>NC_041390.1:427485807-427555109 GCF_002162155.2 Triticum dicoccoides
GCCGCACGAGGCTATAAGTAGGGGGAGAGGAGGGGAGCGCCAAACGCTCGCGCGCTCTCCCTCGCTCTGCCCCCTCCTTCTTCTTCCTCCTCTCCGCCGCAACAGCTACCTGCCGCCGCTTGGCCTTCCCGCCAATCTTCTTGGCTTGCCATTGCTTCGTCACAGCGGGATCATGCGCCCTCCTTTCGCCACACCTTTCTCGTCGCTGTGCCATCCCCATGGTGTTGTCGAGCTTCTGGGACGGCTCCAACGTCCACGACGACCATGTGGACTTCCTCCGTCGGACACGGCGGCTGCCGGGCACGGATCTCGTGCGGGTCTACCTTGCGCCGGAGAGGGAGATCTCGCCGGCGCCGGAAGAGGACGAGCGGGTGATCTTCCGCTCGCACTGCCTGCGCGATTTCGGCCTGCCGGCGAGCGGGTTCCTCCGCTCGTTCCTTGAATTTTATCATCTCCAGCCGCATCACCTTACCCCGAACGCGGTGATGCTGCTGTCAGCCTTTGTTGCTTTGTGCGAGGGTTTTCTCGGTGTCCTCCCCACCCTCAAACTGTGGGGAGAATTCTTCTAGTGCTAGCTCGGCACTGTCGTCGCGGGCGTGCCTGCCCCATGCGGCGCCTTCATCGCCATGCGGAGGATGAGCGACAACAACCCGTTTCTGCCCATCCCACTAATCCAATCGGTGAAGCTTTGGCAGAAGTCCTACTTCTACGTGAAGAACATCACTCCACAAGGCGACTTCGTCAATCTGCCGGCTTACGTAGTCGGACCGCCGGCTGGGAGGCAGCCCTCATGGTCCTTTCGGGCCAGGTCGCTTTCTCAGGGTGGGGCCGCCTCCGTTGCACAGCTCCGGGTGATGATCCAGTCGGAGGGTCTGACCGGGGTCGACTTGGTGGCCGTCTTCGTGGAGTGTCGGGTGCTCCCTCTCCAGGGCCGACCTCATATGATCTGCCAGATGAGCGGCTGCTTCGACCCGTGCCGACTAAGCACCAAGGAGATGCCTCATGCCGAGGTGTCTTACATGGTGAACTACATTTCCAACTGCAAGCTCGCCAAGGAGTGGCAGTAAGGCAAGGTGCCGTACTCTCGCGCCAATCCTCCGTCGGTGGTAAGTTTCTCTTCTTTTCTTCTTCCCATGTTGTCGGGTTCGTGATGGCCGACTCCTGACCAGTCGGCTTGTTTCTGGCAGAATCCCATGCTTCAGCCGGCAGCCGGGGCTGCGGGGGTGGAGCGCCAGTTCCTCCCCGACCGCACGATGGACGATGTGGACGACCCGGATCTGGGGGCTGCTGCCATGGAAGAAGACGTCGCAGTGGAGGGCGGCGAGGCAGGCGACTCTGGTCTCGGGTCCGCCTTCGACGATTGGCCGGATGATGCTGAGGCCGAAGTCGTTCCGCGCTGTCAGCCGGCGCACGATCACCAAAACGCGGGCCCATCCACCGCGCCGGCTCCCCATGGCGGCGCGTAGAAGCGCCGGGCCGCGTCGACCCACTTCGGCAGTCGGCCCAAGAATCCCAAGAGTACCGCAGCGGCGACCAAGCAGGATGAGGCGGCTGCGAAGGTGGCCTTCTTCCGCAAGGTGGTGAAGCAGCCGTAGTCGGTTTCAGCGTAGGTGTTATCGCTCTTACGCCTTTCCTTTTCTTCTTCGGTTGATATCTTTCTTAAGCCTTCCTCTCGACTTTTTTTTAAAATAGGTCCCCACTTTCTCTTGAACGGGCCCCTGCCGCCTCCGTTGTCGGAGCCGTGGGAGGGTCTTCAAGCTCCCGTCGGGTGGATCCCCGCGCCGACCTCCTAGAGGCGACGGAGCGGAACACGCGGGAAGTGAGGGAGGAGCGGGAGGCGGAGGAGCGGAGGGCGGCTCGAGAGGCGAAGCAGAAGTCGGCGGACGCGCGATCCGTCGCGGCCGCCAAGGCCCAGGCGGAGGCCGCGGACGCGGAGAGGGAGGCAGAGGCCCATCAGTACCAGCCTCTGCAGTTCGTCATTCCCCACGGCGCCGCGGCTCCAGACACCCCTGTGCCCCCGCCGGAGGAGGCCGGCCGCGGCCAGCCAGAGATGGAGAGGGAGGTGGCGCCATCGCCACTGACTGGAGCGGACCGAGGAAGCCGGCTTGAAGTGTCGCCCGTGCAGTTAGCTGGAGGCGAGCCGACCATGGGAGGGGATCTTGTGATCTTGTAACCGCTTCGCCGGCGCGCGGGGAAGGCGACTTCAGCGCCGGACGCGCAGAAAACCGTAGACGCCGGCTCGTCGACACAGGACTTAGAAGCGGCCAACGACAGCTCGTCTGGGTGGACGCCGGGCGGCGGGACGGCCGTGCTAAATGTGGCGGCGCAGGACGTCCGTAACCGGCTTCAGGCCCAAGCCACCGTGCTGAAGCAGTACACCTAGGAGTTTCTCACGATGCGGTCGGTTATTCGGGTGAGACCTCCTGCTCCTTCTCAATTGCTTTTAATTTCTTCCGTGGGGGCGCGTCAGCGCACCCACTGGGTGTAGTCCCCGAGTTCCGAGCCGGCTGCTGAGCAGGCGGCTTGGAACTTATTGGAAAGCTTGATTTCCATCTTGTTCTTACTCGCGCCCCTTGTCTTATCTGCGGGAGTAACACAACCTCCGCGCGGCCGCCTTCAACTCCCAGGCCCAGGAGTTGAATCAGAAAGCCACTGATCTGACCAAGAGCCGGAGTAAGTGCTTCATTTTTCTTTTAAGTGGGGGTGCGTCAGCGCACCCACTGGGTGTAGTCCCCGAGATTCGGGCCGACTGCTGAGTAGTCGGGTCGGATCTTTTCCCGACAACTTCTTTCTTCATATCTGCAGGGGCTAATGCTGACTTGAGGAGCCAGCTGGGCGGAGCCCAGACCGCCCTTCGCGCCAAGGAGGCCGAGTGTGCCGCCCTGGCTCAAGAGCGTGACAGCCTGGCCAAGAGGTTGGCTGACCAGGAGGAGAGCCACAAGGCGGCCCTGAAGGCAGTGCAGGACAGCGAGGCCGCCCTCAAAGCCGAATACGAGACCGAGGCGGCAAACTGGGCCGAGACGAGGCAGGCGTTGAGCCAAGGCTACAGCCGGGTGGAAGACTTGATTGACGGTAGGTCGTCTTCTTCTTTGCTTCCTTGCCTGCCTCCTACTATCTGATTCATTTTTTGACTTTGTGCCACTGCCTTCCTATTTGTGCAGATTACTTTCCCGGCTACTCAGCCGCCGCCACCCAAGCGATCGACGCCTACCGTGATGCACGACGGCAGGCGGGGGCCGAGATCGCGCCGGGTGCCAGCCGGTCAGTTGAGGAGCAGCTTCTGGGGATTCAAGCCCGCCTGCAGCCAGCCCACCGCATGCTCCATCGTCTTCAGCACGCTGGGGCGCAAGTGCTGGCCGCCCTCTGGCCTGGCGAGGTGATTCCGCGCACCCCAAGTCAGACTGCCGATTGGCTGGAGGTCGCAGTCGTCCGCTTCGAGGCTTGGAAGGCGTTAGCGGCCTGGTCTGGCGCAGGGCGGGCACTGGAGTTCATTCGAGCCTGGTATCCAGGGCTGAACTTAGACCAGCTGAGCACCTGGCGGCAGGAGGTTGATAAGGAGCTGGAAGCGGTACGGCCGGCTATCATCCAGCGCGCCTCGGCGATTGCCGAGTATACCGACACCAGCGCCTTTGCTCCTGAGGTGGATGACGCTGGTGTCGCTCAGCCGGAGGAGTGGTTCGGGTTGAACCCGGCCGAAGGTGAACACTCAGCAGAGGAGATTGCCTCCAGTGATGAGGGCGAAGGGGAGTAGGGAGAGGATGATGAAGACGCTGCGCCGGATGGTGAAGCGACCAGCCTGCCTCAGCCCGATCGTGCCTCTAGCAACGATGCCGAGACTCGCCAGCCGGTCACTCCTCCAGCCGGCACCGCCGACTCCGCCAACCTGCCCAACTCGCCCGTTGTTCCCCTGGCTCGATCCGCCGTCCTTGCTTTCCTGCTTGTTACTCTTTTGAACAATCTTTAAATTTGCGCAGTTCCACCCACTGGGGGTGTATTCAGACTATGTTGAATGCTGGCCTTTCGAAGGTCTTTTGTGTAAATATTATGCATGTGTTTGGCTTCCGTTTATATTTTCTTTTTATCCTTTGGCTTTTTCCTTTGCCCCCTACCCTTGGCCGCCGCCTTCCCAGCCGGACAGCTGCTCTGCAGTCTGCGGCCGGAGAAGGACTTGGTCGTTTTGGGAAGGCAAGTACTCGAGCTTTCTCAGATTGCAGCAAGGTGAACGGGAAGCCGGCCAGCCAACTGCTCTGGTAGCCGGCTCGCGGGGTGAGAGGTTGGCTCGCGTTATATAAGTTTGTTGGTCCTTAGCCGTTTTTCGCGTGGGCATCCTTTCCTGCCCTTGGCTCTTGCCAGTCGGACAGTCGATTCTTCGAGCTGCGACTTTTGGCAAGGAGGGGCTTGGGTGCTGGCACGCTACTTGTCTGACTATAGGTGGAACTTTAGATATAACTTGAGGCGGTGAGTCCTCGGGCCGACTGGTCGAACCCGGTGCCGGACGAAAAAAGCGAGTGTAGTAACATAATCGTATGCGTGATACTCATCATTCATAGATAAAAGAGGGTAGTCCCCGAGTGCTCCTCGGGGCACCCCTTGTCTCGTACTTAGTACAAAAGGTAGCGTGCTACATACTGCTTTTTAATTGTAAAATCTTCGGAGGAGATTGGCATTCCACGGTCGTTCCGACTCTTTGCCGGAATCATCTCTCTTGTGTGCCTTCGGCTTCTGCGCGTCGATTAGGTAGTAGGAGTCGTTGCCTAAAGCTCTGCTGATGATGAAGGGGCCCTCCCAAGGGGCCGAGAGCTTATGCTGGCCGGCTGTTCACTGGATCAGCCGGAGCACAAGATCGCCCTCTTGGAAAGATCTTGGCTTGACCTTCTGGCTGTGGTAGCGGCGTAGACCCTGCTGATAGATGGCGGGCCGACTGAGAGCTAACAGCCGGCCTTCTTCCAGCAGTTCAACGTCGTATTCTCATGCTTCCTTGGCTTCCGCCTCTGTGTACATGGTGACCCGAGGCGAGTCGAACTCGATGTCAGTTGGGATGACAGCCTCGGCACCATATACAAGGAAGAAAGGGGTGAAGTTGGTCGACTTGTTTGGGGTACTGTGCAAACTTCAGAGGACGGCCGGCAGCTCGTCGAGCCAACAGCCGGCCGAACGCTCCAGTGGCACGACCAGTCGGGGCTTGATGCCGGAGAGGATGAGGCCGTTTGCTCGCTCCACCTGGCCGTTTGACTGCGGGTGGGCAACGGACGCTAGATCCAGCCGGATGCCGTGTGTTGCGCAGAATCGTGCCAGTGCTCCCTTTGCAAAATTTGTGCCATTGTTGGTGATGATGCTATGTGGTACGCCATACCGGGTTGTAATATCTGCGATGAAGGTCACGGCAGTCGGCCCATTCAGCTTCTTGATCGGCTTTGCCTCAATCCACTTGGTAAATTTGTCCACAGCGACGAGCAGATGTGTCATGCCGCCGTGTGCCGTCTTGAACGGGCCCACCATGTCCAGCCCCCAGATGGCAAAGGGCTAGGTGAGGAGGATGGTCTTGAGTGCAGAAGCCGACAGGTGTTGCTTGGAGCTGAAACTTGGCACCCTTTGCAGTGTTTGACTAGTTCCTTGGCATCTTCCAAAGCAGTCGGCCAGAAAAATCCATGGCGAAAGGCTTTGGCGACGAGTGATCTTGAGGCTGCATGGTGGCCGCATTTGCCTTGGTGGATGTCCCTGAGGATTGCCATGCCCTTCTCTGGTTCGACGCAGCATTGTAAGACTCCAGTGACGCTGCGCCTAACAAGCTCTCGGCTGACGATTGTGTAGGCTCCGGCTCAGCGTTGAACTTGTCTTGCCGAGATCTTGTCGGTTGGCAGCTCTCTGTTTACTAAGAAGTTGAGGATGGGCTGGGCCCATGATGGAGCTGTGACTTCTTCTATTGTTAGGACTACCATTGTGATAGGGGCGGGTGGGCTGGGTGGTGAAGAGTTGGAGTCGGAGTCGGCCATCGCCTGTTGTGTTGATGCAGTCCCCAGGCCGGCTGCAGTAGCCCCCGGGCCGGCTGCAGTAGCCCCCGGGCCGGGTGCGACTATGGCAGTCCCCGGGCCGGGTGCGACTATGGCAGTCCCCTGGCCGCCTGTTGGAGTCCCCGCGCCACCTGCTTGGTTTCCCAAGTCGGATCCGACTGCGTTGGGGTCAGGCGGCACGAAGATGGAATCAGATTGTAGAGATGGCTTGATAGACGGCTTGAGGAGGCAGTGGAGAGAAACGCCGGCTGGTATGGCTTGCTGGGTGGATCCTACTCGTTCCAAGGCATCTGCTTGCATGTTGTCGGCACGTGGTACATGAAGGAACTCACACCCTCCAAAATATCCATTGATTTGCTGGATGAGGAAACGATAGCTCGCCATGTTTGTGTCTTTGGCATCCCAATCACCGGATGACTGTTGGACCACCAAATCCGAGTCGCCATAGCACAGGATCCGGCGGATGCCAAGCTCTTTGGCTAGCCGGAGCCCGTGTATGAGCGCCTCGTACTCGGCCACATTGTTGGAGGCGGCAAAATGAATTTGCAATGTATACTTGAGCTTGTCGCCCTTGGGAGAGGTGAGGACGATGCCGGCTCCCAAGCCGGTGTGCATCTTGGACCCATCGAAGTGCATCCGCCAGTGAGTGGAGTTGGGAGCCGGTGGTAGGTATTGGGTTTCGGCCCAATCGACGAGGAAGTCGGCCAGTGCCTGGGACTTAATAGCGGTGCGGGGCTGGTAGAAGATCGCGTAGGGGGCCAGCTCAATGGCCCATTTGGCCACTCGGCCAGATGCATCCCGGCTGCCTATGATCTCGGTGAGTGGGGCAGTACACACGACCGTGATGGGGTGCTCTTGAAAATAGGGCTTGAGCTTCTTGGCAGCGAAGTACACACTGTAGCACATCTTCTGGTAGTGTGGGTAGTTCTACTTCGAGGTGGATAAGACTTCGCTTAAATAATAGACCGACCTCTGAACCGGCTGAGCCCGGCCTTCTTCTGGGCGCTGGACAACGATGACAGTGCTGACCACCCAGCTAGTAGCGGCAATGTAAAGGAGCATGGGCTCCTTTTCAGCCGGTGCCGCCAAGACAGGCGGCGTGGTCAGCATCTTCTTTAACTCGTGGAAGGCTTGGTCCGCTTGGTCGTTCCACTCGAAATGAGTGGACTTCTTCATGAGTCGGTAGAAGGGGAGGGCTTTCTCTCTGAGCCGGCTGATGAAGCGGTTCAGGGAAGCCAAGCATCCGGTGAACTTCTGGACATCCCGCAGCTTGGTAGGAATCTCCATTCTCTCTATGGCCTTGATCTTCATTGGGTTGCACTTGATGCCGCGTTCGGAGACCAGGAAGCCTAGGAGCTGGCCGGCTGGTACTCTGAACACGCATTTCTCGGGGTTGAGCTTGATTTGGAATCGGCGCAAGTTTTCAAATGTTTCTCTGAGGTCTTCCAGCAAGGTGTCGTGCTTCTCCGTCTTCACTACAATATCGTCTACATAGGCATGGGCATTTCTGCCGAGCTGCCTGAGGAGGCATTTCTGCATGCAACGCTGAAAAGTGGCACCGGCATTTCTCAAGCCGAATGTCATAGTCAGGTAGCAGAAGGCTCCGAATGGTGTGATGAAGGCGGTTTTTAGGCGGTCAGCTGGATCCAACTTTACCTGGTGGTAGCCTGAGTAAGCATCCAAGAAGCTCAACAGCTCGCATCCGGCTGTGGAGTCTATTACTTGATCAATCCTTGGTAAGGCGAAGGGATCTTTGGGGCAAGCCTTGTTGAGGCTAGTGTAGTCTATACACATGCGCCACTTGTTATTTTTCTTCAGCATGAGGACCGGGTTGGCGAGCCACTCTGGGAAGAGAACTTCCATAATGAAGCCGGCTGCCAGAAGCCGGGCTATCTGTTCTCCTACAATCCTTCCCTTCTCCTCCGATAGTCGGCGGAGAGGTTATTTGACTGGTTTCGCACCTTCTCGGACATGTAGCTTGTGCTCGGCGAATTCCTTCGGCACACCCGGCATGTCCTTGGGGGACCATGCGAAAATGTCCCGATTCTCATGGAGGAAATCGGCGAGCTCGCCTTCCTATCTGCTGTCTAGGTTTGCCCCGATGGTGGCAAACCTTTCTGGGTGATCTGGGTCCAGAGATACCCTCTTTATTTCTTTGGCTGGCTGAAAAGAACCTTGGGCACCACATTCCTTGGGGTCGGGGGACAGGGCCGGCTGCTTGCCGGTCATGGCCACGACTCAGTCCAGTATCTTCTTCTCTTCTACAATTACAAGGGACTCGGCCAACCGGCTGCTGGCAGTCGCACACTCGGAGGATTTCTTGTAGTCTCCAGCTATGGTGATGATGCCCTTGGAACTTGGTATCTTCATCTTGAGGTAGGCATAATGGGGTACAACCATGAACTTGGCCAGGGCAGGTCAGCCAAGCAACACGTGGTAAGGGCTCTCTAGATCCACCACTTCAAACCACACCGCCTCTCGGCGGAAATGATCCTTGTCCCCGAAGAGGACGTCTATCTTGATCTTGCCGATTGGAGAGCAGGACAAGCCGGGTACAATGCCATGGAACACAGTCCGACTGGGCATGAGCTGCTTTGTCTTGATGCTCAGTTTCTCCATGGTGTAACGGTATAGGATATTGATGCTGCTCCCACCATCTATCAGCATGCGGGAGAAATGGGCGGCTCACCTCTCTATAGCGAGGGTGGCGTCCAGAACCAATCGTAAGAGCCAGGAGACGGCATCATCTCTGGGTGATCTGTCCGGCTCCAGCTAATAGGCCTTTCTGACCAGTGCATGAACTCTGGGTTGTTGGAGGCAACTGCGTTGACTTCTTGGTTTTGTCGGTGTCGGCTACGCTGATCTTCTGGCTGGCTTGTAAAGACGACGTAGGCGGCATGCTCGTCGGGGTACTCGTCTTGAACTGCCCCGACCGCTGGTCGAGCGGCCAGCTGCGGAGGAGCCAGAGGCGGCTGACCAGCAAGCGAAGGTGGCGCCATCCCCTCACCCTTGGAGATCCGTGTGAGCCAATGGCATTTTCTGGTCGTGTGGTTTGAAGGCTTTGAGCCGCTATGAAACTTGCAGGGGGCATCAAGTGCTTGCTCGTAGGAGAAAGCCGGCTACCAAGCCGGCCTACCGCCCTTCTGCTTCTTGGGTGCGGGCCGCCCTTCGAGTTGTTCGCCTTCGACTGTGGCGACCTGTTGACTGGTGGAAGGTGGAAGGGGAGCCTTGCGCTTGTGGTCGTTCTGGTACGGGCGTCGGCCGGACTCTCCAGCTGGTGTCTTGGGACTTGGAGCGAGCACCTTCCCGGAGGTGTCTACTCGGAGCTCGGTCTTCATTGAGGAATCGGCCGTGGCGTATTTGTTGGCTATGACCAGCAGCTCGTCAAGTGTAGTCGGCTTGTCGCAGAGGAGTCGGTGCTTGAGGAGGGTGCCTTCTCGGCACCCGGCGGTGAAGTACTCTATAGCTTGAACCTTGTGCACTACCTCGCAGGAGTTGCGGAGCTCGGCCCTACACGTGAGGTAGTCGCGAGTCAATTCGTTGGGCCCTTGGACACACAAGGAGAGCTGTCGGGGCTTGGGAGCCCGCTTGTAGGTGCTGGTGAAGTTGCGTATGAAGGCTTCAGTGAAGTCTAGCCAGCTGTTGACACTGTAGGGCTTGAGGCTGTTGAGCCAGGTGCGCGTCGTGCCTTGGAGCATGAGGGGCACATATTTTACAGCCACACGCCTGTTGCCATTTGCGATGCTAACCGCGGTGGAGTAGTCGATCAACCAATCTTCCGGCTTCACGGATCCGTTGTACTTGGGCGTGTCTCTTGTGAGCGAGAACCCTTTGGGGAAGGGCTCGTCGCGGATGCGGGGGCCGAAGCAAGACGGGCTGACATCATATTCTTCTTCCAGGGCCAGGGATCGCGCAAGGCGGTCGATCCGGTGGCGGGCATCATTCTTGCCGACTCCTTCGGGGCGAGCCAGCCGGCCGCTGAGAGTCGGATGCGTGACAGGCAGAGGGGTAGGGTATCTCTCCCCACGAGGCGGAGGAGGAGGGGGCTTGCCCCCTCCATGGCTCGAGGGCGGCCCTCTGCGTCACGCTCGATGGAGATTCGAGTCCGGCTACGGCTGGCAGCCGGCTCTTTTTCTTTTCTTGCGCGGGCGTTTCCCGTGGTCGGTGTTCGGGACGTCGCACCGTGCTCTCAGCGCGGTGGAGGGCTCTCGGCGCGGTGGAGGGCTCTCGGCGCGGACGCCGGCTTCGTGTCGCTCTGTGTCCGCGTCGATAAGTTGCTGGATGCGTCTGGTCATGTAGGGGAGCTTGTCAAGCCCCAGCCCATTCAACTCGTCTATGGCCTCCTGGGCGGCGCGCAAGTTCTCGAGATGCGTGGCATAGACAGGGCGGTCAGCTCCCAGCATGTCGGTGATAGCCGCGCCATGTTTCTTGATGATGCCCATGTGGCTCGGCCCGTCGGGAGGCGGCGTGCCGAAGGCGGCACGGTCGAGCTCACGTTGGTGAGCCTCGGTGAGGTGTCTCATGGTGGCGAGCTTCTGGCCCTCCGCAATGAGGGTGAGGCGGCGCGCCTCCAATGTCTTGGCATCCGCGTCGGCCGGGACGGGGACGGTCAAGTCGTGCAGCACCGTCTGCAGAGCGTCGTGGGCATCTTCTCCTGAGGGGGCGCCATGGCTGATGACATGTACCTCGGTGATGGCACTGCCGCTGTTGTCGGCTCGAAAAAGAGGGTCGTTGATGACCACCACGTTCGTGGGTAAGGCGTCAAGGGATGCCGTGTCGGAGTCGACAAGCATCGGGTCGGTGGAGCCAACCGACTCCAAGTCCGTGGCAAGCTCGCCGGAGACGTGGAGTTGGTCGAGGAGGCTGATGAGGTGGCTCTCGGGGCAGTCTGTGCCCGCGTCGGACGTGGGCTCGTCGGAGATGCGAGCCTCGCCAAGAAGATCGGCGAGGCAGCTTGCCGCGCAGGCGTCGATGACGTCTTGCAGCACGTCGGGGCAAGCGCCATTGGGCGAGCCGGGCTGGATACGTACATTGGGAAGGAAGAGGGTTCCCGTCCAGAACAGGTCTCCGGACGACGGTGCACCTGGCCCCACGGTGGGCGCCAAATGTCGGGTGGTTGGTGTGAGATATGCCAATGGATGGCTTATCATTGTGGGAGCCAATAAAACATCGCCGGTGCCTGGAAACGGGATAAGGCGAAGACATGCACGCCGGCGAATCTTACCCAGCTTCAGGGCTCTCTGTTGAGATAACACCCCTAATGCTGCTCTGCGGGGTCTCCGCATGATCACTATCTCGATGGGTAGCTACAGAATGCTCCTTGAGCTGTTCGGTGAAAGGATGAAGGAGGGCAAGGCCAGCCCGCTCCTCTTCTCCTTCTGGTGTCTAAAACTATCGAAAAGAGAGAGCCCTTTTGCATAGGTGCCCCAGGGGGTTTATATAGGCCTACCCCCCGGGGTACAATGGTAATCCGGCTGGGCGCGGGCCCTAGCCGTCTGCGTCTACGCTGTCCGGCCTCTCCGCCGACTGATGGGCTCGCCGCCTGGTAGGCCCCGCCGGCTGCCGACCTTCTGGTCGACAGGTTGGCCCCACCGCTCGGGAGTCTTGTCGGAGGCTGGTTACTCTTGCCTTGCCTCTGGTGACGATGGCTTTGTCGTGGTAAGCATGGCTACAGTGCCACCGCGAGGTGGCTCATCGCTGTAGCCTTACCTTCTCTTGTCTCCTTAATGAAGCACCTCCTTGGAGGGATAGAGCTGGCCGGCTATTGGAAGCCGGCCATACCCTTGGCCGACTGTGGGAAGCCTGGCCGCCTTTGGGATCTCCCTGACCGAGGGGGCCCGCCACCCACGGGTCGTGCTGACCGCTTGCCGTGGGTGACGTCACGGCCATCGTGGCAACAGTGTCACGCCGGACGGGTGATGGCCGCCCCGTATGGTGCACTGTGGCCATGCGTGCGCCGGGATTCGGGGGGTGGCAGGCTTTACTGTAGCGACGCCCCGTCTTGTCGCCGTTATGTGGGCGTAGACTCTGAGGGCAAGATCTTAGCCGCCTGCTGAGGGGCCGGCTCCTGGGAGTCGGCCTTCTCGTGGTCTTGTTTCTCAAGGATTTCAGGGCTGGGCTGCCTTTGCGCAGCCGTCTTGAGAGGTAGCCGGCTGGGGGAAGGCGGCCCAATGTCTTGGACGCTTGGAGGCTTGATCGGCCTATAATTTTTCTGAAGTACCAGGGGAAGTCGGCTAGGCTACCTGTGGTCATTTACTCCGACATTGACCTTGCCTGGGTATTCCTCAAAAAGACGTATAGCTGGGCCAGCCATTTTCGTCTTGAAAAAATTAGTATCTGGGCTGGATATCTGGCCTGGGCTAGACAGGCCACAGCCCGCCCAGTTAATACCCTACTCTCCCTTGAACCACAACGAAATCATCGCCAAGAAAAACTCTGCAGTTCTCACGCCTCAAAAACACAAATACTGCTCGAGCTACTTGGTCCCAGCTGTCGGCCGCAGCTTGTGCAATTCTCTCGTTTATATTGACTACATAGGTTGACGATGGTGTGGGACCGTGATGTCAGGAAACCAGGAGAAAGCAAAAAAATATAGTTGTACATAATAAGGAGGCACTTGCGTACGTACGGCTATGGCCCTAGTGGGTCCCTAGTGTCATCCAGTCAAAATAAAGTCATCTCCTGAATCCTCATGTTCGTTGACGATGTTAACAATGCTCGGTGCCACGGCAAGCGCAACAACTCAAAGGACAACGGAGAGGGCCTCGCGGGCCCTACGGATGGTCTGATACAGCGCCCGCTGCTCATTCAGGAAGCCAGGATCATCGGACACCTATGAGCACCTTCGAGAAACTGAGACGGCATGAAACGGTAAGGCCACGCTTGGGAGCTCTGGTTTATTTCAAACATGTATTAATATACAAGTGTAATTTACTCGTCATCGGAAACAACACGGAAAATACAGGCATAATGAAACCGCGGGCCCGAGGTCTATAAGTAAAACTGGCGGATTACGCGTGTAATTTGAGAGACCAGTGTGTATTTTACGAGCACTGCTATATGGACGACATTACTAGACGATACATGCACGACGTGCATATCATGCCATCCATGGGCAAGGCTGAAACAGCAGCTAACGGCTGGATTAGCAATTGTCCGAGTGTCATTCAGCGTTTTTATCGTGTGTGAAGTACTTCCGATATTTTACTAGTCGAAATCGACCAACCAAGTGCCTTCACTTGAGACCATGTGCTTTAATTTACAAGCGTCAGTTTTACAAGCGGTTTTGGTTGGAAAACGACGATCCAGTCACGGCCTAATATCATGAGTTGGTCGGAAGATCATATGGTTTCACGTCTAACCTACTCGACTTGTCTTATAGGCTATGAATGAAACATCAGACGATGAACTTCTTAAGCATGGAAACAACAGAAGAGGATGATCTTCTTAACAAGCAAATCACTGGCATTAGATCGACATGCAAAACAATACGAAGCATTATTCTCAGGAAGCACGGTGAACAGCTCGTGATGTCGCATGCCACAACATTCCAAGCTCAACTTTGCAATCAAACACAAGGACTAGCATTACATAGACAATATTCAGAACAAACTCTTAACACAGGAATATCTCAGCAGAGTAACTATTTACTTCTAAACTGAACATAGGAATAGGAAAAAACACTCGACGCTGCTCACAGTAAGGGCGTCCCACTCAAAAATATCAAATGCATGTCTTCTTGTACTTGTTTGGGCACTTTTTGCCCAGGGCACTCCACGTGTTATTAAATTGCCAATGGTCTCTGCAGACTTGTCATGTCACCGGTGTCTAATAATACTCTGTAAAGCTTCTCGGTCATTCCTTCTGTAATGTAGCGCAAACAGTGATTGCTTCTTTCTGCAAAGTGGAACAACCAACTGGACCCAGTAATGCAGCAGTTTGCCTTGGACACATTGGCTCATTTTGTGCAGTTCAACTAAAATCGAAGTCGGAATAAAACCAAGCTTTAATTTTGATGTCCCTGTAAGCAACAATAGGTATAAGGGAAACAATTACTGAGAATAACGGTTGATGACTTGTACTCCCAGAAGAAAAGCATCTACTGATCTAGTTTATCTTAATGGGAAACAAAGCAAGAGAGTAGCAATTCTCCATCAGTGTGATTCATTCATATTGACTGAGACATTATCTTAACAATGCGTTGTTTCAACATGTATAAAGAACGACAAAGCAGAAAAGTATCATTCCTAAAACAATGCAACTGATTCATTTTAACAGAGACATTATCTTAACAATACCTTGGTTAAATATGTAGAAAGAACTACAAAGCAGGATAGTACCATTCCTAACAAGTGTTGCAGTTTTGAACTAAGATTCAGTAGTTAATTAATTCTGAGAATGGCATTGCTTAATTTTACCAGCGGCATTAGATTAACGAAAAGCATAAACAGTTCCAAGGGAGAGTGGGCGCAACAACAGTATGTGCTTCCATCTACTTATAAAGGGGGCGATGCAGAGTTTGTTGTAACAAAGCAACAAGCATCATGTCTGGGTTGGTCCCAACTTTGTTCACTACTTAATGGGAAAAGACAGCAATACAATAGCTTCAATTCAACATTTATTTAAAACAGTACCAATACAAGTAGCACAACATCTCAAAGCACACTGCACAATCATGTGGATGAAGGCCTGTACTGACCTTTCATGAGACGGACAAGATAAAATACGAATCTGCCAACACAAATAGGAAATCCAATCTCGTTTTGTGCAGTTGCACCGAAATCAAGCAAAGTGTTTCGCATAGCGAAGCAAAATGTCGCAATAGCAACAAGTTGAATCGATACGAAGACTGGAAACAAATCTCGATCTCCTTTTGTGTAGTTCCACCAAAATTAAGCAAAGTCACCAGTGTGACATTCAAGTTGAACTGCACAAAACACTCTTAAAACATAAGTGTTTCGAGTAGTGAAGCAAAATGTCGCAATAGCAACAAGTTGAACCGATACCCCTGTTTTAACAGAGGCAAAAAAGGAAACAATTACTTGCCGATAAAGGAGGATGAAACAAACGGTGACAGAAAGAAGCATCTAACTTATCTTGGATGGAAAACAAAGTAGGATAGTAGCATTTCTAAAATGGTTGCATCGATTCATATTAACAGAGACATTTTCTTGAAACAACATTCGTTAAAAAATGTAATTTACTTTTAACAATGGCATTGCTTCAATTTTCCGGCGGCATTCTTAGATTAACAACAGCAAAATAGCTGTATGAGACATGCCAGCACCATGTGCGTCCACACGTATAAATGGGTGATGCAGAGTATGTAGCCAAGCAGCATATATGCGCTGGTCCCATATTTGTTCTCTTTGAACCTTCTTCCTATGTGAGGGCAGCAAATCTAGTCCTGCACAAACTACCCGACCCCCCAATTTCTTTCCCTTTTCAACAAAGAGATCGGTTCCTTACAGATGTGTGTACTGGGTTACCCCATCTTTCCATTTTCGACCTACAAAGCGGCTGGATAGCCAGTCTATACTACTTTCCGCCCCTCCTTTCCTCATTGAACCACGTCCTAGATTCTTGCTCCAGCCCACCGCGCCATTCTTTCCTCTTTGAACCAAGACCTAGATTCGACTACAGATCGAAAAAGATCCACGTGCAGCTAGATCAACGACAGTTTCAAAGAAACTTATACCTTAGAGTCGTCGGGATGTGGCAAGGTGTGCGGCAGGAGGCTGGATCTGCCCACACTACGTACGGTAGCGAGGAAGAAGGGGTCGGTGGCCCTCCCGCACAGGCGCTGGGTGAAAGAGAGCAGCGCAGCCGGCAGTTGATTGCCTCCCTCGCCGAAGGCGATAGAGTGAATGCTGCACCTCCTCCCCTTCCTGGTGTGACGGGATACGGACGCCTCCTTCACCAACTGTGAGGGGGGAGAGAGAGACAAGAGGCCAACACAGTCTTGTTTAGATCTGGTGAAGAGAGGGTGAGAGACTGTGAATATAGCAAACCCTAGCAAATGAACGTTGAGCCTCCAGCGTGTAACATATAAGTAGTGCGGCGAGCGTGTGGAGAGTGCAAACCCTAAGTTGATGTCCACTCTGTTTGTGGTCTATTTTTTCCTAGTTTTTTTTGTTTCTTGTTGCTACATTATGTACTTGTGGGAGCTTAGATGTGATATCCTTAAATAACATCTAGATCTGAATTAGACATACTGATTTTCTAACGTACCAAGAAAGAAAACTCGATCAAAAACACGCCCTCGCTTCCAGGTCGCAAGAGTCGTCGCGCACACACACATAGACATAGACATGCATATCCATGTTTACATAAAATTCCATTTCCATCTCCATCTCCAATCATATTTGTCCAACTAGCGCATTATTTACGTTGTTAATTATATACACAGCAATATTAACGTACAACATCTCTTGTTTGCGCACGTCCGGACCGCTGCCACGGCCGGTCCTAACCAACCCGAACCCTCTTCGTCACCCACACGTGCTTCCCGCCCGAAACAGTCAGTGCCGCATTCATGCCCGGCCAGAGCGGACGCAACCTCTCACTGGCGCCGGCATTGAAGCGGCGCGCCGGCCGAGAGAGCATCGCCCGCGCCGCTTCCGGGTGCACGCGGCTGCTCCGCGTTCAAAGGTCGCAATAGCCGGCTACAACATGCATGTAAAAAGTTCTTGGGAGTCCGTGCTACAGCTAGTTGTCCTCCCCCAACTCGTCAATCTCTTCCAGTAGTGCTAGTACTCCATGGCACGGTCCATCGACAAGCAGGCGGGAAAGTTATCATATACTCGGTTTGCGGTGAGTGGCATGCCGAGCGACCGTGTGGGGTCGAGCCGTGGAGGAGGGTGAGACACGAACACGACAGACGTGATTTAAACGTTGGTTTTGCTCGATGGCGCGATCCAACAAAACGAAACGTTGGTTTCTCACTGTTTCCATTTTTTCTCCGGAAAAATGAAAACTTTCCACTCCATTTTCATTCCTATTCCAAGGTTGCCCCGTTACAACGTTCCATCAAATACAAAAGAAAATTAACACGCATGCTGATGCATCTCAATGATTCACAGATCATAGCCAATATTTACTTCACAACTAAAGAAAAAAGTTGTGAGAGTGTGTACGAAAGAAAAACTACTGATGGGGTCACTACGACTTAAACCCTAAACCCTAAACATGATTTGATTTCCTGGCCATGTAGAACTTGTCGAAGGAAAGATGGCTGGCACCCTCGAATCATATGATGCTTTTGTGCAGTTCTACTAAAATCGACCTGAGCATCCCTGATGGCAAAGATATTGAACAAGTGTGATTAGAATAATAGTACTGGCACTAGTTCATGAGACATAAACTCATCACAAGTAGAAGCCGGTAGAAGTAGAGAAATATCGACATGGAGATGGAGCTACGGCAGTGGAGCAAGCCGGCTCCAAAAGGAAGATGGACTACCTGGGACGTCGGGCTGTAGCTAGAAGGGCGGTTGGGACACAGCATCGGCCCATACCGCGGTGACCCCCGATTGGGACGCACCGACTGTGGGTTTTCTCCCTCGCCGATGTCGACCGCATCTACGCAGAACATTGTTCCCTTCCCCCAGCTGTGGGATCAGGCCCGTCGTTCTATGCTTGTGAAGAGAGCAACCTAAGCAAGCAGGCTTGTAGCTTAGGCTCCTGCTAGTGTATATATAGTGGTTTTCTTTTTCTCTCCATATCAACCATTTTATATTGCGTATGTGTCATTCAAGAGTGAAATGATGGTTGCTTCTTCCGACTAACTTACTGTGTGATTTGACTGCACCTTAGTGGCCCCTACATGTACTCCCCCTACGTGTATGCAACAGTCCCACGTACACATGGACGCAAAAACGCGCGCGATGCCCTAATGCATGCATGTCCGAGCACACGAAGGAACACACACGGTCACGCTCAAGTGCTCAACCTACACATGCATGCACACACATACTCAGTCAGGGTGAGCTAGTGACCGTATAAACACCAGAAAATATATATATTGAGCGCAATGAGCATATTATGAAGTCCATTGACCGTATTTTTACAAATATACAGTGACAGACAGTGTATTTATCTCGTTTGAAATTAAGCCATATTAACCGGAGAGGAGGCAGTATGGACTAGCATTACTTTGATGTGTCCCGTCAACTTGCCGAATGAGGAGAAGGTTGCAGGACGGGAGAAGCTTGCGCGCGGTGGCTCACGGGACAAGGAGAAACTTTTGACTAATGCAAGCTCTCCCTCGCTCAGGTGGTGGATGTGCAACAGTTAATTCGGTGTCAGATTGCCAGAAGCATACACTATACTACTACTAGTGCTATTATTGTTCGACTTCCCGAATAGGCGAACAGCCAAGCGCAAAGTTTACTAGTACTACTACTATAGTCTATAAAGGTACGTACTATACTAGTACTAGGAACCGGATGGAGGAGCGTCTGCACTCTTATTATAATTTTAAAATGTGATAAAGCAATCTTCAACACATTTGGTTCTCTTCGAGGGTTCTCGCATGTGATAATGGAAGTTGATTGCATGGAACACTCGCCACAATTCTCGCTTAATTCTAGCTCATATCCTGTTACAAATAGTAGCGCTCGGTAATATTTCCTCTTTTTTTGTTATTCAGCATGTAAACAGGTCAGCAAACCTTGCGGCGCATCTTCGTCCGAACCGTGCTTGCTGCACTTTGAATGTGGCCGAGAGCTGGCTAGATGAAACACCTCGCTTCCTACTTCTTTTTTGCGGGGTACCTCGCTTCCTAGTGACCAGTGTCTTGGCTGATCGTCCTAAGAATGCTTATATATGAATAAAGCTCTCTCATTTACCCGCAAAAAAGATTAAGCCATACGAGCGCTGCTATGCAGACGACTCATGGTGCACGATTCTTGCACAACAGTGCTAATCAAGCCGTTCATGCCTATGAGCAAACTACGACATGCCAATGGATTCACCATCGTCCAGCTTTCGTCCGAACAAGTATCGTCTGCATAGTAGTTTCGTAGCCATATTAACCGGAAAGGAGGGGGTATGGACTAGTACTACTTTTTGGTGTGTCCCGTCAACTCGCAGAACGAGGAGAAGCTTGCAGGACAAGCTGAAGCTCGCTTACGCCTTTTGACTAATGCAACCTACCCTCGGTGGACATGCATCAGCTCATTCAGTGTCAGATTGTGAGAGGCATACACTGTAGTACCCAACATGCGGAGTACCATCATTTGTTTGACTTCACGAAGAGGTGAAGAGCCAAGCGCAGTAGTACGAGTACTACTACTACTAGAACCGCATGGTGGAGCATTTGTACTCTTATTTTTTTATCTCTCATGAAGTACACGTTAATTCCGGAGAAGGGCGGAAAACGGCAGCCCAACATGTAATGAATGATATCGATCAACCAACCATGCTCGAATATATATTAGCCTCCGTGCGAGCCCGTCTGTGTGTTCTCGCTCCTCGTCTCTCTCAAGGAACGGCGGGTTGGCTCTTTGCCGTCAATTAAGATTGGTTTGCTCACACTCTTGTCGCACATGTCAGTGATATGCCAAGAGGACATGCGCTGACCGACTGGCCATATGCGTACTTGGTTTTGCACCTTCATACTACTCCTCCCTCCGTCACAGTTTACAGGGCGCGCTTCATTATGATGCATTTCTCTCAATGCATTTCCACCACCAGAGAGACTTTAGACGCGTTTGGTTTAATGTTCAATTAATTAGGGCGTGGTAACCGCAGTCAAGTCCACAATTTTCTCTCCATGTACTGTACTACTACAGAGTGGAGTAAGTGCATGCATGTGTGTACCCGGGGTGGAAGCACTTCATGCATGTGTGTACACATTATTCCCTCTAGTAATAGACGCCGTGCTATAACTACCAATGCTATTTTTCAGGCCGATCGCTAGTCGCCTTGGTCCCACAGATTTTTTTCTTTTTTCTAAAGCGCATTGTATAAACAGTGATGGATGGAGTAGTATGAGCGGATTCAAAGAAGAGCGTATTGATGGTTGCTTCTTCAGAGCAACTTACAGTGGGAAAGGTGGGGCTTATGATTTGATTGCTCATTACTCACTATTAATGTGGCGCAATGACCAGGCTCCCATGCGGTTGTGCACTACCCCCTCGGTTCTTAAATATACTCCGGAGTATTTGTCTTTCTAGAGATTTCAACGAGTGACTACTCAAATATTTGTCTTTTTAGAGATTTCAAATGGACTGGCACATACGGATGTATATAGACATATTTTAGAGTGTGGATTCACTCATTTTGCTCCGTATGTAGTCACTTGTTGAAATCTCTAGAAAGATGAATAGAATATTTAGGAACGGAGGGAGTACACATATGAAGCAAAATGAGTGAATCTACACTCTAAAATATGCCCGTTTGAAATTTGTAAAAAGGCAAATATTTAGGAACGAAGGAGTATAATTTTGTGCAAGGCACGTGGACCCGGATGATGAAGAGGCTTCCGACAATGCTATCAAGCTTCCATCATTTGTTTACATAATTGACGTACTATACAAATAATTTTCCAGCGACATGAAATTGTACAATGGTGTGAGCTTTCACCTTTTGTTTCGCGTGTCTTGCCATCGATGCTCTTTCGAAAACAATTAAAAACTAACTTCCTTGCTAATGCATGTCAATTATTAGCATATCAGAGCTAATAATTACATCACAACTGAAGACAGAGTTGTGAGAAGGTGTTAAATTAAAATTGATCCATGCTTTCATTGGCAGCAACGTCCCCCCAGCTCTGTCTAAATCAACAAGGCATGTTGGGAAAAAAAGTAGATGTCTGGAGCATGCAACATTCCGATCACTTTGTGCAGTTCCACTAAAATAGAGCTGAGTGTCCCTGTTCCAAAGATATTAAGTGTGATTACGATAATAGAGGACTGTTGATGAAACAATTGTTGGGGAACGTAGCAGAAATTCAAAAATTTTCTTACGTAACACCAAGATCTATCTATGGAGAGACCAGCAACGAGTAGAAAGGGGAGTGCATCTACATACCCTTGTAGATCGCTAAGCGGAAGCGTTCAAGTGAACGGGGTTGATGGAGTCGTACTCGTCGTGATTCAGATCACCGATGATCAAGTGCCGAACGGACGGCACCTCCGCGTTCAACACACGTACAGCCCGGTGACGTCTCCCACGCCTTGATCCAGCAAGGAGAGAGGGAGAGGTTGAGGAAGACTCCATCCAGCAGCAGCACAACGGCGTGGTGGTGATGGAGGAGCGTGGCAATCCTGCAGGGCTTCGCCAAGCACCTACGGGAGAGGAGGAGGTGTCACGGGAGGGAGGGAGGCGCCAAGGGCTCAGGTATGGATGCCCTCCCTCCCCTCCACTATATATAGGGGCAGGGGAGAGGGGGGAGGCGCAGCCTTGCCCCCTCCTCCAAGGAAAGGGTGCGGCTAAGAGGGGGGGAGGAGTCCATCCTCCCCAAGGCACCTCGGAGGTGCCTTCCCCCTCGAGGACTCTTCCCTCTAGGGTTCCCTAGGCGCATGGGCCTCTTGGGGCTGGTGCCCTTGGCCCATGTAGGCCAAGGCGCACCCCCTACAGCCCATGTGGCCCCCCGGGGCAGGTGGCCCCACCCGGTGGGCCCCCGGGACCCTTCCGGTGGTCCCGGTACAATACCGATGACCCCGAAACTTGTCCCGATGGCCGAAACAGGACTTCCTATATATAAATCTTTACCTCCGGACCATTCCGGAACTCCTCGTGATGTCCGGGATCTCATCCGGGACTCCGAACAACATTCGGTTACCACATACAAGCTTCCTTTATAACCCTAGCGTCATCGAACCTTAAGTGTGTAGACCCTACGGGTTCGGGAGACATGCAGACATGACCGAGATGTTCTCCGGTCAATAACCAACAGCGGGATCTGGATACCCATGTTGGCTCCCACATGTTCCACGATGATCTCATCGGATGAACCACGATGTCAAGGACTCAATCGATCCCGTATACAATTCCCTTTGTCTAGCGGTATTTTACTTGCCCGAGATTCGATCGTCGGTATCCAATACCTTGTTCAATCTCGTTACCGGCAAGTCACTTTACTCGTTCCGTAACACATCATCCCGTGATCAACTCCTTGGTCACATTGCGCATATGATGATGTCCTACCGAGTGGGCCCAGAGATACCTCTCCGTTTACACGGAGTGACAAATCCCAGTCTCGATCCGCATAAAACAATAGATACTTTCGGAGATACTTGTAGTGCACCTTTATAGTCACCCAGTTACGTTGTGACGTTTGATACACCCAAGGCACTCCTACGGTATCCAGGAGTTACACGATCTCATGGTCAAAGGAAGAGATACTTGACATTGGCAAAGCTCTAGCAAACGAACTACACGATCTTTGTGCTAAGCTTAGGATTGGGTCTTGTCCATCACATCATTCTCCTAATGATGTGATCCCGTTATCAACGACATCCAATGTCCATAGCCAGGAAACCATGACTATCTGTTGATCACAACGAGCTAGTCAACTAGAGGCTCACTAGGGACATATTGTGGTCTATGTATTCACACGTGTATTACGATTTCCGGATAATACATTTATAGCATGAATAAAAGACAATTATCATGAACAAGGAAATATAATAATAATACTTTTATTATTGCCTCTAGGGCATATTTCCAACAGTCTCCCACTTGCACTAGAGTCAATAATCTAGTTCACATCGCCATGTGATTAACACTCACAGGTCACATCGCCATGTGACTAATACCCAAGAGTTTACTAGAGTCAGTAGTCTAGTTCACATCACTATGTGATTGACACTCAATGAGTTTTTATGTTTGATCATGTTGCTTGTGAGAGAGGTTTTAGTCAACGGGTCTGAACCTTTCAGATCCGTGTGTGCTTTACAAATCTCTATGTCATCTCCTAGATGCAGCTACCACGCTCTATTTGGAGCTATTCCAAATAACTGTTCTACTTGGAGCTATTCAAAATTGTTGCTCCATTATATGTATCCGGTCTCTCTACTCAGAGCTATACGGATAGGTGTCAAGCTTGCATCGTCATAACCCTTTACGACGAACTCTTTTACCACCTCCATAATTGAGAAAAATTCCTTAGTCCACTAGTTACTAAGGATAACTTTGACCGCTGTCCTGTGAGCCATTCTTGGATCACTCTTGTACCCCTTGACTGACTCATGGCAAGGCACACTTCAGGTGCGGTACACAGCATAGCATACTGAAGAGCCTACGTCTTAAGCATAGGGGACGACCTTCGTCCTTTCTCTCTATTCTGCCGTGGTCGAGCTTTAAGTCTTAACTTCGTACCTTACAACTCAGGCAAGAACTCCTTCTTTGACTGGTCCATCTTAAACACCTTCAAGATCATGTCAAGGTATGTGCTCATTTGAAAGTACCATTAAGCGTTTTAATCTATCCTTATAGATCTTGATGCTCAATGTTCAAGTAGCTTAATCCAGGCTTTCCATTGAAAAACACTTTCAAAATAACCCTATATGCTTTCCAGAAATTCTACGTCATTTCTGATCAACAATATGTCAACAACATATACTCATCAGAAATTCTATAGTGCTCCCACTCACTTCTTTGGAAATACAAGTTTCTCATAAACTTTGTACAAACCCAAAATCTTTGATCATCATCAAAGCATACATTCCAACTCCGAGATGCTCACTCCAGTCCTTAGAAGGATTGCTGGAGCTAGCATACCTTTTAGCATCCTTAGGATCGACAAAACCTTTCTGATTGTATTACACACAACCTTTCCTTAAGAAACTGGTAAGGAAACTCGTTTTGACATCCATCTGCCAGATTTCATAAATGCAGCTAATGCTAACATGATTCCGACGGACTTAAGCATCGCTACGGATGAGAAAATCTCATCGTAGTCAACTCCTTGAACTTGTGAAAAACTTTTTGCCACAAGTCGAGCTTCATGGATGGTGACATTACCATCCACGTCCGTCTTCTTCTTAAAATCCATTTATCTTAATGGCTTGCCGATCAACGGGCAAGTCCACCAAAGTCCAAGGATCCGTTCTCGGATTTTATGGCCTCGAGCCATTTATCGGAATCCGGGCCCACCATCGCTTCTCCATAGCTCGTAGGTTCATTGTTGTCTAGCAACATGACCTTCAAGACAGGATCACCTTACTACTCCGAAGTAGTACGTGTCCTTGTCGTCCTACGAGGTTTGGTAGTGACTTGATCCGAAGTTTCATGATCAATATCATAAGCTTCCACTTCAATTGGTGTAGGTGCCACAGGAACAACTTCCTGTGCCCTGCCACACACTAGTTGAAGAGGCAGTTCAATAACCTCATCAAGTCTCCACCATCCTCCCACTCAATTCTTTTGAGAGAAACTTTTCCTCGAGAAAGGACCCGATTCTAGAAACAATCCATATTGCTTTCGGATCTGAATTAGGAGGTATACCCAACTGTTTTGGGTGTCCTATGAAGATGCAATTTATCCGCTTTGGGTTCGAGCTTAATCCTGAAACTTTTCCACATAAGCGTCGCAGCCCCAAACCTTTAAGAAACGACAACTTAGGTTTCTTTAAACCATAATTCATACGGTGTCATCTCAACGGAATTACGTGGTGCCCTATTTAAAGTGAATGTGGTTGTCTCTAATGCCTAACCCATGAACGATAGTGGTAATTCGATAAGAGACATCATGGTACGCACCATATCCAATAGGGTGCAACTATGATGTTCGGACACACCATCACACTATGGTGTTCCAGGCGGTATTAATTGCGAAACAATTTCCACAATGTCTTAATTGTGTGCCAAAACTCGTAACTCAGATATTCATCTCTATGATCATATCATAGACATTTTATCCTCTTGTCACAATGATCTTCTACTTCCCTCTGAAATTACTTGAACCATTCAATAATTCAGACTTGTGTTTCATCAAGTAAATATTCTCAATATCTACTCGAATCATCTGTGAAGTAAGAACATAATGATATTCACTGCATGCCTCAGCACTCATTGGACTGCACACATCAAAATGTGTTGCTTCCAACAAGTTGCTATCTTGTTCCATTTTACTGAAAGTGAGGCTTTTCAGTCATCTTGTCCATGTGGTATGATTTGCATATCTCAAGTGATTCAGAATCAAGTGAGTCCAAACGATCCATTTGCATGGAGTTTCTTCATGCATATATACCAATAGACATGGTTCGCATGTCTCAAATTTTTCAAAAATTGAGTGAGTCCAAAGATCCATCAACATGGAGCTTCTTCATGCGTTTTATATCATTATGACTTACATGGCAGTGCCACAAGTAAGTGGTACTATCATTACTATCTTATATCTTTTGGCATGAAAATGTGTATCCCTACGATCGAGATTCAATAAACCATTCATTTTCAGTGTAAGACCATTGAAGGTATTATTCAAATAAACAGAGTAACCATTATTCTCCTTAAATGAATAACCGTATTGCGATAGACATAATCCAATCATGTCTATGCTCAACGCAAACACCAATCTCGGTGGTAGAGGGAGCGTGCGATGCTTGATCATATCAACCTTGGAAACACTTCCAACATATATCGTCAGCTCACCTTTAGCTAGTCTCCATTTATTCCGTAGCTTTTATTTCGAGTTACTAACACTTAGCAACCGAACCGGTATCTAATACCCTGGTGCTACTAGGAGTACTAGTAAAGTACACATTAACATAATGTATATCCAATATACTTCTATCGACCTTGCCAGCCTTCTCATCTACCAAGTATCTAGGGTAATCCTGCTCCAGTGGTTGTTCCCCTTATTACAGAAGCACTTAGTCTCGGGTTTGGGTTCAACCTCGGGTTTCTTCATTGGTGCAGCAGCTGATTTGCCGTTTCATGAAGTATCCCTTTGTTCCCTTGCCCTTCTTGAAACTAGTGGTTTCACCAACCATCAACAATTGATGCTCCTTCTTGATTTCTACTTTCGCGGTGTCAAACAACGCGAATATTTCAAGGATCATCATATCTATCCCTGATATGTTATAGTTCATCACGAAGCTCTAGCAGCTTGGTGGTAATGACTTCGGAGAAACTATCACTATTTCATCTGGAAGATCAACTCCCACTTGATTCAAGTGATTGTTGTACTCAGACAATCTGAGCACAAGCTCAACAATTGAGCTTCTCTCCTTAGTTTGCAGGCTAAGAAAATCGTCGGAGGTCTCAAACCTCTTGACGTGGGCACAAGCCTGAAATCCTAATTTCAGCCCTCGAAACATCTCACATGTTCCGCGACGTTTCGAAAACGTCTTTGGTGCCTCTACTTAAACCATTTAACTGAACTATCACGTAGTTATCAAAACGTGTATGTTCGATGTTCGAAACATCCACAAACGACGTTTGGGGTTCAGCACACTGAGCAGTGTATTAAGGACATAAGCGTTCTAGTGTCCGCATAATCGCTACTGTCAACTTTCAACTATATTTTCTCTAGGAACATATCTAAACAGTAGAATTATAGCGTGAGCTACGACATAATTTGCAAAAGGTCTTTTGACTATGTTCAGGATAATTAAGTTCATCTTATGAACTCCCACTCAGATAGACATCCCTCTAGTCATCTAAGTGATTACATGATCCGAGTCAACTGGGCCGTGTCCGATCATCACGTGAGACGGACTAGTCATCATCGGTGAACATCTTCATGTTGATCGTATCTACTATACGACTCATGCTCGACCTTTCGGTCTCCGTGTTCCGAGGCCATGTCTGCACATGCTAGGCTCGTCAAGTTAACCCTAAGTGTTTTCGCTGTGTAAAACTGTCTTACACCCGTTGTATGTGAACGTAAGAATCCATCACACCCGATCATCACGTGGTGCTTAGAAGCGACGAACTGTAGCAACGGTGCACAGTTAGGGGAGAACACTCCTTGAAATTTTGTAAGGGATCATCTTATTTACTACCGTCGTCCTAAGTAAACAAGATGCATAAACATGATAAACATCACATGCAATCAAATAGTGACATGATATGGCCAATATCATTTTGCTCCTTTTGATCTTCATCTTCGGGGCTCCATGATCATCATCGTCACCGGCATGACACCATGATCTCCATCATCATGATCTCCATCATCGTGTCTTCATGAAGTTGTCACGCCAACGACTACTTCTACTTCTATGACTAACGCGTTTAGCAATAAAGTAAAGTAGTTTACATGGCGTTCTTCAATGACACGCAGGTCATACAAAAAATAAAGACAACTCCTATGGCTCCTGCCGGTTGTCATACTCATCGACATGCAAGTCGTGAATCCTATTACAAGAACATGATCAATCTCATACATCACATATATCATTCATCACATCCTTTTGGCCATATCACATCACATAGCATACCCTGCAAAAACAAGTTAGACGTCCTCTAATTGTTGTTTGCATGTTTTACGTGGCTGCTATGGGTTCCTAGCAAGAACGTTTCTTACCTACGCAAGACCACAACGTGATATGCCAATTGCTATTTACCCTTCATAAGGACCCTTTTCATCGAATCCGTTCCGACTAAAGTGGGAGAGACTGGCACCCGCTAGCCACCTTATGCACCAAGTGCATGTCAATCGGTGGAACCTGTCTCACGTAAGAGTACGTGTAAGGTCGGTCCGGGCCGCTTCATCCCACAATACCGTCGAAACAAGATTGGACTAGTGACGGTAAGCATATTGAACAACATCAACGCCCACAACTACTTTGTGTTCTACTCGTGCAAAGAATCTACGCAATAGACCTAGCTCATGATGCCACTGTTGGGGAACGTAGCAGAAATTCAAAAAATTTCTTACGTAACACCAAGATCTATCTATGGAGAGACCAGCAACGAGTAGAAAGGGGAGTGCATCTACATACCCTTGTAGATCGCTAAGCGGAAGCGTTCAAGTGAACGGGGTTGATGGAGTCGTACTCGTCGTGATTCAGATCACCGATGATCAAGTGCCGAACGGACGGCACCTCCGCGTTCAACACACGTACAGCCCGGTGACGTCTCCCACGCCTTGATCCAGCAAGGAGAGAGGGAGAGGTTGAGGAAGACTCCATCCAGCAGCAGCACAACGGCGTGGTGGTGATGGAGGAGCGTGGCAATCCTGCAGGGCTTCGCCAAGCACCTACGGGAGAGGAGGAGGTGTCACGAGAGGGAGGGAGGCGCCAAGGGCTCAGGTATGGATGCCCTCCCTCCCCTCCACTATATATAGGGGCAGGGGAGAAGGGGGAGGCGCAGCCTTTCCCCCTACTCCAAGAAAGGGGTGCGGCTAGGGAGGGGGGAGGAGTCCATCCTCCCCAAGGCACCTCGGAGGTGCCTTCCCCCTTTAGGACTCTCCCCTTTTTCCTTTATCTTGGCGCATGGGCCTCTAGGGGCTGGTGCCCTTGGCCCATGTAGGCCAAGGCGCACCCCCTACAGCCCATGTGGCCCCCCGGGGCAGGTGGCCCCACCCGGTGGGCCCCCGGGACCCTTCCGGTGGTCCCGGTACAATACCGATGACCCCGAAACTTGTCCCGATGGCCGAAACAGGACTTCCTATATATAAATCTTTACCTCCGGACCATTCTGGAACTCCTCGTGACGTCCGGGATCTCATCCGGGACTCCGAACAACATTCGGTAACCACATACAAGCTTCCTTTATAACCCTAGCGTCATCGAACCTTAAGTGTGTAGACCCTACGGGTTCGGGAGACATGCAGACATGACCGAGACGTTCTCCGGTCAATAACCAACAGCGGGATCTGGATACCCATGTTGGCTCCCACATGTTCCACGATGATCTCATCGGATGAACCACGATGTCAAGGACTCAATCGATCCCGTATACAATTCCCTTTGTCTATCGGTATGTTACTTGCCCGAGATTGGATCGTCGGTATCCAATACCTTGTTCAATCTCGTTACCGGCAAGTCACTTTACTTGTTCCGTAACACATCATCCCGTGATCAACTCCTTGGTCACATTGCGCATATGATGATGTCCTACCGAGTGGGCCCAGAGATACCTCTCCGTTTACACGGAGTGACAAATCCCAGTCTCGATCCGCATAAAACAATAGATACTTTCGGAGATACTTGTAGTGCACCTTTATAGTCACCCAGTTACGTTGTGACGTTTGATACACCCAAGGCACTCCTACGGTATCCAGGAGTTACACGATCTCATGGTCAAAGGAAGAGATACTTGACATTGGCAAAGCTCTAGCAAACGAACTACACGATCTTTGTGCTAAGCTTAGGATTGGGTCTTGTCCATCACATCATTCTCCTAATGATGTGATCCCGTTATCAACGACATCCAATGTCCATAGCCAGGAAACCATGACTATCTGTTGATCACAATGAGCTAGTCAACTAGAGGCTCACTAGGGACATATTGTGGTCTATGTATTCACACGTGTATTACGATTTCCGGATAATACAGTTATAGCATGAATAAAAGACAATTATCATGAACAAGGAAATATAATAATAATACTTTTATTATTGCCTCTAGGGCATATTTCCAACAACAATAAACACACAAATAGAAGCCGGTCACCTTTGCAGTCTCTCTTAAGACTAACTAGTTGGAGAAGATTAGGCTCGGAGTTGGATGAGGAGGATAGAGCAAAACCAATCTCCCTTTGTGGAGTCGCGCTGAAATGTAGAGACGTTGCCCGTGTGACATTTTAGTACAACCGCACAAAACACTCTTAAGAAAAAAGTGATTTGTGCAGTTCACCAAAAGGTCGCAATAGCAATGAGGTGAAATGGATAGCCCTGTTTGCAAAAAAGAGGTAGAAAGGAAACAATTACTAGCCAATAACAGTTGATGACACATGCGACGACAAAAAAGAAGCATATTCCTTGTCCTAAGGGAAGATAACAACACGGTTGTGTTTGTCTAAAACGGTTTGAGGACGAGAATGCAATATGGAAAGTACGCCGGACGAGCTACGTTTTGGGTAAAGAACTATGGAAGATCCACATGCAGCGATGTGGGAAGACGGGCAGTGGAGCAAGGCCGGAGGGGATACCTGGAGGTCATCGGGATGTAACTAGGTGAGCGGCGGCGGGTGGAATCTGCGAGCAGGTGGCATAGGCCCTGCCGCACTGGAGCTTGGTCAGAGAGGATGGCGTGTACCGCAGATCGGGACATGCTGCCTCGGCGCCGTCGAATGGAGAAATGATGCACTTCCTCCCTTTCCCCCGGCGGACGGGATGTGGCCGGATCAGTGACCAACAGTGAGAGAGAGAGAAAGGCCACCGCAGCCTTGTCTGAGATACTCTGAAGAGCGACAAACCAGGCAGGCAGGCTCCATTGTATATAGTCAGCGGACTACCTTTTTCTCCATAAAAATCATTTTGTATTCTGTGTATGTGCCATTGAGCGATATAACTTTATTTAAAAATAACGCGGTAACGCGTCAAGTCGAACTTTGTTTCATGGTACACGACCTCCCTAGGTAAACAACCGCTACAGGCATTCAAATTAGCACGTGGGCTGCCATTTCGTAAAGAAATGAGCTCCACCGTGTACCCACGCGGGTGTGGCTGGGCACGAAGCGTGAGTACGTGCACGGTGCACCTATTCTCTTCTTGTATATGTACACCACCTACGTGGGGTTGTGTGAGAGAGATACAAACCTAGAGATATATAATGTGTAGGTTCTTGAGAGTTTTTTTTGGGGGGGGGGGTCAATCAAAAAATGTAACATATGAAATGTGTGTGAAATAGAGTCCTGGATATAACATATATATAGAGGGGGCGATCCACGAGAAGAGAGTGGAGGTACCATCGGCTTGAGGTGTCCATAGAATCGAAGAGAGGGATGATGTGTGTGTGTGCGCGCGCGCGATCGATAAAGAGTGCCATCGAATTTGTGTGTGCCCACGTCAAAGATATAGAGTGGCTGGCCTACTAGAACGTGAGATGGGACATGTGCAGTTTGTCTCTGTGGCATGGATACCTACCTGCAGCACTCGACTATCGGTGTGTGGTGGGGGAAGAGGGAGGCCCAATTAACTATAGAGGTACAATGGCTGGTATATGTGTGGAGAAGGAGAGAGGCCTACCTCACGTATTAAGGAGATCGATCTGCCTCATGTATTAAGGGAGATCAATTGGCATCCATGCATATGTGCAGGAGAGGAATAAGGTTGGGAGAGAGACAGAGCTAGAGTGTTGGAGGGGGTGGTAGTGGAGTTGCTTCTAACAAATGGTGGGATAGGCTTGCTAGACAAACGGAGGGCACGCCCGCAATATCAATAAGAGAGGAGATGGCTGCTTGTTGTCTGTGCACGTGCATGTGAGAGACGGGTCAGGAGGCATGCACGAATGATGAGGGAGGACGATGTGGCTATGGTAAGCAGACGTAACTACATAGGAAGATCAATCGCCATTTGTTAGAGAAAGGAGAGACATAACTTGTGAGGTACGTCGATCGATGGGGGGTAGTTAAAGTCGATCTAGGTATATGTTGGGAGATCGATCGGTATACATGCATGCGTGTGTTAGAAGCAAATGAGGCACGAGGAGAAGGATAGAGAGAGAGAGATGCATGTAGGAGGTGGTACGAGAGGCATACTATATCGAGGGGGAGGAGTGTGCGAGTACGAGAACGATGAAAAGAGTGGTGGGAGTGAGGCATGGACGATGACAAGAGAAGAGGGGAAACTTGTGTTTGTGCTAGGCACACCTGGCTAGAGAGGCATATCGATCGATGTGTGCCGTAAAGAAGGAGCTGGGGGGCCTACACACACCATGGGTGAACGACCTAAAGTGAAAAGACGAATTTGCGCGATGGAGCTAGAGAATGTTGAGGGAGGGTGAGAGGGATGCGGGCGTGTTCATGCACAAGAGAAAGTTAGCGCTAGCTACAAAGATAAGAGGGTTGTGTGGGTGTAAAAGACGAATAGAGATCATATATACTTCATTATAAAAAGCGAATTCGGATATTTGAAGAATTTATCATAGTGTTTCAAACCGACGCATGTGTGAATATATATAACGGTGATACACATGGTGTGGTTATGAACATGTTATACTACATTTAATATATTTTATCTCTACTCTTATAAAAAACAGAGTTGTTGATGATAGTGTGCCTGCCATCCTGCATTATAGGCCGTCCGATTTATATCTGGCGGATAGCAAGGAAACTATGATGGTTGAAGTTGGCAACAATCATGATTGTGGATTCTTATTGAAATAGAGAAACAAATTCAAATTTAGTTCGAATTGTAGCGGTAGTATAGACATTTGGAATGCACTAAAATGTTGGTATGAGTAGGTTACATGCATTATACAGCAAGCGAAAAAATTTAATCGGACATAACATGGATTCATACTCCCTCCTTCCATCCATATAGGGCGTAATAAGATTTTTAAGACCGCCTTTGACTATTGACAAGATTAATAGTACATGACATGCACAATGTGAAAATTATATCATTGAAAGAACCTTTCACAAACGAATTTAACGGTGTGCTTTGTGTAAGTTGCATGTCATATATCATTGCTCTAATATTTGGTCAAAGTTAGCATCGAAAAACGCATTAGGCCCTATATAGATGGAAGGAGGGAGTAGCTTTGAATAGCATTTGTATAGTAAAACGGGGCAAGACTCTCTCTTTGTGTGGTGTGAATAGTTTTATTTTTTCGTTTTCTTTTTGGTTGAGGGAAGTGCGAATTAATTTGGTACGTACAAGTACAATATTACTACACGTTAGGATTGTCCCTAAAATTCAACCCGCGTCTTGTTATATCCCGAAAATTCAGATATCGTGCTCCCAAAACTGGCGCCTTCACAACCCATGCCTTGCTATCCCGAAACTACAACACGCGCGAAAACTCCCTCCAGCTGCCAAATCCCGACACGCGAAATCCCCCTTCTAACCCTGAGTCGAAAGGGCCGCTAGTTCAAATCGGTGGGGGGGTACTTTTGTAACACACCCTACATTTTGGACAAGCGCGTCCCTATGTCATGCTTCACCCCCTCCCATCGCCCCCTTTTCGCCATTCGAAATCCCAGGCCGCCATAACCTCTCCGCTCCAGCCACGAAACCCCACCCTCCTCTGTCTGCCACGTCACCGCTGCCCAGCCGGAGGCTCTTCCCCGATGACGTCGTCCACCGCAACAGCTCGACGTCCCTCGTCCACCTCCCCGGATGAGGATCCGTCGTCCATCTTGTCGTCCCGCCGGTTCAGCCGCCCCGTCCTCCACCTCCAAGGAGCTGCTCTGACGATCGCCTCGTCTATCGCGGCTGCTCCATCCCCATAGCACTGCCTTAACCTGCTCCACCGGAACCGCAGCATCCTCATCGACTCCTCAGACGAAGCCGAGGCCTACTCAGTGCCACCAAAGAGGTTGTACACTCATCGCATCGCACCTTCTCCTTAACTCGACCTCCCCGCGCCGACGGTGCTCCATCCCGCACCCCCATGGAGCGGCTAGTTGAAGCCGGCGCCGCGGGCAACATAACCATGGCGGCTCTCCCCCAGTGCGATGCCCCTTCGGCAGCGGCGTCCATACCAGCCGGATCTGCTGCTGCTGCTCCGGCTCTCGCTCGCTCGCTCGTGCTACTGCTGCTGCTCTGGCTCTCGCTCGATCGCTCGCTCGCCCAGTTGTTGCTGCTGCTCTCCCCCTCGGTCGTGCTGCTGCTCTGCTCCGATTAAGCCACACATCAGTTGACTGAATCAACTTTTGGGTCAGTCGATTTTCAGGGGTTGGGGGGCTCACCGGAGTTAAGGAAGAACCACCCGTAGCGGGGACGGGGGCTCGCCGGAGAGGTACCCCACTATCTATCTTAGGGTTCAGGGTGGGGGCGGGGGGCCTAGAGGGATGGCCGGGGCGGCGGTGGCGAGTTGTTTCGGGGCAGCGAGGCAGCGCTGGGGCCAGTGGCTCGGCCGGTGGTGGCTGGCGGCTCAGGGGGTGCAGGTTGAAGATGAACTGCAGGCCCTCCCTAAACTACATGTCAAGTGCCTCTCTACTACCATTGCATTCAGTTTCGACAGTAGCATTCAGATTCCACAGTAAATTTCAGTTTCGACAGTTAAGTTCAGAGTCAACAGTTTTTACCTCATCTGTTGTAGTCAGGTGGTTTTTGGTTATGTTAATTTTACATCATCTATTGGAGATGCTATTAGAATCCCACTTGAGATTGACGATGTTTGTCTTGTGCTGCTTCAGCCTTGATGTCTTACGGCTCACCGGAGCTGCTCCAACGATAGAACGATCCATCACAACAGAGCAGTGCCCTAGACGCCGTCTACAGATTCCTCAGATCTTCCTCCACACCTCCGACAGCCACCTCTACCTCAACTGCTTCAGCGACTAACCCAATGATGCTGAGGTCGACACGACTACGGCAAAGAGGTTGTACACTTGTTGCATCACTTATTACTATACATTCACGTCGATCCATTAGGGCTATTTTGGTTCAACGGAAAAACATCGATCCACTGGTTGTTACCATCACTCTAAATTTCTGCATGCTCTCCTTACATAATCTCACCATATTTTTTTCTTATGCATGTCAGATATTGTACACAGTCATGTTGAACATGTAGAGAAAAAGAGAAGAGTTTTGCGCGGCAATATAATGTCATGCAGACATCGCTCCATGGTGGGTTCAATGGCAAACCCTCCCCATCCCTCTCCAGATTGTAATCCAGAGGAAGATATCTGTTCTGAGGCGGATTCAGACGCCGCTGACCACTCCTATTTACCCCCAAGGTGTTTGCTCTACCTTAGCATGATGATGTTAGTCATATCATGCATATGTTGCCTTGAAGTGCCTACTTTCGACATCATATATGTCATCTGCTTAGTTTAGACATGTTCTGTAATGCCACCTGTTTAGTTTCTATATCATATATGGGAATTATGCAGTCTCATGTCTTTTAGCCAACCATAATATATGTGAAATGTGCAATGCCATCCTGTTTAACCAGGCATCATATATTTGAATGATATCTTGCCCATCCTTTTCTTCGTTACATTTCCATTTGTCGACAATTTTTGTACATTAAACTACTCTTCCGTGGGAGATGAAAAAATCTGGAGTGGAAACAAGGCCTTCAGAGCAGACAGTGCTACCTGTCGAAGCAGATCTCTTGTTGGATCCCGATAGCTCCTCAGAGATGGATTCAGAGACAGATGACTAGTCATATTCCCCCACTGAGGTGTATGCTCTAACTTGGCACGGTTATACTGCTCATATCATGCATATGGTGTCTTGCATTGCATAGTTTAGACATCATATACACAATATTCAACACCATGTTCTTAGTTGAGACATCATATTGAATGCCCTCTGTTTAGCATATAAATCACATATGTGAATTAAATGATGTGATCCTGATTACCTAGATAACATGTAGGTGAATTATGTCATGCGATCCTGTTTAGTTATTCATCATATCTTTGAATTATGTTATGCTATGCTATCCAGTTTAGATAGACATCATATATGTGAAATTATGTCATGCTATCCGTTTTAGTTAAACAATATACATGTCAACTATTTCATGCCCTATTTTTTCCACACTATCTATTACATCTGTATCTCATACAATGTCTGTACATTCAACTATGTTTCCTGTTTATCAGCCATTTGAACTGGAGCGGGTGATGCCAGTATCTAGCGGACTAAAAACACGACCTTCAAATAAAACAGTGCTACCTCTTGGTGGAGATAGCACCCCGGTTGTACATGCACAAGAACCAGCCCTACCACACATAATCCAAACTCTCGCAGATTGTACCCCTACTGCGATGGATAGAGAACCAGCTTCACCCAATCGACCCCCAACCCCAGCCGATAGTAACCCAGTTCCTGTTGACAGCACCATCTCCACCACAGAGCTCCCAAAAAAGAGCAGTTAGTAAGGCAGCTCCAGTGCCCAAAGGGCCAGTACTATCACGGCGAACCCCAACTCCACCAGTTAGTACGCCTATTCCTGTGGAGGAAGCACAACCAGCTAGTCGTAGTTTAGCATCTATCGCATTTGATGTTGTTAAATCGTATGTGCGTATCTTCCCATCTTGGAAATATTATACTGAAGATGAAGGAAAATGCCAGTTGCAGGTGTTTGTCCAGGAGTTATGTGTAAGTAATGTTATTCATGGCAATTACTTTGTTTCGTCCCATACATCCTACCTCCATGATGGTTATAATACGGAAAATTTTCCCATTTTTCTCTATAGAGAAGGACCGATTTGGAAACGCAGGATGAGGTAACCTGTGCTAATACCTCTGCTATCTTCAAGAATGCTTGGTGGAAGTATCGGAATTACCTGAAGAAAACGTACTTCACCGGCAAACAAACTCATCAAATTCCCTTACGTTCTCCTGAGACACATTTACTGGACGATGACTCGGAATGCCTTGTTCTGTACTAGTCCCGAACCAAGAATGTGGTAAGGTCTATGAGCTCATTTTCTATTTTTAAGTATTATATTCTTGCGTCTTACTATACTCTGTTCATGTAGAACAAGTGCCTAAACCTGAAGAACAACTGTTCTAATTTAAGATTCCATTGCTATCATAGTTCAAAAAAGCGCTAGGCGTTAATTGTGTGTTTTGCCACCACCTTGCGCTTTACTGACCAAAGCGCATGCTTATGCGTAGTTATGCACAGATTATGCGTAGTTATGCGCAATGCGTTTTGCCAACGCCTAGAGCCTAAGCGTGCTTAAGCGCTCACTTAGGCGCGCCTTTTTTAACTATGATTGCTTTGCTCTTGTATCACTATATTTACTCATACAAACTTATTTTTAAATTGAAGGATCCAATCCAAACTCCTATGGCACAGCAGGTATGTCCACGCATGTTTCTTTAACAGGTTTGCTCTTATCAATAGCTCTGTTGATTTCAATTTCAATTGTGTATACAGTTGACTTTCATATCATGCACATTACTAGCATCACAACAGAGCCAATAGTGTTGTTGTACATGTAGACCCGTGGTACCCATCTGAAATCTTGGTGTGCCGTGTTGTTTCCCATGCTTTGTATTCTTTCACTGCTGCTTTGTCTTGAACTGATATGATTTGAACCGTGTCTCTATTTTGATTTGGCAAGACAATGCAGTGACCATAGGACATAGATATATGTTTGTTTGATGCTTTTATTATGTACTAGTACTTGGCAATAGAAGACTTGGTAGTTTAATCCTGTCCACCTTACTAATGAACTGGTTCACCGAAATGAGTTTCATATACTAGTACATGCGAAACTTGTTATGTGTCTGCTTGTTTCTTCTTTTAGAATGCTGACAGAATATTGGGGAAGAGTGCCTTATTAAGCAATGGTAAAGGAAGTAATGCAGATAAGGTTCAGGATAGTGACACATCCTTGTTGGTCTCCAACAAAGCTGATAAAACAGCTAAGGAAGAATATCTTGAAGACAGCAAGACAACCCCAAAGTCCTGTCTTGGTTTAGTGTTCGAGTTACTGGCCACTACAGCTTGCACAAGCTATTCAAACCCACTGTCTGAATCAGTTCGGTTTCTTGAGTCTCAACTACAAGCTGAAAGACATCGATCATCTGTGTTGCGACAAGAAGCGGAAGGACTGCGGAAGTCCCTGGAGCATTCAGAGGCATACTTTCTGGTGCAACAACAAGCATTGGAGGATTTTAGCACCAAACAGGACAAAGCTAGTCAGCTTGCTAAGCTTACTGCCAACATGGTGGATACCCGGGATAACGTTTCTTGAGCTCTTCTGAAGTTGTTTCAGTTATGCTCTTGTTTTGCTGCGGCGTTTATTTGCACTGGTGGCCAATTTTGACGGCCAGTGTATGTAATGTGCTGCTTTGTTCCCTATATTTGCACTGGTGGCGAACTTTGATGCCCAGTGGATGTAATATGTGTAATAGCGGTAATAGGCTAGCGTTAATTGCTTGCTTATTTATTTCCTTATTGTCTTGTTTAGTTGTTCGCTTGTAGTCACTGCAGTTCTTTTTCTGTTTTTTTTCTAGTGGCCACAATAGCCTATTTTTGGTAACTAGGCCAAAATAATCATGGCAACACACGGACTGTTGTAACCATGGGCCTCCTGCAGGCCGTATGATCCATGGGCCTTCGTCCGGCCGTAGGATCCATCGGCCTTCTATACGGGCCTTAGGGTCCATGGGCCTTCTATGGGCCGTAGGGTCCATGGGCCTTCTACGGGCCATACGATCCTTGGGCCTTCTACGGGCCATACTATCCATGGGCCTCATACGGGCCATAGGATCCATGGGCCTTCTATGGGGCGTATCATCATTTCGCCAATCATGGGCCGTACTATTCATGGACCATAACGGGCCGTAAATAGGTCGTATTTGATAACTCTATGAAAACAGCCCAACGGGTTTTTTTACATGAAAATGGCCCAACGTATTAACGGTCCACAAACGGGCCGACTGTAACGACGGGCTGAATTTGGCCCACAAGGAGAAAATGACAGTAACGAGCCGTATGTAACCGAATGCTACAAATGAGCCCAAGAATCAATGGGCCCTGAGAAGGCCAAAAGATAACTTGGGCTAGAAATGGCCCAATCAAATAACGGGCCGTTAATGGGTATAAAGTGATACACTATTCATTACGGGCCAGTTTCACCACGGGCCGTTAATGGGCCAAGAGTTACAAAGGTCCTCATATGGGCCGAAAGAAGTCATGGGCCACACATGGGCCAGAAGTTAAAACGGGCTGAATCATATTGGATGGCCCAGATGACGCTACTGGGCCTAATTCAGATGGGGCATAACGGGCCCTGGGTTAGCGGGCTATAAATGGGCTATATGCGAACAGGCCGTTAACAGGCTTTCCATGGGCCGGCCCGCCACCTTTTGACCAAGTCAAACGGGCCGGCCTTTTCACAGGAATGGGCCTCTGTTGGGTCGTGCCGCGTGTCGTCGTATCATAGGCGCCTTCGGTCCAATGAGCGGATGACATCTGTCCCAACGGTGAGCCGACACGTGTTTCCTCCAGCCAATGATGATTTTACACGTGGAAAATCCCCATTGGTCGGGGCTGTTAACGGGTTAACGGATCCAAAACCCGACACGATAGCTTAACGGCGTTCCGTTACGGTGGATGCCACGTGTCGGTCACCCTTGACGAAAGCACTTCTGTGACGCGCGATTTATCGTCATGGAAGTGGACACTTCCGTGATGGTAATTTTGGCAATGTCATGGAACACTCCTATGAGGCCAACTCCACCGCGCGACCCCAAACGGACGTCCGTTTTGTCCTGTTTTTGTCCCTTTGGGTAGGGACTTGGGGTCGTGTCCGGGCCTGTCCTGGGATGCGGTGGTCGTGCGCCCAGCGCGCGGACGCATCCCGGCTGTATCATGTCCGCGTATTATTTCTTTGCAAGTCCTTAACTTTATTTCATCATTCATTTTTGGTACATGAAAAATACATCATCACATTTTGACTAGTAAAGCAAGACCAAAGAAAACAAGAACCACAAGAATACATTTTAGAAGATACCCAACTTCCATAACTACTCCCTTGAGTTGGGTTAGGGCCTTCTCGATGCACTCGTTGTTGATCTGTGGAGGAGGAGGCTCGATCTGGCATCCTCCTTTCTTCTCCAAGCCAGAAGTCGATGTTGCTTCCTCCTCACACCTAGTCTCGTGTCTAGCCTCTAATCTAGCAACAAGTGCACTTGTCTCATTTACAGCCTCTATGCTAGCTAAAAGTGCACGAACATGTACTAAATTTCGCTCTATCAATATATCGATGTACTCTTCTTCCCAATACCAAAACTTGCATCCATTCTACACAACAAAATTTGAAGTTAGCATAACTAGTTAAATCTAGAGCACAAACCGAAGCTAAAGAAAGCGCATACCCCATCGTTTAAGCACTTGATGAACACCCATCCGGGATGTTCCGGCGTTGTAGACACGCGGTGCACGACCATCCTTGGGCAGTGGTCGCACTTAATGAGTGGCAACGGTGCGCCGGCGAGCTTTTGGGCAAGCACCGAGCCCGGCCGACCGCCATTCGTGTATCTGTCGGCGGACCACCGACGGTGCAGATCCGAGCGGCTAGAGGAGGAGCCACTGCCTGCATGTGGCCTTGCGGCCCTGCCAGGGCCTTCCGGCGAGGTGCCCGGCCAGTCCATGGCACGGCCCGGCCTCCCACAGCCGGCCGAGCTCAAGACCGACCAGATCCGCCCCAAAACCGGCCGGCGGGTGCACAAACCAGGTGGCCGTGGTCGCGTCCGAGCCCGGCGCCGAGGGGAAGGGGTTGGGCGAGCTCGCGTCCAAACTGCACGGCTGCAATGGCAGCGGCGGCGGCGGCAGCGACGGGAAGAGTGGGGAAGAGTGGAGGGGGTGCGGCCGGAGGGAGGGAGGGGGGCGGATAGAAAAAGGCCCGTCTTGTGCCACCGACGGGCGGGCCAGGGGAGGACACGCGCAGACGACCCGCGTGTCCGCGTGGTGTCCGTTTCACCCCAAAAGCGGCGCAAGTTTGGGCTGGGAATGGGTCGAAAGCGGACACAAAGCGGACAAAAGCCAGTTTGCTCCCGCGCGCTGGGCCGCCTTTTTTGTCCCTTTTACCCCAAACGGACGGGGCCGGACAGGATAGGGTCGCGCGGTGGAGTTGGCCTGACAGCACAGGTATGACTATATTGATTCTGTCATAAATTTGTCATGGATGTACATGCATGACAGAAAACACGACCTACTGTGACAAACACGTATCATCACGGAAGTGTATTTTTTTGTAGTGTCATGTTCTATTATCGGCTGGATTTCCATGACCTAGCCCCGGATTCCCTCCTCCACATCTCATCGTTCATCGTCGTGTGTGAGGCCTTCCTCCGCATTACCCCACACTTCGGCCTGTGGCTCAAGACTTTCAATGTGAAGCCGAAGATGATCGAGGGGCGATACGTAGAGTGCGGAGGCGCCGCAATAAGCAAAAAGTGTTGATGTTCCATGGCCAGAGGGTTCCTTCCCAGAGGTGTCCAGTTTATGGCAACGGGAGTGGTTTTACATCATAGCTCCCCGGGGTACCAAGTGGGTAGCCGCCCCTGCCTTTCACTCGGGCCCCCAACCACAACTGACTTCATCGATCAACAAGGGGCTGGACTAGGGACCATTAAATGATGTGCCGATATTGCAGAGTCGCATCCGAGATCTCCTAGAGAGAGATGTTAGCCTGGCCACGGTAATGCAAGTCATGCTAGTTCGTCAAGTCCCGCCTTGCAAACGTCGACCCCTCCGTATGTGCGAGTTCAACCCGGAAGGACCACGAACTATTCAGCACTTCCTCGGCATGACGCTCGAAGAGATGTACAAATTGTTCTTCGAACCACAAATAAGGTGTCCGGACACCACCGAGGATGCGGGTCTGAGCTGCAAACGTCCAGATACCCAAGTAAGTAATCCCGTGGCCGAACGCATTGTTTTTTATTTATCACAACATCATTCTGAAAGGTCGCTCTTTGACCAGGACTAGGTAACAAAGGCGAAGATGATCAGGTGTTCAGCCCCCCTTCCCGAAGGCTCAGCAGATCCAGTACTGGCTAGAATGCTCGAGCCGGCGCCTTATCAGGCGCCCTCAGGGGAAGATAAAGGGGGGAATAAAGAGGCTGAAAGCAGGCCTCACTCATTATTCATCCAAACCGGGGGAATTAGAGCCTCCACGAAGGAGGATAACCAGGGAGAAGAATCTGAAATTCCCTCTCCCCAAGGAAGGAAGAAGACCGCCTCTGAAGACCCGGAAACAAAGGTTTCCAAACAGGGGAAGAAATCTTCGCCAGAGGGTCCTGCCTCGGAGGCTACTCTTGCCGCACAGTGCCCACAAGGGGATCAGCCCTCTACCGAGCTGTAAGTAAACAAAAAGTACTTAATAGTAAAAATATCCTACATTACTTTTGAAGACAATAACCGAAGCATGTATCTTTTAGTTCGGATCATAGCCCTTCTCGACAAAGTTCGTCTTCGGGGGATCTTCTTCCGGAGATGATGGAGAGCGAAACACCTCCCCATGCCACCCCGCCTCATGAGGCGGGCGACCCTGAAGTGTCGTCGTGGAGGGTTTCTCCTGATCCGCCAAGGACAGAGGGTAATCCTTCGGCCACCCGAAGTCCTCAGTATTTGGCTCCTAAAGAGAGCAACAGAAAGAGTCTGGAACCATCTGGTGTGCGATCGGACGCACTGAAGGATCTTCTGGAGCAAGCGGCCATCTCATAAGCGCATCGTACGCTAATGGGTACGGTGATTGAGAGGATTTCATCCGCCGAAAGCGGGTTGCATGAAGCTTTTATGAGTCTGCTGAAAGGCTTTGAGGTACGTGAAATAGTGTATGTTTTTGACAGTACCGCACACGTTAGGTGTGCCCTATGCAGATAGTAGCCCCTGAGACTCTGGTTGCCGTTGAGAACGGCAGCAAACAGAGGATCATAGTCCCAGGTAATAATCAGGCCGCCTTCATGTGCAGGTGGCTGAAGGTCTGGTGGCTAGTCGGACTGGTGAGTTTGCCGAGCTGAAGCGGCGACTTGATGCGGCAGATGCCGACATCGTGCTTGTCAACAAGCGGCTCGACGAGGCATAGGGTATGTGATTTCTCCGGTGATCAACACATAGTAAGAGGAGCATGATGCTAGTATCTTTAATATGTTGTGACTGCAGATGGAGCTGCCGTCATGGAGACCCTTCGGGCGGAACTTGCCCGAGCCGAGGAACAAGCCAGGAATAGTGATGCGGCCGCTCTAAAGGCGGTCGAAGAGCTGAGGGCCGAACATGCTGCGCATCGCCAAAGAAAGGAAAAAATAGCCAAGATGACCGTTGAGTTGAAAGATGTCGCCGACAGTTACCAGCTTCTTGAAAAAGAAAGTCGGGCGAAGGCGGCATACCTAGAGAAGGCCATGGTAGCAGCCAAGCAAGCCCGCTCTAAAATCAGAGCGGCGAAGGAGGAGCTGCATCAAGCTGGAGATATCACGGCTAGGAAGCCCTTTTTGTTGCGGACGAAGTTTGGAGATCCGAATGCCCCTCTTGATCAACTATGGAGTTCTGCAGACGCATAGGTGGATTTGGCAGCCAGTGCTGCTGATGCGGCGAGTACTTCAAGGATCAAAAAGATCGTGAAGTGGAAAGGCCATTCTGGTCACAGTTCCATATTCCAGTGCGTTCGCTGCTGTTGAATGAGCGAATGGCTGAGTGGGCCAAGCTCCATAGGTTGTTCGGGCTTGCCATGAGGTCTGTTATGGATCATCTGTGGCCGGAAGGGCCAAGGCCGAATAGTTATTTTAGTTTAGTGCAACAGTTCCTTGGTGCTGAGCCGCACATCGACGCTATGAAGAGGTCGGCGTGCATAGAGGGTGCGCGTATGACACTTGCCTGTGTCAATACATACTGGGCAAAGATGGAGGCGACCGCTATTGCAACCCAGAGTTCGGCCGTAGGCCGAGTATCTGCCGAGCACTACTTTGAAGAAGTCCTTGAAGGCGCTCGTTCAATAGAGGCTCAGTGCTCGAAGAATATTATGTTCTAGTTTCCCATTGTAAAAACAATGTTTTATTGAATTATAAAGGTTGTGTTTATACTTTGCCTGAACGTATTATGATGCCTCCTGTGCGGCCGTTTATGTATATATGTATATAACCTGAAAGTTTGCAGTCATCGACTTCAGCCCCCATGCATATAATGCGGGGGTGTTTGCAAAAAAATGCGTATTCACACTTGATCCAACGTCTTGGTCCATTAAGGAGGTGGTGGTGCAGTGAACGACGCAATCGGACTATATTGCTTTAACACTTTCACTTAGCCATAGGAGTTTGACGTTGGGACTACAATATAGCCCCTGGTACCTCCGTGCTCGTCCGAATGTGGTGCGCGTATGTACATGACCGGGAAATGGCCCTTCGTTAACACAGAGGAATCCCGAAGATTCCGCTAAGTCATCGAGTGGTTGACCAGTCTCACGCTTTATCATGATAGTCAGTTTTCGGCTTTCTCTACTGAGGTGCTCATCCGGATGAACCATGGCACAATCGCAGTAGTTCTCCCCGTGCCGCCTTAGCCGATAGAGCGGAACGCAAGGTAGCAAAACATGGGAGCCGGGCAAACCCAACATTTGACCAAAGACATGATTCGGAGCTGATGCATATAAGGCCAAACTCGCGACGCCGAACACTCCCTAAGGTATTTGGTCTTTATAACATATTCCGGGTTGAACAATGCCCTTAATAATAAACCCCAAGTGTCCAGGTACGTGCAATATTCTGATGTGGTGAAATGCCAATAACGCCAGCATCCTTCTCGGTTGTATTGACTATCCGGAGGATGTGAACAAACAAGAGACAATAAAAAAGGTTTACGCAGGGTCTTAATCTGAAAAGAAACCTTTGAGCGGGTCCCTGCTTCACGTCTGCGCCTGTGTCTCCGTTGTGCCGTGTCCTGGATGGGTGTAGCATGATTGTCATCTGTAAAAGAGAAGAACTTAGGTGAAAGTTGTCATGCCAAAAAAATTGGTTATTCTCGATAAACCATTAAAATTCAAGATAAGTCAAGTTGAGCCGAACTAGCCCTGATTACACATGGGAAGCCCCTGGTACCATCTATGAGGGTTTAACCATCAAGCCAATCTCAGGTATATCTAGTGATGCGCCGGACTCATCTAACTGTGTCCGCGGTCTTGAAGACCTGTCATTTATTCTGGTTGGTGAGGTCGTCTAGTGCTCGGCTGTTTAAGCCGCCGCACGTTCTTCCGCGCATAGAGAACGCTCAATATTTCCACTAACTGTGATGGTGCCACGTGGACCAGGCATCTTAAGCTTAAGAGAAGCGTAATGTGGTACCGCATTAAAACGAGCGAAAGATGTTCTTCCGAGTAGTGCTTGATAGCCGCTTCGGAGTGGAGCAATGTCGAAGTCTAACTTCTCACTTCGGTAGTTGTCAGATGAACCGAATACAACCTATAGTATTAGAGAGCCCGTGGAGCGGGCCTCTGGGCCTGGTATTACTCCCTTGAAGGTAGTATTATTGTGGCTGATTTTTGTCGGGTCTATCCCGATTTTGCGGACTGTGTCCTGATATATCAGATTTAGACCACTGCCATCGTCCATAAGGACTCGTGTGAGATGGTATCCGTTTATTATTGGGTCTAACACCAAGGCAGCCAATCCTTCATGACGGATGCTTGTCGGGTGATCCCCTTGATCAAAAGTGATCGGGCAGGCCAACCAGGGGTTGAACCTAGGGGTGACGGGCTCTACGGCGCGTATGTCTCAGAGTGCATGTTTGATTCTCCTCTTCGTCGTGTGGATCATGTTTACTGTTTTAACCTCTGGGGGGAATTTTTTCTGTCCTCTAGTTCTTTGCTGGCGAGGTTCGTCCTCGTCTTCACTTGGTGTCTCCCTCCCCTTGTGTTCGGCATTTAGCTAACCAGCCTGCTTGAAGACCCAACATTCTCTGTGGGTGTGATTTGCAGGTTTATCGGGGGTGCCATGAATCTGACATAGTTTGTCTAGAATCTTGTTTAGGATGGACAGTCCATCTCTGCTGCCTTTGAAAGGCTTTTTCCGCTGACCTGGTCGAGAGCCCCTGAATCCGGCGTTTACCATCATATTATTTGGGCTATCTTCTTTATTTCGATGCTTGCTTTTACTACGTTGTCGTTTTCCATTGTCATCCCTGACTTCGGATGTGCTTGGGTCACTGGTGCTACTGTGGGATAACTAGCTATCTTCGCCCGCGCAAAAGTGGGTCATGAGGCTTGTCAGGACTGCCATTGTTCTCGGTTTTTCTTGGCTGAGGTGTCTGGCGAGCCATTCGTCTCGGACGCTGTGCTTGAAAGCTGCTAAGGCTTCGGCATCCGGGCAGTCGGCGAGTTGGTTCTTCTTAGTGAGAAACTTGTTCCAAAGCTTTCGGGCTGACTCTCCGGGCTGTTGAATTATATGACTTAAATCATCTGCATCCAGAGGTCGGACATAGGTCCCTTGAAACTTAGCCCGAAAAGCATCCTCGAGCTCCTCCCAACTTCCAATTGAGTTTTCGGGGAGGCTTTTTAGCCAGTGCCGAGCTTGTCCTTTAAGCTTGAGGGGCAAGTACTTCATGGCGTGGAGATCGTCTCCGTGAGCCATATAGATATGGAGGATAAAGTCCTCCATCCAGACCCCAGGGTCTGTGGTCCCGTCGTACACCTCTATGTTCACTGGTTTGAATCCTGGTTTGAATCCTTCTGGAAATTCATGGTCCAGCACCTCATCGGTGAAACATAGGGGGTGTGCGGCACCCCTGTATTTGGATGTATCATGGCGCTCGGACGGTTGTAGTATTCGGTTTTGATTTTGTGCCGGAGCGCACTTCCTAGATCCATAGATGGATCTGGCCATACTGGATTTTTGGCGCAACTCCTCACGTAGATCGTGTGTTGACTTATGTGCGGCCTTTTTAGCCGCTCTATTGCGGCCACAAGGTGGTTGATCCGGCCGGTTGGCCATTTTATTTTTCGGCTGTGTGGGCTCTACGGCCTCATCGTCGAATTTAGGTAATAGCTTGCGCTTTGGGTAGCTCTTTGTGTGGTAACTTCCACCATACTTTTCTTCGTTGTCGAGCACTTTGTTTCACCTGCTGTTGATCGTATTTTGTGCGGCCTTAAGCCTTTGCTTCTGCTTCTTCAGACTCCTCGCTGTGGCAATAAGCCTTCTGCGGAGGTTCTCTTGTTCCAAGTGCCTTTCCGGGAGGATGTGTGCATCTTCGTCTGGACTGTTTTCCTCCCAGAGGGGGGTTGATGAGGTTTATCCTCGGCGTCGCCGTGTTCGGACATCGGATCCGTACTATGTTCGCCATTTGCAGTTTCATCGTGCTATGCCGCTGGGTCAATGTGGTCGTCGTTTTCTCTGGAGTCGACTGGAGTGTTATTTTCTCTTGCGCTGTTATCGTTGTTTTTGCCGAGGCGGGATTTTGAGCGGTGCCTATGCCGATGCTTTGCTTGCTTCTCGAGGGAGCTATTCTTCACTGCATCCTTTCGTTCTTCGTCATTGTTTTCTTTGGGTGTATCCACCATGTATATGTCATGTGGTGAAGTGGCTGTCCAGCGCCCTGTGGGCACTGGTTCCTATTTCTCTCCTGCATCGTCGTCCATGCTGTCGATGTCTTCGGAGTCGAAATTGAGCATGTTGGTTAAATCGTCGACAGAGGCTACTAAGTGGGTGATGGGTGGGCAGCAAATTTCTTCATCCTCCGCATCCCATTCTAGCCGGACATAGTTCGGCCAAGGATCTCCTGACAAGGAGAGAGACCTTAATGAATTTAGCATGTCGCCAAAAGGTGAGTGCTGAAAGATATCCGTGGAGGTGAACTCCATGATCGGCGCCCAATCGGATTCGATAGGCACGGACGCAGGCGGCTCGGAGTCCGTGGCCGGAGGCGAATCCAGTGGTTCGGCAACACGGCTCTTGTGAGGCGTGAAGTCAGTATCCGGCTCCATCGCCATTGAGAGTGCGGCCTCCATGGTGGGGGTCTATCCCCCCGTCCTCGGATGGCACGATTTGCTCTGGATTGAGGGCCGGAGTAGTTGCAGGTGTGATCTCCCGAACACTGTCCGATAGCAGAGTTACGTCATGCTCCCCGTGATTGTGCGGCGCACCTGACATGGGCTCGAATCCGTCGAAGATCAAGTCTCCGCGGATGTCGGCAGTGTAGTTTAAGTTTTCGAACCTGACCTGATGGCCAGGGGCCTAGCTCTTGATCTGCTCCAGATGGCCAAGCGAGTTGGCCCGCAGTGCAAAGCCGCCGAATACGAAGATCTGTCCGGGGAGGAAAACCTCACCCTAGACCGCATCGTTACCGATGATCGAATGAGCCATCAAACCTTACGGTGACGGCACAGTAGAACTCTCAATGAAAGCACCAATGTCGGTGTCAAAACCGGAGGATCTCGGGTAGGGGGTCCCGAACTGTGCGTCTAAGGCAGATGGTAACAGGAGGCGGGGGACACGATGTTTACCCAGGTTCGGGCCCTCTCGATGGAGGTAATACCCTACTTCCTGCTTGATTGATCTTGATGATATGAGTATTACAAGAGTTGATCTACCACGAGATCGTAGAGGCTAAACCCTAGAAGCTAGCCTATGGTATGATTGTTGTTGTCCTACGGACTAAACCCTCCAGTTTATATAGACACCGGAGGGGGCTAGGGTTACACAGAGTCGGTTACAAGGAAGGAGATATACATATCCGTATTGCCAAGCTTGCCTTCCACGCCAAGGAGAGTCCCATCCGGACACGGGACGAAGTCTTCAATCTTGTATCTTCATAGTCCAACAGTCCGGCCAAAGGATATAGTCTGGCTGTTCGGAGACCCCCTAATCCAGGACTCCCTCAACCACGAAACCATATGTCCACCGCGGCAACCTTATGTAACCAAGAGATCCCGTCTTGGGGCCTTTGCCGGAGCTCCGCCGGAGGGGGCATTGATCATGGAGGGCCTCTACATCAACTCCATGGCCCCTCCGATGATGTGTGAGTAGTTTACTTCAGACCTTCGGGTCCATAGCTAGTTGCTAGATGGCTTCTTCTCTCTCTTTGGATCTCAATACAAAGTTCTCCTCGATTCTCTTGGAGATCTATTCGATGTAATATTCTTTTGTGGTGTGTTTGTCGAGATCTGATTAATTGCGGGTTTATGATCAAGTCTATCTATGAACAATATTTGAATCTTCTCTGAATCCTTTTATGTATGATTGGTTTATCTTTGCAAGTCTCTTCGAATTATCAGTTTGGTTTGGCCTACTAGATTGATCTTTCTTGCAATGGGAGAAGTGCTTAGCTTTGGGTTCAATCTTGCGGTGCTCGATCCCAGTGACAGAAAGGGAAACGACACATATTGTATTGTTGCCATCGAGGATAAAAAGATGGGGTTTACATCATATTGCATGAGTTTATCCCTCTACATCATGTCATCTTGCTTAAGGCATTACTCTGTTCTTATGAACTTAATACTCTAGATGCATGCTGGATAGAGGTCGATGTGTGGAGTAATAGTAGTAGATGCAGAATCGTTTCGGTCTACTTGTCACGGACGTGATGCCTATATACATGATCATGCCTAGATATTCTCATAATTATTCACTTTTCTATCAATTGCTCAACAATAATTTGTTCACCCACCGTAATACTTATGCTATCTTGAGAGAAGCCACTAGTGAAACCTATGGCCCCTGGGTCTATTCTCCATCATATAAGTTTCCATCTACTTTATTTTGCAATCTTTACTTTCAATCTATATCATAAAAATACCAAAAATAGTTATCTTATTATTATCATCTCTATCAGATCTCACTCTTGCAAGTGGTTGTGAAGGGATTGACCACCCCTTTATCGCGTTGGTTGCGAGGTTCTTATTTGTGTGTGTAGGTATGAGGTGGCTCGCGCGTGGTCTCCTACTGGATTGTACCTTGGTTCTCAAAAACTGAGGGAAATACTTGCGCTGCTTTACTGCATCACCCTTTCCTCTTCAAGGGAAAACCAACGCAGTGCTCAAGAGGTAGCACGCGCTCATGCTGAAGATGCCCGAGGTTGATGGCCTCCTTCAACTGATGCCACTTGTCCGCCGGCCGAAGGCCCTCTGTCTCAAGGCAAGCGTCAACATCGACAAGCTCTTCCCCGAGCCGGCTCAGCGCACCCATTGCCTCCCGGAAGAGCTCGTGGCGGACAGTGTCGCGCCCACGCGCAAGCTCAAATGCGCGGCCGGGTCCGTCCTCCATGCCGGGAATCATCGGGGAAGCTTGAGGTGGCTTGCCTGCTCCTAGCAGGGAGCTGGAGGTCGGCGCCTTCCCCACCGCCTTCCGGTCCTCGGAAGAGGCGCTGCAGGGCAAGGCCTCGCAGTTTGAAGACAAAGCCAGGGCTGAGGTCACCCAGCTGTGGCCGATGACCAATGGAGGAGCCCTCGGCACGCCTTTGGCACCCCAGATAGGACCATGAAGGAGGGACAACAAGAACACGGGGTCAAGATCCCTAGTCGGCGCATCCTCCTCAGGAACCAGCCCCGAGCCGCGTGTAGCAGTCCGGCGAGGAGAGCTCGGGATCAGTGGTGAGCCAATGACTGGCGGAGGCCGCTCCTCAGGAGATCTCGCCGCTCCAACTGAGGGGATCCTGAGGGGCCATGGTTAGAAAAGGATACAACACTCAGGGAATCACAAAGAGGAGGTACCTACTCGTCTACGGCTATGTACTTCCTTTGCTTCAACGGCCGGTAGGTGTTACCACTACAGCTTAGAGATCCCTTCCTCTTGCGGAGTGCTTCGAAGTTTGCGCGGAGCTGACCGAAGCCCGGAGCGTGACCGTTTGCACCCAAGATATTTGTTGGGGCCTCTGGGGTGGTGATCTCGGGAGCATCAGGCCAGGGCAGTTCCTCAGCCCCTGCCTCACGACTGCCAGCCCGAGCCTCGTAGGCTTCCGCCTCAGGAGCCTCGGACCGCGCCAGCCTTCTGACTGTCCCACCAGGGCGGCTCACCCGAGCCTCGTGAGCAGCCACCTCGGGAGCCTTGTCCAACATCGCTCCTTCAGCAGCCACCTCGTTGGCATCCTGCAGCACTCATCCCATGCATCCACCTTCAGGGTGCATGCCGCGGTGGCAGCAGGCAGAGGAACTACAAGGACGGGGTTCTTGCGTGACCCTTCAAGGCCGGCTGGGCGTAGCCCCCATTCATCGAAAAGGGGCATATGCCTCGCGAACTCCACCTTGTTCGAGCAGCAATACAAGAAGCTGAAGGAAATATGCACTCGAGGCAATAATAAAGTTGTTATTTATATTTCCTTATATCATGATAAATTTTTATTATTCATGCTAGAATTGTATTAACCAGAAACTTAGTACATGTGTGAATACATAGACAAACAGAGTGTCCCTAGTGTGCCTCTACTTGACTAGCTCGTTAATCAAAGATGGTTAAGTTTCCTAGCCATAGACATGTGTTGTCATTTGATGAACGGGATCACATCATTAGAGAATGATGTGATGGACAAGACCCATTCGTTAGCTTAGCACTATGATCGTTTAGTTTATTTCTATTGCTTTCTTCATGACTTATACATGTTCCTATGACTATGAGATTATGCAACTCCTGAATACCGGAGGAACACTTAGTGTGCTATCAAACATCACAACATATCTGGGTGATTATAAAGATGCTCTACAAGTGTCTCCGATGGTGTTTGTTGAGTTGGCATAGATCGAGATTAGGATTTGTCACTCCGAATGTCGGAGAGGTACCTCTGGGCCCTCTCAGTAATGCTCATCACTATAAGTCTTGCAAGCAATGTGACTAATGAGTTAGTTGCGGGATGATGCATTACAGAACGATTATAGAGACTTGCCGGTAAATGAGATTGAACTGTTGGAGATATGCCCTAGAGGCAATCATGTATGATGATATTTCCTATGTGTTTATGAATAAAGATAGTCCTTGGACATTATCAATGATGTGTATCAGCAAGTACGTGACTTGTTTGTGGGACTATGCATTATATGATGACTGTCCTAAAAGGTCCCTAGTCGAAAGGGTTGTGTGGACACACAGCCAACTAGACTAGCATATGACACAGTCGATGGCTTGGTCTCACTAGCCATGGAGCATTGGATGCTAACCGGATAATATGGACTTGGAAGGATCTGGTCGGATTCGACGTAGTCAGATCCGAGTCAAGATAAGGTCCGAGTCGGACAGATCCAAAATGAGACGCAGCGATATGTCATCTGTGAGTCCCGAGTACAACATATGTTATATGCCCTAAGACCTGAGTTGACACATGTACTCAGGATGGGGACAGACTTGCTTTGGGACGACCAAACGCTACTCCGTAACTTGGTAGTTATAAAGGTAGGTTCCGGGTTTGTCCAGAACCATGCTGCGAGACATGGTCGAGCAAGATGGGATTTGCCCCTCTGATCAGGAGAGATATACTCTGGGCCCCTCGTGTGATCCGACCAGGATAAGCATGTCCATGCGACAAGGATTATCAGATAATCCGGTTTGTGGTCGACATCATTAGAACGAGAAATAGGTCGGGCTAGAACAAGGATGACAGACTCGCCTTGAGCCCGACAACATATATCGTGTGGAAAAAGGAATGGAAGTATGATGTATGATACGTCTCCAACGTATCTACTTTTCCAAACACTTTTGCCCTTGTTTTGGACTCTAACTTGCATGAATTGAATGGAACTAACCTGGACTGACAATGTTTTCAGCAGAATTACCATGGTGTTATTTATGTGCAGGAGCAAACATTCTCGGAATGACCTGAAACTTCACAGAGCGACTTTTCAGAAAATAAGAAAAATACCTGCAAAAGATGGAGGCCAGGGGGCCCACCACCTTGCCACGAGGGTGGGGGGCGCGCCTGCTCCCCTGGGGCGCGCCCCCTACCTCGTGGGCCCCCTGTTGCGTCTCCGAATCCAACTCCAACTCCATATATTGAGTTTCGATGAGAAAAAAATCAGAGAGAAGAAATCATCGTGTTTTACGATACAGAGCTGCCGCCAAGCCCTAAAACCTCTCGGGAGGGCTGATCCGGAGTCCGTTCAGGGCTCCGGAGAGGGGAATACATCGCCATCGTCATCATGAACCATCCTCCATCACCAATTTCATGATGCTCACCGCCGTGCGTGAGTAATTCCATCATAGGCTTGCTGGACGGTGATGGGTTGGATGGGATCTATCATGTAATCGAGTTAGTTTTGTTAGGGTTTGATCCCTAGTGTCCACTATGTTCTGAGATTGATTTTGCTATGACTTTGCTATGCTTAATGCTTGTCACTAGGGCCCGAGTGCCATGATTTCAGATCTGAACCTATTATGTTTTCATCAATATATGAGTGTTCTTGATCCTATCTTGCAAGTCTATAGTCACCTATTATGTGTTATGATCCGTTAACCCCAAAGTGACAATAATCAGGATACTTACCGGTGATGACCGTAGTTTGAGGAGTTCATGTATTCACTATGTGTTAATGCTTTGTTCCAGTTCTCTATTAAAAGGAGGCCTTAATATCCCTTAGTTTCCGTAAAGACCCCGCTGCCACGGGAGGGTAGGACAAAAGATGCCATGCAAGTTCTTTTCCATAAGCACGTATGACTATGTTTGGAATACATGCCTACATTATATCAATGAACTGGAGCTAGTTCTGTGTCACCCTAGGTTATGACTATTACATGATGAACCGCATTCGGCATAATTCTCTATCACCGATCCATTGCCTACGAGCTTTCCATATATTGTTCTTCGCTTATTTACTTTCCCGTTGCTATTGCTATCATCACTACAAAATACCAAAAATATTACTTTTACTATTGCTACCTTTTGCTACCGTTACCACTACTATCATATTACTTTGCTACTAAATACTTTGCTGCAGATATTAAGTTTCCAGGTGTGGTTGAATTGACAACTCAGCTGCTAATACTTGAGAGTATTCTTTGGCTCCCCTTGTGTCGAATCAATAAATTTGGGTTGAATACTTTACCCTCGAAAACTGTTGCGATCCCCTATACTTGTGGGTTATCAAGACTATTTTCTGGCGCCGTTGCCGGGGAGCATAGCTCTATTCTTTGAGTCACTTGGGATATATATCTGCTTATCATTATGAAGAACTTGAGAGATCCAAAAACCTAGATCTATCCCTCAACTACGAGGGGAGGTAAGGAACTGCCATCTAGCTCTGAACTTCATTCACCTTCTGTTATGAGTAAGCTTGCGACACCTACACCTGCTTCTGCTATTCATTCTGATATGTCGCATGTTATTGATGATGCCACTTATGTTATGCATGATACTTACGATGAAACTACCTCTATGCCTGATACTACTATGCCACTTAGTGATTTTCTTGATGAACAAATTGCTAGGGCTAGAGAAATTGAAAATATTGAATTTGATGATACTGATGAAAGTGATGATGAAGAACCACTTGTTATTCCTAAGGGTTATGTTTTTGATCAAGAAGCTTCTTTCACTATCTTAGCTTTTGAAAATAGAAATGAACTCAAAAGGTTATTAGCTAAATGGAGTAAGCAATCTCTAAGTGCTAGAATGAAACCTGACCCTACTTTTGCTACTTCACCTATCTGTGTTACTGATAAGGATTATGAATTCTCTGTTGATCCTGATATAATTACTTTTGTTGAATCTGCTCATTTTCATGGTTATGAATCTGAAACTGTCGTGGCACATCTTACTAAATTAAATGATATAGCTACCCTGTTCACTAAAGATGAGAGAACTCACTACTTTTATATCCTGAAAATATTTCCATTCTAATTAAAGGGTGTTGCTAAGATATGGTTTAATTCTCTTGATCCTAGTTGTGTGCGTAATCCCCAGGATATGATTTATTACTTCTCTGCTAAATATTTCCCTGCTCATAAGAAACAAGCTGCTTTAAGAGACATATATAATTTTGTACAAATTGAAGAATAGAGTCTCCCACAAGCTTGGGGGAGGCTTCTCCAATTACTTAATGCTTTGCCTGATCATCCTCTTAAGAAAAATGAAATACTTGATATCTTTTATAATGGACTAACCGATGCCTCCAGAGATTACCTGGATAGTTGTGCTGGTTCTGTTTTCAGGGAAAGAACACCGAATGAAGCTGAAATTCTATTGAATAATATGTTGACAAATGAAAATAATTGGACACCTCCGGAGCCAATTCCTGAGCCTACTCCTAAACCAACTCCGAAGAAGAGGGTTATTCTATTTCTTAGTCCTAAAGATATGCAAGAGGCAAAGAAATCTATGAAAGAAAAAGGTATTAAGGCTGAAGATGTTAAGAATTTACCTCCTATTGAAGAAATACATGGTCTTGATTTACCACCTATTGAAGAAACATATAATCTTAATCCATTACCTATTGAAGAAACTCATGGTCTTCATAACCCGACACACGTAGTAAAGGTAAATTCTCTCTATAGATATGATAAAGCTGAAATCCCATTTACTAAATTTGCTAGCCCATGCTTAGATGAGTTTGATAAATTTATGGCTAAGCAAGAAGAATTTTAATGCTTATTTTGCTAGATAATTGAAAACTAATTCAAATATGCTTGAACACTTGGGTGATTATATGGCTAATGTCAAAGGTGAACTAAAACTTATTAGTAAACATGCTTATATGGTTACCACTCAAGTAGAACAAGTACTTAAAGCTCAAAATGATTTGCTCAATGAATTGAATAGTATGAATAATGATTATGCTATTAAAGTGGCTACTAGAACTGGTAGAATGACTCAGGAACCTTTGTATCCTAAAGGCCACCCTAAGAGAATTGAGAAAGATTCTCAGAGAAATAATATAGATGTACCTAGTTCTTCTAAAAAGAAGAAAAAGAAAAATGATAGGACTTTGCATGCTTCTAGTAATCCTATTGTTGAAACACCTGAGAATCCAAATGATATTTCTATTTCTGATGCTGAAACTCAATCTGGTAATGAACCTGAAACTAGTGATAATGCTAATAATAATGTTCATGATGATGCTCAACCTAGTAATAACAATGATATAGAAATTGAACCTGCTGTTGATCTTGATAACCCACAATCAAAGAAACAACGTTATGATAAGAAAGACTTGTTGCTAGGAAACATGGTAAAGAAAGAGAGCCTTGGGTTCAGAAACCCATGCCCTTTCCTCCCAAACCATCCAAGAAAAAGGATGATGAGGATTTTGAGCGCTTTGCTGAAATTATTAGACCTATCTTTTTGCGTATGTGATTAACTGATATGCTCAAAACCAATCATTATGCTAAGTACATGAAAGATATAATTAAAAATAAAATAAAGATACCGGAAGCTGAAATTTCCACCATGCTTGCTAATTATACTTTTAAGGGTGAAATACCAAAGAAACTTGGAGATCCCGGTGTACCAACTATACCATGCTCCATTAAAAGAAAATATGTTAAAACTGCTTTATGTGATCTTGGAGCCGGTGTTAGTGTTATGCCTCTCTCTTTATATCGTAGACTTGATTTGAATAAGTTGACACCTACTGAAATATCTTTGCAAATGGCTGATAAATCAACTGCTATACCTGTCGGTATTTGTGAGGATGTGCCTGTTGTAGTTGCAAAGTTACTATTTTAACGGACTTTGTTATTCTTGATATTCCTGAGGACGATGGTATGTCTATTATTCTTGGAAGACCCTTTTTGAATACTGCAGGGGCTGTTATTGATTGCACTAAAGGCAATGTCACTTTTCATGTTAATGGTAATGAGCACACGGTACACTTTCCGAGAAAACAACCTCAAGTTCATAGTATTAACTCTATTGGAAAAATTCCATCAATTATATTTGGAGGGTTTGAATTTCCTCTTCCTACTGTCAAGAAGAAATATGATATTCTTATTATTGGGGATGCGCATATCCCCGTTGAGGTAACATAGTGTTATTCGAAATATCTCCGGTTCCATGTTATTTGGAATGAGTTCGTTAACAAGACTTGATCAACCTTGTTAGTGGATTCCTTTTGATGATCATGAGATTGATGAAACTAGAAGGCACAACCTTCTGTACCCCACTTTTACTTTCTGTTATTTATATTAAATAAAATAAAATAAATATTTTTCTGTCTGTTATCTGATTATCCATGCAATATAAAAATACCTCAAAAATAAAAGTTCTCCAAATGCCCTGAAATTTAAATATGATTTTTTTTAGAATATTTGAGGATTTATGGAACTGAGAACACACCAGGGGGGTCAACCACCTGCCCACGAGGGTGGAGGGTGCGCCCACCCCTCTAGGGCACGCCCCCCTGCCTCGTGGGCCCACGATGGCCCTCCTCCACTTATTCCTGCACCCACACACTTCATCTTCCTCCCACAAACACGAATATCCAGCTCAATCCCGAGTCCAAGCTTGTGTTGCTGCCATTTTCGATCTCCTTGCTCAAGGCACCTCTCACAAAACTGCTTGGGGAGATTGTTCCTTGGTATGTGACTCCTCCATTGGTTCAATTAGTTTTTGTTCTAGTGCTTTATTCATTGCAAATTTGTGCTACTTAGGTGACCCTGTTATTGAGCTTGCATGTCAAATTTATATGGTCAAAAGTAGTTTTGATGCATGATATAGGCCCTAGGAACTTGTAGGAGTAGTTGCTATCAATATTATTGAGTTTGGTTTACTTTTATTTTGAAGTTACTAAAAAATTTTAGAATTTTTCAGAGGAAGAAATATGCTTAGGAAAATGTTCCAAGGTGGTTCCTCAAGGAAGCAAGGACCCAGGCTTGCAATGCGTGATGCTGATGAAGAGCCACCAAGAAACGCTCCAGTGCGTCCTTGTGAATGGCCTTTTGAGAACTTTATGGATCGAGCGGGAATTAAATAAGAATTTAACGCGTATTTGCGTAATGCTGATCTTGTGAGCTTCGAGGAAGAGAAGTGCAGTCAATATCACAATCTCACTAGTTCCTTTGTGAGGAGGTTTGGATTTTCAACTTCACGTAATTCTCCAACTGTCCTGTTTGATCTTTATGATAAATCTTACACTATGGACTTAGAGGATTTTACCACTGCATGCAAACTTCCACAATGGCTAGTATAAGGGATCCTCGCAAATCTGAATTTAGAGATTTTCTTGCTAGCATAACTGTGGGAGAATCTAGAGATATTACACAAGCTACCATAGGGAGCATTCACTTTCCTGCTATACATTATTTTGCTCTCTTCATAGGTAGATGCATCAATGGTAAGGATGAGGCATGTCACATGTGTGTCCCAGATCTCAGTATTCTTAGGAGTGCTGTGTTAGGAGACCAATCTTATAATTTGGGAGCCATTATTGCACATAGGTTGCACCTTAATAGATATAATGGAGATTTCTTTGGAGGAATTTATGCAACCCGCATAGCTAATTTTCTTGGTATAGACATACGCGAAGATGATATTGAATTACCACCTGCTTATTTAGATTTTAATGCTATGGTTCACCACCTGTTTGTTGAGAGGAACGAATCACCTCTCCAGTATCGACTAATCTTTGACAGACACTGTGATGTCTGTATTACTCTCCCTTGTAACACCCTCGATGCGACTATATCTCCCACGTGTCGAGGCACGACTTAGAGGCATAATCGCATTGAAGGCATATGTCGCAAGTGAGGTAATCTTCACACAACCCATGTAATATAATAAGGGAAATAGGTTACATAGTTGACTTACAATCGCCAATTCACACAATTATATGAATAAAGCATTACATCATCCAGATACAATCAAGGTCCGACTACGGAACCCAAAACAAAAGAAGAACCCCAAATGCGACAAAGGTCCCCGATCGACCCCAACTGGGCTCCACTACTGATCAACTAGAACGAAATAACACAAAGGACAAGATCTTCATCGAGCTCCTCCTGAGCTTGGTTGCGTCAACTGCACGGTCTCATCGGCACCTGCAAGCTGGGTTTGGAAGTATCTGTGAGCCACAGGGACTCAGCAATCTCGCACCCTCGCGATCAAGACTATTTAAGCTTATGGGCAACGTAAAAGTATGAGGTGGAGCTGCAGCAAGCGACTAGCATATATGGTGGCTAACATACGCAAATGAGAGCGAGAAGAGAAGGCAAAGCGCGATCGATAAAAGTATGATCAAGAAGTGATCCTATAACAACCTACGTCAAGCATAACTCCAACAACCGTGTTCACTTCCCGGACCCCGCCGGAAAGAAACCATCACGGTTACACACGCGGTTGATTCATTTTAATTAAGGTCAAACTTCAGGTTTTCTACAACCGGACGTTAACAAATTCCCATCTGCCCATAACCACGGGCACGGCTTTTGAAAGTTCAAATCCCTGCAGGGGTGTCCCAACTTAGCCCATCACAAGCTCTCACGGCCAACGAAGGAATAGACCTCCTCCCGAGACATTCCGATCAGACTCGGTATCCCGGTACAACAAGACATTTCGACAGGGTAAAACTAAACCAGCAACACCGCCCGAATGTGCCGACAAATCCCGATAGGAGCTGCACATATCTCTTTCTCAGGGCACACTCAGATGAGACTAGCTACGAGTAAAACCAACCCTCAAGTTTCCCCGAGGTGGCCCCGCAGGCAGCTCAGTTCGGACCAACACTCAGAGGAGCACTGGCCCGGGGGGGTTAAAATAAAGATGACCCTCGGGCTGGCCGACCCAAGGGAAAGAAAAGGCTAGGTGGCGAATGGTAAAACCAATGTTGGGCATTGCTGGAAGAGCTTTACTTAAGGCAAACTATCAAGGGGTTCCCATTATAGCCCAACCGCGTAAGGGACGCAAAATCCGGGAACATAACACCGATATGACGGAAACTAGGGCGGCAAGAGTGGAACAAAACACCAGGCATAAGGCTGAGCCTTCCACCCTTTACCAAGTATATAGATGCATTAAGATAACATAGCAATATAATGATATCCCAACAAGTAAATAAATGCTCCAACAAGGAACGGCCTCCAATCTTCACCTGCAACTAGCAACGCTATAAGAGGGGCTGAGCAAAGCGGTAACATAGCCAATCAACGGTTTGCTAGGACAATGGTGGGTTAGAGGTTTGACATGGCAATTTCGGAGGCTTGCAAGTAAGTGGTAGGCATCGTAGCAATGGCATAGCAAAAGAGCGAGCAAACTAGCATAGCAAAGATAGTAGTGATTTCGAGGGTATGATCATCTTGCCTGCACAGTTGTCAGAGTTGACTGGATCCTCAAGAGCAAACTCAACGGGCTCCTCGTTAGCGAACTCGTCTCCCGGCTCTACCCAAACAAGACAAACAAGCAACAAGGATACAATCAACCACGTGCAAACTCAATCAACACGATGCAAAGATGATATGCTATGCGGGATGCGATGCGGGATGCAAAATGCAAGATATGACAGGAAATGCATGAACCTGGCCTTAACTTGGAATTCCAAGGGTGCCACTGGAAAGATGAGATGAAATCGCTTGAAAATGATATAAAGAACGCCGGAATCGGAGTTACGGTTTGGAAATGGCAAGTGATTCAAAAATGACACCGGTCTGCGATTTACAGCAAGTAGGCATCTAAATGCAATGACATGAACATGCTGCAGCCACCAAACAAGACAAAAAAATACATGGCAGGGATGCACACAAGATGCTTAACAAAAGTCTAGCACTGAGCTACGGCCAAATCATCCATTAACAGGTTCAAACAAGCATGGCAAAAACGCAAATGACAAACAGATCTCAGACTTAGTGAAATCAACACTTGTCTGGAATTTCAGATCATATAGCCCTCTTCGGAGGAACAAAACAACATGCTACAGGACCTGAACATTACAAAGAAAGACATGGCATGGAGCTACTCAACAAGCTTAACAAAAGTCCCTTAGTGACCTTGAGCCAAAAGGGATCACAAAATACACTAACAAGCACACGAACATAGCAAAAACATAATCAGTTTTCAGACTTAGTGAAAAACTGGGACATGCTGAAACATAACTCACGAAGGCATGTTTACGAGCTCGATGCACTCACTACGGTGCAAGTCATGGCAAGACAAGCATACACCCATAAAGAAGGCACAAAATACAAGCTATATATGGCAAGAACAATGGCATAGCATGCATGGATCAACTACAATAACATCGGCAAAATCGCAAACAAGTTGACGATTTGCCCAGATTCACAACGAAGCAAAAGTAGATCTCGATTGACTCAAGCTAGGGTGCTCCATAATTGCAAAAAATGACATGGATGGATAGCGCACTACAAGATTAACAAAACTCCCTTACTGATCATCCTCAAAAGAGGCACGGATCACTAGGAAACAACAAAAACATATGGCATCGTGAGATAAACAATCCCAGGACTTAGTGAGATCACTAAGTCCCTGAAAACAGAATTACCGGGTGCCTCACTTTACAAGCTTGCACAAGTCACCATACACATCCTAAAAATACATGGGTTGCACCTATGGATAGATGACAAAACCCTTAACAAAACATATGAAGAACTCACGGGCATATCATGCACACATTAATCATGGCAAAAATGACAAAAGTGCTAAACGGAGTAACAGATCTGACAATTAACTCAAGTAGCCCTCACCTAACAGCATTTCGGACATCAAGATGAGCTCAAATGAAAATGATGCACTGGAATGAAATGATGTACTCTCTGAGATGAACATTTTGATATGCTATATGCATGAATCGGAGCTACGGATGCAAAGTTACGGGGCCTCGAACAAGAGCATATGGACTGAAAATTTAGGGACTTTGAGAAAATTAGGTAAACCCTGAAATTTTCAGATCTGGATCGGGGCGGCGCGCGAACCGAGGTGGCCGGGCTCTCGCCGGAGCTTCTCACCGGAGGAGGAGGGAGGGACGGCCGGGGCTTGCCGGAGATGGGGAGAGGGGGCCGGCCGGAGTCGGGGCGTCGCCGGCGACCTCTTGTGGCGGCGTCGGCTCGCGCTGCGGCGGCGCCGGCGGGGGCACGCGGTGGCGCGCGGCGGCCGGCGGCGGCGGCCCGCAGTGGCGCGTGGCGGCCGGTGCGGTGGCGGCGGCCGGCGGGGCGAGACGCCAGGCGGCGGACTGAGGAGGCAGGCGGCGGGGCGCGCGTGGGCCTCGGGGGCCCGGCTCGGGCCTCCCGGGCCGGCGGTGGGAGGCGGCGGCGAGCTAACAGGTGGCGGCCGTGGAGTGGCTGGCGGTGGTGGCGGACGTTGTCGGGCTTCGCCCGGACACGTCCGGAGCGGCGGATCTGGGATTTTTTTAGGGTTAGGGGGGAGAGGATCCGCGAATTTGGAATGGGGGTGTATATATAGGCATAGAGGGAGCTAGGAGAGTCCAAATGAGGTGCGGTTTTTGGCCACGCGATCATGATCGAACGCTCTAGGACATGGAGCAGAGTTAGGTGGGTTTGGGGCCAAATTGGAGGGGTGTTGGGCTGCAACACACACGAGGCCTTTTCGGTCCCTCGGTTAACCGCTGGAGTATCAAACGAAGTCCAAATGATACGAAACTTGACAGGCGGTCTACCGGTAGTAAACCAAGGCCGCTTGGCAAGTCTCGGTCCAATCCGGAAATGTTTAATCCCCACACACGAAAGAAAGGTAGAATTGACCACTGGAGGAGAACGAAGCGCTGGATTGCAAAACGGACAACGCGAAAAATGCTCGGATGCATGAGACGAACACGTATGCAAATGAAATGCACATGATGACATGATATGCAATGCATGACACGCAACCAATGACATGGTAACAACAACGAATAACTGGACGACACCTGGCACATCGGTCTCGGGGTGTTACAACACTCCACCACTACGAGAGGATCTCGTCCCGAGATCTAGAATGGCACCGGAGGGAAAAACGGAAGAGAAAAGAGGAGAGGTAAAACTAAGTTGCTTCATTGACAAACGAGTGAAACCAAAGAACCCTGAAAAGGTTAAGCCATTTTGAGAAAAGAATACGACGGAGATGAACGAAGTTGCAAACACTCCGTTAGAAAAAGAAACAAGGAAGAACGAATTCTGACGGCACTCCGGTTGAAAAGAGATGAAAGACTAGATAGGAAGAAAAGGAGCTTGAGAAGAGGACACGACACTCCGGTTAAATGGACAATCATGAAAAGAACATGATCTTAGGCAAAAGAGATGATGGGTTGAGAAGAGCAACATCACAATACCTCCGAAACAAAAGAATAGAAGATAGATAATTGAAATAGAAGGATGGAGAAAAAATGCCAACTTCTGCCACAAAAGAGCTTGAGAAGCCATCTTTAGGAGAAGGGTCGAACGGACCAACGAAAAGAATAAGGTTGATATGGTCTTATGGAATACATCTCAAATTATGAGGTGACAACCTGCCACTCACAGGAAAAAAATTGTATTGATATGAACAAGGAGACGAGAAACTTATTTCACCGGGAGGATAAATGAAGAACTTGGGTCAGTTAAGCACCATAGATAGCAACAATCCTTAGGGAAAGTTTTAGGTGAAATATAACCCAAGATAATTCCAATGAAGAGGTTGATGGATTTAAATACCTCATTCTTAATAATATGTGAATCATGAAACATGAACTCAATTATCAAGAATGATGTAAAACCACTTCCAAAGATACGGTAGAAAGAAATTGTACTCCGGATAGCAAGATGAAGAAAACTTGAGCTTCTTTGAAAAGAGTCTCAATGGACACTTCTAGAAGGAATATAAATCCTTGACGAACCATCGTGTAGAACTTTCATGAGAACTCCGGAAATAAAAGAAATGATCTATCGAAATGGAGGATGAAAAGAATAAGGTTGAAGCCTTGCAATGATTTAGATGAATCTCCATGGTGATATAATTGCGAGAGCTTGGGACTCCGGGAAAAGAAGAAAAAAGCATTTCAAACCGAGAATGTGATAAGATGAACCTCCGGAATAAGGAATTAATCATTTGGATGAAAACAAGAATAAGAATTACATTAAGCGTATCCTTCACCAATTAAAATTGATGACAAGAAATGGAATTGGCATACTACTTATTCTCGTAGAAAGGATTCTGATAGATATAGCGCCAACTTGAGAAAGTCTTCAGCAAGTCACCGGTAGGATAGAAAAACAACGAAAGAATTAGTATGACAACCAAGGAAGAGATCTTGAGCGAACCACCATAAAATTTGAAAAGGACGATGAGAAGAAAAAGAAACATCGGGTAAGAATTAGAAAATTAATGAAGAAGCTTGAGAGAATTTAGATGCAAGTGAACGAAAAATCGCGAGTTTAATAGAGGATATTTGAATGATGCACCGACAAGATAGGAGAATGATAACTGACAGCTGAGAATGAATAAACCTGAATTGATGGACTCTGGATAAACAAACTGAAAAGGCTCCTGAATTACTCCGTTGTTTGAAAAGAATATCTCACAATCGCAAATAATTATGAGAGGATGGCAACAAGATAGAATCGCGAATCTTGAAGAGAATGGAGAAAGATTGAGAGAAAAATCTTCTTCGGTCTTCAAATGACGACGAGAAACACCACCAAGAATTATTGAGGCACACCGGAAGAATCAAAACGAAGAGGTTGAACCAACGATGAAAACAATTTGGAAGATCTTGGAGAAGACATTTGACTGATGATAACTCATTCTTACGTCAAACTTTAAAAGTAATTTAGGATAGCTCCGGGAAATAAGAAGAGTCAGGTAAGATCCTGGGAAAAGACCTGTGGGTTAGGGCCCCTCAAAAGAAACACCGTTGAAATGATTAAAAAGAGAGGTTGCACCGGTTGAATTAAATGACTTGAATGAGATACCAATCTCGAAAGAGCTTGAACGAATGCAGAGTGGAAAACACGAATCTTCGAGATATCTTGAGCACCCGGAACAATTAAATGGCGAGAAGTGAATGAATATGAGGTGCACCGGCATGAGAAGATATTTGAAACAAGGAAAAAAGATATGATCAACACTGAAAGCTTGAATTGGTTCCACCGGAGAAGAAAAGAATGAAGAATGACGAACTAGTAGAACATCTCCTTGAGAACCACCGGGTAAGAATATTGACGAAAAAGAATGGAGTGACTTCACATGAGTTGAATGGATACCCGATGAAGAAATATGGGTCCTCGAAGAAACAAAAAGGGAGGGAGGGTGGGAAAAAGAAAGACAACTTGGAGATGGATGAAACGAACGCCGTTGAGAGAGCTGATACTTGATCTTGCAGATGTTGAAATGATCGGATCCACTTGAGGAGAGACACACCGGTTGAAAAGAAATTGAAATGAGAAACTCGATGATCGAGAAGGATTAGTATTCACATAGGAATATGAGAACACCATTTGGGGAAGGTATGGAATCAACATTTGACTTCGAAGCAACTCGAATACCACAACTCAAAACAAAAACAAAGGGATTGGCTTGCAGAATAAGCCGGAACAAACATATGATAGAGATTTCGTCCGAAGTTTTCGTGGTGGGGCCTACACGGGCTCGATCGTACAGCACCATCATGTACAAGGCAGTGCACATGACATACGAAGCGTCCCCGAGTCGGCATAGCCAAGGACTCTTTAAGACACAACGAGACCACTGTAAAACAAACCGTGAATAGGCGGACCACTAGACGTCGAACCCCAATTTCATATCATACATCTGTCGGAAAGATATCCTAAGAGCTACTTGAATTCCCACCTATGAAACTCCCGAAACTTTCCGGTTATGCAATCAGGTGTTGGGGATACAGGGGAAGCATAATATCTCACCCAAACTAGCAAATCCTACATCCAGCTGTATCCATCCTTCAACACATAACCAAGAAACCTTCGGAAATCGTCTACCTCAACCTTCGAAAAGCATCTGTTATACAAGTTATGGCGATACTCCCGAACTCCCGCCCCAGTACTGTGTGGCGTCGAGGTTATCTCACCAACGAACTGCATAAAAGAGATTTTCGATGTCGGCGTACTAAACTCAGGTATTCCAGAACTGCAACGATAAAATTATGATGACAACACCTCAGAGCTCAACTCCCCGGGACACTTCCACTAAACCCCTGACAGGAGGCACCAAGTCAATGTTCTCATCATAAAACCATCAGAACGATTCCAAGATACCCGCGTGATCCTAAAAAAAATTTAGTGAAATTTGAGAAGAGAAGAGTCAAAACTATACGTCAGGATGCCTTACCAGAGCGATGAGGAGACTGGGAAGTAAAAAGAATTCCTAATCTCTCCGATATATAATTCCTAAATGACTCAAAACATTTTTCTAGACACAACTCGGCCGCTAAAAACGATCAATCAATGGGGCTCCTAAGGTCGGGGAAGGCTCTGATACCAACTTGTAACACCTCGATGCGACTATACCTCCCACGTGTCGAGGCACGACTTAGAGGCATAATCGCATTGAAGGCATATGTCGCAAGTGAGGTAATCTTCACACAACCCATGTAATATAATAAGGGAAAGAGGTTACATAGTTGGCTTACAATAGCCACTTCACACAATTATATGAATAAAGCATTACATCATCCAGATAAAATCAAGGTCCGACTACGGAACCCAAAACAAAAGAAGAACCCCAAATGCGACAAAGGTCCCCGATCGACCCCAACTGGGCTCCACTACTGATCAACTAGAACGAAACAACACAAAGGACAAGATCTTCATCGAGCTCCTCCTAAGCTTGGTTGCGTCAACTGCACGGTCTCATCGGCACCTGCAAGATGGGTTTGGAAGTATCTGTGAGCCACGGGGACTCAGCAATCTCGCACCCTCGCGATCAAGACTATTTAAGCTTATGGGTAAGGTAAAAGTATGAGGTGGAGCTGCAGCAAGCGACTAGCATATATGGTGGCTAACATACGCAAATGAGAGCGAGAAGAGAAGGCAAAGCGCGATCGATAAAAGTATGATCAAGAAGTGATCCTATAACAACCTACGTCCAGCATAACTCCAACAACCGTGTTCACTTCCCGGACCCCGCCGGAAAGAGACCATCACGGTTACACACGCGGTTGATTCATTTTAATTAAGGTCGAACTTCAGGTTTTCTACAACCAGACATTAACAAATTCCCATCTGCCCATAACCGCGGGCACGGCTTTCGAAAGTTCAAATCCCTGCAGGGGTGTCCCAACTTAGCCCATCACTAGCTCTCACAGTCAACGAAGGAATAGACCTCCTCCCGAGACATTCCGATCAGACTCGGTATCCCGGTACAACAAGACATTTTGACAGGGTAAAACTAAACCAGCAACACCGCCCGAATGTGCCGACAAATCCCGATAGGAGCTGCACATATCTCTTTCTCAGGGCACACTCAGATGAGACTAGCTACGAGTAAAACCAACCCTCAAGTTTCCCCGAGGTGGCCCCGCAAGCAGCTCAGTTCGGACCAACACTCATAGGAGCACTGGCCCGGGGGGGTTAAAATAAAGATGACCCTCGGGCTGGCCGACCCAAGGGAAAGAAAAGGCTAGGTGGCGAATGGTAAAACCAATGTTGGGCATTGCTGGAAGAGCTTTACTTAAGGCGAACTGTCAAGGGGTTCCCATTATAGCCCAACCGCGTAACAGACGCAAAATTCGGGAACATAACACTGATATGACGGAAACTAGGGCGGCAAGAGTGGAACAAAACACCAGGCATAAGGCCGAGCCTTCCACCCTTTACCAAGTATATAGATGCATTAATATAACATAGCAATATAATGATATCCCAACAAGTAAATAAATGTTCCAACAAGGAACGGCCTCCAATCTTCACCTGCAACTAGCAACGCTATAAGAGGGGCTGAGCAAAGCGGTAACATAGCCAATCAACGGTTTGCTAGGACAATGGTGGGTTAGAGGTTTGGCATGGCAATTTCGGAGGCTTGCAAGCAAGTGGTAGGCATCATAGCAATGGCATAGCAAAAGAGCGAGCAAACTAGCATAGCAAAGATAGTAGTGATTTCGAGGGTATGATCATCTTGCCTGCACAGTTGTCAGAGTTGACTGGATCCTCAAGAGCAAACTCAACGGGCTCCTCGTTAGCGAACTCGTCTCCCGGCTCTACCCAAACAAGACAAACAAGCAACAAGGATACAATCAACCACGTGCAAACTCAATCAACATGATGCAAAGATGATATGCTATGCGGGATGCGATGCGGGATGCAAAATGCAAGATATGATAGGAAATGCATGAACCTGGCCTTAACATGGAATTCCAAGGGTGCCACTGGAAAGATGAGATGAAATCGCTTGAAAATGATATAAAGAACGCCGGAATCGGAGTTACGGTTTGAAAATGGCAAGCGATTCAAAAATGACACCGGTCTGCGATTTACAGCAAGTAGGCATCTAAATGCAATGACATGAACATGCTACAACCACCAAACAAGACAACAAAATACATGGTAGGGATGCACACAAGATGCTTAACAAAAGTCTAGCACTGAGCTACGGCCAAATCATCCATTAACAGGTTCAAACAAGCATGGCCAAAACGCAAATGACAAACAGATCTCAAACTTAGTGAAATCAACACTTGTCTGGAATTTCAGATCATATAGCCCTCTTCGGAGCAACAAAACAACATGCTACAGGACCTGAACATTACAAAGAAAGACATGGCATGGAGCTACTCAACAAGCTTAACAAAAGTCCCTTAGTGACCTTGAGCCAAAAGGGATCACAAAATATACTAACAAGCACACGAACATAGCAAAACATAATCAGTTTTCAGACAGTGAAAAACTGGGACATGCTGAAACATAACTCACGAAGGCATGTTTACGAGCTCGATGCACTCACTACGGTGCAAGTCATGGCAAGACAATCATACACCCATAAAGAAGGCACAAAATACAAGCTATATATGGCAAGAACAATGGCATAGCATGCATGGATCAACTACAATAACATCGGCAAAATTGCAAACAAGTTGACGATCTGCCCAGATTCACAACGAAGCAAAAGTAGAGCTCGATTGACTCAAGCTAGGGTGCTCCATAATTGCAAACAAAGATATGGATGGATAGAGCACTACAATATTAACAAAACTCCCTTACTGATCATCCTCAAAAGAGGCACGGATCACTAGGAAACAACAAGAACATATGGCACCGTGAGATAAACAATCCCAGGACTTAGTGAGATCACTAAGTCCCTGAAAACAGAATTACCGGGCGCCTCACTTTGCAAACTTGCACAAGTCACCATACACATCCTAAAAATACATGAGTTGCACATCTGGATAGATGATAAAACCCTTAACAAAACATATGAAGAACTTACGGGCATATTATGCACACATTAATCATGGCAAAAATGACAAAAGTGCTAAACGGAGTAACAGATCTGACAATTAACTCAAGTAGCCCTCACCTAACAGCATTTCAGACATCAAGATGAGCTCAAATGAAAATGATGCAATGGAATGAAATGATGTACTCTCTGAGATGAACATTTTGGTATGCTATATGCATGAATCGGAGCTACGGATGCAAAGTTACGGGGCCTCGAACAGGAGCATATGGACTGAAAATTTAGGGACTTAGAGAAAATTAGGTCAACCCTAAAATTTTCAGATCTGGATCGGGGCGACGCGCGAACCGAGGTGGCAGGGCTCTCGCCGGAGCTTCTCGCTGGAGGAGGAGGGAGGGACGGCCGGGGCTTGCCGGAGATGGGGAGAGGGGGCCGGCCGGAGTCGGGGCGTCGCCGGCGACCTCCTGTGGCGGCGGCGGCTCGCGCTGCGGCGGCGGCAACGGGGGCCCGCGGCGGCCGGCGGTGGGGGCCCTCGGTGGCGCGCGGTGGCCAGCGCGGTGGCGGCGGGCGGTGGGGCGCGGCGCCAG
>NC_041390.1:427555789-427631075 GCF_002162155.2 Triticum dicoccoides
GGGCCTCCCGGGCCGGCGGTGGGAGGCGGCGGCGAGCTGACAGGTGGCGGCCGTGGAGTGGCTGGCGGTGGCGGCGGACGTTGTCCGGCTTCGCCCGGACACGTCCGGAGCAGCGGATCTGGGATTTTTTTTTAGGGTTAGGGGGAGAGGATCCGCGAATTTGGAATGGGGGGTGTGTATATAGGCATAGAGGGAGCTAGGAGAGTCCAAATGAGGTGCGGTTTTTGGCCACGCGATCGTGATCGAACGCTCTAGGACATGGAGCAGAGTTAGGTGGGTTTTGGGCCAAATTGGAGGGGTGTTGGGCTGCAACACACACGAGGCCTTTTCGGTCCCTCGGTTAACCGCTGGAGTATCAAACGAAGTCCAAATGATACGGAACTTGACAGGCGGTCTACCGGTAGTAAACCAAGGCCGCTTGGCAAGTCTCGGTCCAATCCGGAAATGTTTAATCCCCACACATGAAAGAAAGGTAGAATTGACCACCGGAGGAGAACGAAGCGCCGGATTGCAAAACAGACAACGGGAAAAATGCTCAGATGCATGAGACGAACACGTATGCAAATGAAATGCACATGATGACATGATATGCAATGCATGACATGCAAGCAATGACATGGTAACAACAACGAATAACTGGACGACACCTGGCACATCGGCCTCGGGGCGTTACATCCCTGCTCCTGCCTTCTTTGATTATCAGGCAAGAGGAAGATATAATATTACCAGAGAGGAGGCAGATGAGTACGAGAGGAGAGGAGAGGCCGCTCGTCGCCACGCTGAAGCTCAGGAGGCGATAGCCGCTGCATCGCAGTACGACCCCAACTACTATTATGGATATCCGCTAGGCCAGCCATGGCCATAGACCAACTTAGGCCAAAAGCCTAAGCTTGGGGGGTACGTATTTCCCACCGACATTACATTCATGTTCACACACTCATTGCTAGATGTCGGTGCTCATACTTTTTCATTTTATCATCCATGCTAGTTTAATTTCCTTTTTATGCTTTCTTCTTGTGTGTTTAATAAACCTTAAGAAAAAATAAAAAAATTAGTTGTAGCTTTTAGCTAGTTTTAATTTCCATGCTTTTAGTAGTAATTAAAAAGAAAACCCAAAAATATTTCATGTTCTTCTTTTGCTTGTTGGGAGCTTTCCCGTGTAAATAGTTTTATTTCTTTTCTTTTCTTTGGGGGTCGATAGGAGAAGACCATAATTAAATTGTTGAAGTGGCTCTTATATGCATTATTGTTTATCTGACAAAAGAGCCCATATTACCTTGTCTTCTCCTGTTTATTGAATGCTTGCAGATTCCAGCTTAGTCCAATGCATGTTCACTATTATTATTATTCACACTATTCGGTCGTGCAAGTGAAAGGCAATTATGACGATATATGATGGACTGACTGAGATAAGAAAAGCTGGTATGAACTCGACCTCTTTTGTTTTTGTAAATATGATTAGTTCATCATTCCTGATTCAGCCTATTATGAATAAACATGTTTGCAATGACAACTAGAGATCATAGTTTCTTGTGCCATGCTTGATTAGCTATGAGTTATAATGGTTTACCTTGCGTGCCAACATGCTATTGAGATGGTTATGATGTGGTGTGATAGGGTGGTATCCTCCTCTGAATGATTTAAGTGACTTGACTTGGCACATGTTCACGCATGTAGTTGAAACAAAATCAACATAGCCTTCACGATCAGGGATGGCAATGGGTCGGGTTTGGGGTGGGTGGAGCTGGTCCAAATCCAACCCATGACCCATCTACTTACCCTCTGCCCATCCACCAAATTATCCATGGGCACAACTTGTGCCCATGCCCAGACCCGCTGGATATCCACATACCCATGGAGCTCCATGGGCATAGAAAAGTCAGCATGTAGCCTTCCCAAAGATCAAATTAACTCAACATCCTTCACTCACAAATGTCAACATAAGCTACATGCATAAGTAGGCAACAAGTAATATGATGAGTCCTTAAGTGTGACATACAAGAGGTTGATTTTGCAGCATATAGCTTATGGCACTAGTTGCATATTGCCTGCCATTTCCCATTGATTTGTTCTTCCTACTGTCACTAGCATATGTCCCCACATGTCATATGAGTATTCATTGGATATCCATGGACCACAAACTATAACCGTGCCCAACCCAGCGGTTCGTGGGTAACCATATCCACGAACCCATGGGCAGAAATGTGCTCCATACCCTTGCCCAACCGGGTCGGGTATCCATGGGTATCCAGATCCATGGATAAAATTGCCATCCCTATTCACGATATTTATGTTCATGGTGGATTATATCCTACTCATGCTTGCATTCGGTGTTGATTAATTTTCATGCATGTTCATGACTGTTGTCGCTCTCTAGCTGGTCGCTTCCCAGTCTTTTGCTAGCCTTCACTTGTACTAAGCGGGAATACTGCTTGTGCATCCAAACTCCTTAAACCCCAAAGTTATTCCACATGAGTCCACTATACCTACCTATATACGGTATCTACCTGTCATTCCAAGTAAATTTGTATGTGCCAAACTCTAAACCTTCAAATAAATATCCTGTTTTGTATGCTCGAATAGCTCATGTATCAACTAGCGCTGTCTGTATCTTCCATGTTAGGCGGGTTATTCTCAAGAGGAGTGGACTCCGCTCCTCACTCACGAGATAAATGGCTGGTCACCGGGATGCCCAGTCCCATGCTTTATGCAAACTAAATCAAAATAATTGCAAACAAAACTCCCCTGGGACTCTTGTTAGTTGGAGGCACTCGTTGTTTCGAGCAAGCCATGGATTGATGCTTGTTGGTGGAAGGGGGAGTATAAACTTTACCATTCTGTTTGGGAACCGCCTATAATGTGTGTAGCATGGAAGATATCGCCATCTCTTGCTTGTTATGTTGACAATGAAAGTATACCTCTCAAAATAATATTCACCTCTGTTTCAAAATCGAGCTCTGGCACCTCTACAAATCCCTGCTTCCCTCTGTGAAGGGCCTATCTATTTACTTTTATGTTGAGTCATCATCCTCTTATTAAAAAGCACCAGTTGGAGAGCACCACTGTCATTTGCATTCATTATTGTTAGTTTACATTGAGTATGACTTGACTGGATCTCTTTTACCATGAATTACAATGTCTAGTCAGTCCTTGGTCTTTAAAGGTGCTCTGCATTTATGTTTTGCAGTCTCAGAAAGGGCTAGCGAGATACCATCCTGTTATATCATATTATGATTGTTTTGAGAAAGTGTTGCCATCCGAGATTTATTATTATGGCTCGCTAGTTAATTATGCTATTGATATGAGTAACTTGAGACCTGAGCGTTATTGCAAATGTGGTTAGTTATAATCTTTGCTGAAAACTTGAATGCTGACTTTACATATTTACAACAACAAGAGCAAACAGAGTTTGTAAAAGTTTTTCTTTATCACTTTCAGTTTGTCAACTGAATTGCTTGAGGACAAGCAAAGGTTTAAGCTTGGGGGAGTTGATACCTCCCCAACGTATCTACTTTTCCAAACACTTTTGCCCTTGTTTTGGACTCTAACTTGCATGATTTGAATGGAACTAACCCGGACTGACGCTGTTTTCAGCAGAATTACCATGGTGTTATTTATGTGCAGGAGCAAACGTTCTCGGAATGACCTGAAACTTCACGGAGTGACTTTTCAGAAAATAAGAAAAATACCTGCAAAAGATGGAGGCCAGGGGGCCTACCACCTTGCCCCGAGGGTGGGGGCGTGCCTGCCCCCCTAGGGCGCGCCCCCTACCTCGTGGGCCCCCTGTTGCGTCTCCAACTCCAACTCCACCTCCGTATATTGAGTTTCGATGAGAAAAAAATCAGAGAGAAGAAATCATCGCGTTTTACAATACGGAGCCGCCGCCAAGCCCTAAAACCTCTCGGGAGGGCTGATCTGGAGTCCGTTCGGGGCTCCGGGGAGGGAAATCCATCGCCATTGTCATCATCAACCATCCTCCATCACCAATTTCACTCACCGCCGTGCGTGAGTAATTCCATCGTAGGCTTGCTAGACGGTGATGGGTTGGATGGGATCTATCATGTAATCGAGTTAGTTTTGTTAGGGTTTGATCCCTAGTGTGCACTATGTTCTGAGATTGATGTTGCTATGACTTTGCTATGCTTAATGCTTGTTTCTAGGGCCCGAGTGCCATGATTTCAGATCTGAACCTATTATGTTTTCATCAATATATGAGTGTTCTTGATCCTATCTTGCAAGTCTATAGTCACCTATTATGTGTTATGATCCGTTAACCCCGAAGTGACAATAATCAGGATACTTACCGGTGATGACCATAGTTTGAGGAGTTCATGTATTCACTATGTGTTAATGCTTTGTTCCGGTTCTCTATTAAAAGGAGGCCTTAATATCCCTTAGTTTCCGTAAGGACCCCGCTGCCACGGGAGGGTAGGACAAATGATGGCATGCAAGTTCTTTTCCATAAGCACGTATGACTATGTTTGGAATACATGCCTACATTATATCAATGAACTGAAGCTAGTTCTGTGTCACCCTAGGTTATGATTGTTACATGATGAACCGCATCCGACATAATTCTCTATCACCGATCCATTGCCTACGAGCTTTCCATATATTGTTCTTCGCTTATTTACTTTCCCGTTGCTATTGCTATCATCACTACAAAATACCAAAAACATTACTTTTACTATTGCTACCATTACCACTACTATCATATTACTTTGCTACTAAATACTTTGCTGCAGATATTAAGTTTCCAGGTGTGGTTGAATTGACAACTCAGCTGCTAATACTTGAGAGTATTCTTTGGCTCCCCTTGTGTCGAATCAATAAATTTGGGTTGAATACTTTACCCTCGAAAACTGTTGTGATCCCCTATACTTGTGGGTTATCAATGTACAGGTTCGCCTAACCAGCTTCATAGTCTGTTTGGTATTCGGCATGCCTTGCTAGAGGCCGCTACCAGCTGTGCAGTTCGGAGGTGATCCGAACTGCGACCAAGCCGGCTTGAACCTAAGGGGTCGCGCGCTTAAGGGAAGGAACCTACGAGGTCGGATTCGAGGACACTGGTCGGATGTGATCCGAGTTGTATTCGGATTATGGCCGAGTAGACTTATGGGCTTTAGGGTCCGTGCAAGGCCCAAGTGTTGAGCCTGCGACGGACTCCTATATAAAGTGGATGTGCCGCACACTCACGCGTTTGATCGCTTTGGCGCTGTCAATAGAGTTTGCATGTGTTGCGAATAGACACCTCCACTCACCGCCGGTTGTGTGATCGGACCTAGCAGTCCGCTGCACGACGTTCCTCCTGCACGCGCGGATACCGTTAGAGGCGGTGCACTTGCGCTGCTCCGGTGAACCTGTACGTGGGAACCGACTACCAGCTGTACGAGGGAGATCGGACAAGGACGAGACGATCCACGCGGACGCGCTGCCCCAACTCTTCTTCCGCTGCACGGCACTGCGCGTCTAGTGGTAACAAACTGTGATCCATCTCCCGTAGCATGTTCTTGGTTGTTCTGCGCATAGGAAAATTTTAATTTGCAGTCGATGCACCCCTATCGTAGAACCCAACATGAACTAGGTATGATGATACCGATGATCGAATCTCGGGCAAGTAACATACCGATGGCAAAGGGAACAACGTATGTTGTTATGCGATTTGACCAATAAAGATCTTCGTAGAATGTAGGAACCAATATGAGCATCCAGGTTCAGCTATTGGTTATTGACCAGAGATGTGTCTCAGTCATGTCTACATAGTTCTCAAACTCGTAGGGTCCGCACGCTTAATGTTCGATGATGATTTGTATTACGAGTTTCATGTTTTGATGAACCGAAGTTTGTTCGGAGTCCTGGATGAGATCACGGACATGAAGAGGAGTCTTGAAATGGTCGACACATAAATATTCATATATTGGAAGGTTACATTCGGACACTGGAATGGTTCGGGTCATTTCAGATGAATTTCGGAGTACCGGCGGTTACTGGAACCCCCCCCCCCCCGGGAAGTTATTGGGCCTCATAGGCCTGGTGGTGGAAGAGAGGAGGCCGGCTAAGGAGTGGCATGCGCCCCCCCTAGCCCGAACCGAATTGGACAAGGGTACATAGACACACTCTCCCCGCTCCTTGCTATGCTTCTCCTAGATAGATCTTGCGTGATCGTAGGCAATTTTTTTGAAATACTACGTTCCCCACAGTGGCATCAGATCCAGGTCTTTGCGTAGATGTTATATGCAGGAGTAGAACACAAAGAGTTGTGGGTGATAATAGTCATACTTCTTACCAGCAACGTCTTACTTTGATTCAGAGATATTGTTGGATGAAGCAACCCGGACTAACATTACATGACCACGTTCATGAGACTGGTTCTACCGACGTGCTTTGCACACAGGTGGCTAGTGGGTGTCTGTTTCTCCAGCTTTAGTTGAATCGAGTTTGACTATGCCCGGTCCTTGTTGAAGGTTAAAACAGCACACTTGGCGAAAAATTATTGTGGTTTTGATGCATAGGTAAGAACGGTTCTTGCTAAAGCCCGTAGCAGCCACGTAAAACTTGCAACAACAAAGTAGAGGACGTCTAAGTTGTTTTTGCAGGGCTTGCTGTGATGTGATATGGTCAAGACGTGATGAAATATAAATTGTTGTATGAGATGATCATGTTTTGTAACAGTTATCGGCAACTGGCAGGAGCCATATGGTTGTCGCTTTATTGTATGAAATGCAATCGCCATGTAATTGATGTACTTTATCACTAAGCGGTAGCGATAGTCATAGAAGAAATAGTTGGCGAGACGACAATGATGCTTTGATGGAGATCAAGGTGTCAACCCGGTGACGATGGTGATCATGGCAGTGCTTTGGAGATGGAGATCAAAGGCACAAGATGATGATGGCCATATCATATCACTTATTTGATCGCATGTGATGTTTATCCTTCATGCATCATATTTTGCTTAGTACGTCGGTAGCATTATAAGATGATCTCTCACTAAATTTTAGGGTATAAGTGTTCTCCCTGAGTATGCACCGTTGCTATAGTTCGTCGTGCCGAGACACCATGCGGTGATCGGGTGTGATAAGATGTACGTTCACATACAACGGGTGCAAGCCAGTTTTGCACACGCAGAATACTCGGGTTAAGCTTGATGAGCCTAGCATATGCAGATATGGCCTCGGAACACTGAGACCGAAAGGGCGAGTGTGAATCATATAGCAGATATGATCAACATAGTGATGTTCACCAATGAAAACTACTCCATCTCACGTGATGATCGGACATGGTTTAGTTGATATGGATCACGTGATCACTTAGATGATTAGAGTTCTTAAGTAATATGATCAATTGAACTTTAATTTATCATGAACATAGTACCTGATAGTATTTTGCATGTCTATATTATTGTAGATCAATGGCCCGTGCTATTGTTCCTCTGAATTTTAATGAGTTCCTAGAGAAAGCTAAGTTGAAAGATGATGGTAGCAACTACACGGACTGGGTCCATAACTTGAGGATTATCCTCATTGCTGCATAGAAGAATTATGTCTTGGAAGCACCGCTGAGTGCCAAACCCGCTGCAGGAGCAACGCCGGACATTATGAACGCCTGGCAGAGCAAAGCTGATGACTACTCAATAGTTCAGTGTGCCATGCTTTACGGCTTAGAACCGGGACTTCTAAGACATTTTGAACGTCATGGAGCATATGAGATGTTCCAGGAGTTGAAGTTAATATTTCAAACAAATGCCCGGATTGAGAGATATGAAGTCTCCAATAAGTTCTACAGCTGCAAAATGGAGGAGAATAGTTCTGTCAGTGAACATATACTCAGAATGGTCTGGGTACCACAATCACTTGACTCAATTGGGAGTAAATCTTCCTATTGATAGTGTCATTGACAGAGTTCTTCAATCACTGCCACCAAGCTACAAAAGCTTCGTGATGGACTATAATATGCAAGGGATGGATAAGACAATTCCCGAGCTGTTCGCAATGCTAAAGGTTGCAGAGGTAGAAATCAAGAAGGAGCATCAAGTGTTGATGGTTAACAAGACCACTAGTTTCAAGAGAAAGGGCGAAGGGAAGAAGGGGAACTTCAAGAAGAACGGCAAGCAAGTTGCTACTCAAGTGAAGAAGCCCAAGTCTGGACCTAAGCTTGAGACTGGGTGCTTCTACTGCAAAGGGACTGGTCACTTGAAGTGGAACTGCCCCAAGTATTTGGCGGATAAGAGGGATGGCAAAGTGAAAGGTATATTTGATATACATGTTATTGATGTGTAACTTACTAATGCTCGTAGTAGCGCCTGGGTATTTGATACTAGTTATGTTGCTCATATTTGCAACTCGAAACAGGGGCTACAGATTAAGCGAAGATTGGCTAAGGACGAGGTGGCGATGCGCGTGGGAAATGGTTCCAGAGTTGATGTGATCGTCGTCGGCACGCTACCTCTACATCTACCTCCGGGATTAGTTTTAGACCTGAATAATAGTTATTTGGTGCCAGCGTTAAGCATGAACATTACATCTGGATCTTGTTTGATGCGAGACGGTTATTCATTTAAATCAGAGAATAATGGTTGTTCTATTTATATGAGTAATATCTTTTATGGTCATGCACCCTTGATGAGTGGTCTATTTTTTGAATCTTGATAGTAGTGATACACATATTCATAGTATTGAAGCCAAAAGATATAAGTTTAACAATGACAGTGCAAGTTATTTGTGGCACTGCCGTTTAGGTCATATTGGTGTAAAGCGCATGAAGAAACTCCATGCTGACGGGCTTTTGGAATCACTTGATTATGAATCACTTGATGCTTGCGATCCAAAAGGTACTAACAAAGTGTGCAAGCTCCAGCGATCCATTTATGGACTGGTGCAAGCCTCTCGGAGTTGGAATATACGCTTTGATAGTGTGATCAAAGCATATGGTGTTATACAGACTTTTGGAGAAGCCAGTGTTTACAAGAAAGTGAGTGGGAGCTCTATAGCATTTCTGATATTATATGTGGATGACATATTGTTGATCGAAAATGATACGCAATTTCTGGATAGCATAAAAGGATACTTGAATAAGATTTTTTTAATGAAAGACATCAAGATCTATAGGGATAGATCAAGATGCTTAATTGGACTTTCACAAAGCACATACCTTGATAAAGTTTTGAAGAAGTTCAAAATGGATCAGGCAAAGGAAGGGTTCTTGCATGTGTTACAAGGTGTGAAGTTGAGTCAGACATACCCGACCACTTCAGAAGATAGAGAGAAAATGAAAGTCATTCTCTATGCTTCAGCCATAGGTTCTATCATGTATGCAATGTTGTGTACCATACCTGATGTGTGCCTTGCAATTAGTTTAGCAAGGAGGTACCAAAGTAATCCAGGAGTGGATCACTGGACAACGGTCAAGAATATCCTGAAATACCTGAAAAGGACTAAGGATATGTTTCTCGTTTATGAAGGTGACAAAGAGCTTGTCGTAAATGGTTATGTCGATGCAAGCTTTGACACTGATCCGGATGACTCTAAGTCACAAACTGGATACGTATTTATATTGAATGGTGGAGCTTTCAGTTGGTGCGGTTCTAAGCAAAGCTTCGTGGCAGGATCTACATGTGAAGCGGAGTACATAGCTTCTTCGGAAGCAGCAAATGAAGGAGTTTAGATGAAGGAGTTCATATCCGATCTAGGTGTCATACCTAGTGCATGGGGTCCAATGAAAATCTTTTGTGACAATATTGGTGCAATTGCTTTGGCAAAGGAATCCAGATTTCACAAGAGACCAAGCACATCAAGAGACGCTTCAATGCCATCCGCGATCAAGTCAAGGAGGAAGACATAGGGATTTGCAAAATACATACAGATCTGAATGTTGCAGACCCATTGACTAAGCCTCTCTCACGAGCAAAACATGATCATCACCAAGACTCCATGGGTGTTAGAATCATTACTATGTAATCTAGATTGTTAACTCTAGCGCAAGTGGGAGACTGAAGGAAATATGCCCTAGAGGCAATAATAAAGTTGTTCTATATATTTCCTTATATCATGATAAATTTTTATTATTCATGCTAGAATTGTATTAACCAGAAACTTAGTACATGTATGAATACATAGACAAACAGAGTGTCCCTAGTGTGCCTCTACTTGACTAGCTCGTTAATCAAAGATGGTTAAGTTTCCTATCCATAGACATGTGTTGTCATTTGATGAAGGGATCACATCATTAGAGAATGATGTGATGGACAAGATCACAAGACCCATCCGTTAGCTTAGCACTATGATCGTTTAGTTTATTGCTATTGCTTTCTTCATGACTTATACATGTTCCTATGACTATGAGATTATGCAACTCCCAAATACCGGAGGAACACTTAGTGTGCTATCAAAGGTCACAACGTAACTGGGTGATTATAAAGATGCTCTACGGGTGTCTCCGATGGTGTTTGTTGAGTTGGCATAGATCGAGATTAGGATTTGTCACTCCGAATGTCGGAGAGGTATCTCTGGGCCCTCTCGGTAATGCTCATCACTATAAGCCTTGCAAGCAATCTAACTAATGAGTTAGTTGCGGGATGATGCATTACAGAACGAGTAAAGAGACTTGCCGGTAAACGAGATTGAACTAGGTATAATGATGCCGATGATGGAATCTCGGGCAAGTAACATACCGATGACAAAGGGAACAACGTATGTTGTTATGCGGTTTGACCGATAAAGATCTTCGTAGAATATGTAAGAACCAATATGAGCATCCAGGTTCCGCTATTGGTTATTGACCAGAGATGTGTCTCGGTCATGTCTACGTAGTTCTCGAACCCGTAGGGTCCGCACGCTTAACGTTCGATGACGATTTGTATTATGAGTTTCGTGTTTTGATGAACCGACGTTTGTTCGGAGTCCCGGATGAGATCACGGACATGACGACGAGTCTCGAAATAGTCGAGACATAAAGATTCATATATTGGAAGGTTATATTCGGACACCAAAATAGTTCGGGTCGTTTCGGATGAGTTTTGGAGTACCGGGAGTTACCGGACCCCCCCCCCCCCGGGAAGTTATTGGGCCTCATGGGCCTAGTGGTGGAAGAGAGTAGGTCGGACAAGGAGTGGCGCGCTCCCCCCCTAGCCCAAACCGAATTGGACTAGAGTTGGGGGGGGGCTTTCCTTCTCTCCTCCTTCTCCTTCTAGGAATAGGAAAGAGGATGGGAATCCTACTTAGACTAGGGAGTCCTAGTAGCATTCCCCACACCTGGCACGCCCTCCTTGGGCTGGCCACCTCTTCCCTCCCCTCCTTTATATACGTGGACAAGGGCACCCCATAGACACACAAGTTGATCTTTTAGCCGTGTGCGGTGCCCCCCTCCATAGTTACACACCTCAGTCATATCGTCGTAGTGCTTAGGCGAAGCCCTGCGCCGGTAACTTCATCATCACCGTCACCATGCCATCGTGCTGACGGAACTCTCCCTCGGCCTCAACTGGATCAAGAGTTCGAGGGACGTCACCGAGCTGAACATGTGCAGATCGCGGAGGTGCCATACGTTTGGTACTTGGATCGGTTGGATCGCGGCGACGTTCGACTACATCAACGACGTTACTAAACGCTTTCGCTTTCAGTCTACGAGGGTACGTAGACATACTCTCCCCGCTTGTTGCTATGCTTCTCCTAGATAGATCTTGCGTGATCGTAGGCAAATTTTTTGAAATACTACGTTCCCCATAGAGGCAACCCTCCTCTGGCAAATTGCCTGGCACCGGGTCGCCCGTCAGGAGCTCGTACACTGTCCCGGCGCTTCGGAGGGAAGTGCTGGCACTTGAAGCCTCATGGGGTCCCTGCAGCCGGAGAAGGTCCACATCGGCTGAGATTGACGCTGGAGCGGAGCAATGCAGCATCAGACGAACTCCTTCACCACCATGGACGTCGTCACCCCGAGATCCTTCAGCCTGGCCAGCCGGCGCCAGGCATGGGTGAGCCGCTAGCCGACAAGCCTTGCATGCCCCCAACCAGAGCTAGGAGTGGCCGATGCCCGTGGGAGCAAGAGCAAGGGGCAGAGCACACCAACATCCACAAACACCCATCACTTCCGAAACCCGCCTACGACTGCTGAGAGCTCGAAGTCAATCCCCGAGCCGGCCATTGCCGCTTCAGCCTGGAAGGTTACGCACCCCGAGCACTGGCGGCCATCGGTCAGGTGAAGAGAGAAGAAATGGTGAAACAAGGCCACGGAAGGGGCAATGCCCACCATGGCCTCGCAGACGAAGGCGAAGACAGAGAGGAGAATGATGGATTGGGGATCCAGATGCAGCGCATGGATTTGGTAATGCGAGAGCACGACGTTGAAGAAAACAAGGAAATGGGGAATCAGGTCGGCCCAGAGGGCATGAAGATGGATGGGGATCTCAGTGGCTGTCATATCAACCATGGCGCCAGAAGCAGGCCAGACCACCGTCGCCCCATTCGTTGGAATCGGAGGCGAGCGCTGGTCGAACCTTGTCCAACCCTTCCTGATTGACCACCACCGACCGCTCAATGGCGGGCTCGAAGGCCGGTGGCGATTCCACCGGAGCGCAGGTTTTCCCCTTTCCCTTCTTCTTCGGGCGCGGCGCCATAGTGATAAGGAGGACCGGTGCCGGGGTCAGACCAGGGGAGGAAGCATATATCTCTCCGGAAGGCAAAGAAGCCAGGGGAACACACATCAAGGCAATGAGAGCGGAGATGTGTTGGCAACGGCGACCGCCAGGCCGGCAAATATCAAGGTTGCACGGGGAAAGTGGGGGCGCCCACGTCCCATCAATCGCCACGCGTCAACCGAGGCCGCAGGCGGTTGGGGCCCGCGACGCTCCGCACTTGCCCTTTGGCTTCGCCTTGAAGCCAAGTTCAAGCGCGCCTTGGGCCCGGGGCTATTGTCGGCGTTCTGGGACCGGGGGTGCCCAGACTTGCCTGCCCGCGGCCCGTGGCGCGGCTCCATCGGCGGCCCGGTACGGCCCAGCTTCAGCAGCAACAACTCAAGACCCTCGCGAGGCGGACGACATCAAGACCACCTTGGGGGCAGCCTCGCTAGGCTGGCTCCCGAGGAACAGAGATATCAATGCAGGGTGCACCTCACGAGGTTCGCGTGACGTGAGCCATGACGACCAAGACCAGGCGGGCGCCAGCGGGCGCAGTGTACCAGTTTCCTCTTTCGTGCTAAGGAGGAAAGCGTAGGCGCGAGGTCCCGAGGCATCAGACAAAGGTTTCCATATCGGTGCAACAAGACCAAGACCACCAGGACTGCAGGACGGAGGTCGTCCGGAGCCCACTACAGCGTCACCACCAGAGCCTTTGTAGGCGAAGACTACTTTAGTGAGGATAGCTTGTACTAGTTGTCCCCTTCAAACTTGGCCGTTGTGGGATCCCTTCCCGCCTAACATTTAGGAAGAAGACCAAGACCACTATAAATAGGACTTAGCCACCATCGTAAGATGGATGGATCATTCTGACCATCCCCACACCCACCAGCTCTTCGAGCTCAAGAACACCTCACCTCCTGAGACTGTTCATTCACTGTACTAGTTCATTCTCAGCCCTTCGAGACAATCCATCACAAAGCTGGAATAGGGTATTACACCGCAAGGTGGCCCGAACCAGGATAAATCTCTGTGTCTTTCATTTTTTGGGTTCGTTGAGTTAGGCCATGGGATCATTGAGCAGGCGGGCTAGGAAGAAAGAGTTCTTCGTGCACACCCCAGAGTTCGAACCTCTCAAGGGTATGCGGAACCCGTAATCCGATAGTAGCTTCAAGAGTAATATAAATTTCAACTCAGCAAAATTGTCTATGTGGTATTGAGTTAACGAGGAGAGATGCAAATCGAGTAACTTAGTCAGTTACCGTAACATCACATATCCCAATATAATATGAGGCTATAATCTAATAAATGAAGATTTGCATGACACCGCACTAATATTACTACCCACTCTAAAGATAGTAACATAGGTGACGATATATATGTTACTATTGAAATTACTTCTCCACTATGGCTAGTCTCAAGCAGTGGTTGTTCTCATTGCATGAGCACAACACACTTACAACTTTCCTGATGTGAATATGATCTTCCCCAATTTTATCTTCAAGATAATATCCTCTTGAGATTTTGCCATCCACGCCAATTTCCCACAAGAAGATCAACAACAACGCATGATCACCACCGATGAATTCATGAGCGATCCAAGAGAGCCAAGACGTCGAGGCTGAGCACACTGCATACCCACAGGGCGGCAGCAGCACCGGTACGGGCTCGCGGCACGGTACACCGAATACCTGGACGAAATAAAGGTGACATAACTGGCGCCGTACCGCTGCCCACTGCTGCTCCTGCGCGCGGCAGCGGCACCGGCATCGGATCCGCTCCGCTCCGGCCGCGTGTTTGGACATGGTGCCATGCCGAGGCGGAGCGACGAAACACGGACGGGTGAAAAGCAGAGCAAAAGATGGTGCGCGCGCCTGTGGGAATCGGCGCCGGTGCCAAGTGGAGTAACTCCTCACTCCACCTGTTCCATTTCTCTGAAACGGCTACCTACTGCTCACCAATAGAAGCAAGAAAACTCTAGAGAGAGAGAGGCGGAGGCCGTAGCTCGGGAAAGCGACGCGGCGCGCGCGCGCCCACAGACGCCCACACAGGCACATTGTCACGTACAAGTAGGCTATAGACAGGGTCTATCCCTACGCGGGGGGGTCACAGGCTATGCGTTGTGAACAGGACCCCGTGGTCCGCTGCCTGCTTGTTTCCGAGTCCAAGGATGACTCGTCGTCGTGATAAAGGAAGGAGCGCCCCCGCAACCGCAACCGCAACCCCAACCCCCCTCTCTCTTTCTCCTTTCCTTTTCCCTGCTATATATACACCGCACCGGCACGCCACACCCGTCAGCAAGCAACATTAACTCACTTGTTGAGCTCCACACTCCAGCTCCAGCGCAGCCGCAGAGTGCAGAGTGAGTGAGTGGGCATGGGCGAGGAGGCCAATTGCGACGCCGTGATGGAGGACGGCAACGGCAACGGCAACGGCAAGGCCAAGGAGAACGGCCACGCCACAGCCGTTGTGGCCATGCCGGACGTCAAGGCCAAGGCCGAGGACGCCGTGGTGGCGCCGGGTGACCCCCGCCTGCAGGGCATCTCCGACGCCATCCGCGTCGTCCCGCACTTCCCCAAGCAAGGTAGGTCTCGACTCTTGAATCTTGATCCATCCAGCAGCGCAGCGCACGACCGACATAAAACTTGCTTGTTGGGTGGCATCGCAGGCATCATGTTCAACGACATCACGACGCTCCTGCTGCGGCCCGGGGTGTTCAAGGACGCCCTGGACATGTTCGTGGAGCGCTACCGCGGCATGGGCATCGCCGCCGTCGCCGGTAAGTAACCCACCCGTCCCTCCTTAGTAGTAATTCCCACATGCATGTACGTAGTACTAGTAGGAGTACTTGTCTAGCTAGCTGAGCTGTTGTATGGATCAACGCTCCGTCCTCTGAAGGCAAGAAGAGGCAGAGGGTGGTAGAGAGGAGAGGATGGCTGGGCTGAGCTGTTGGCAGCGTAGTGTAGTGTTGTGAGATTCCATCCATTCCGTAATATCTTTGAGGGAGATCTCCCGTGGTCCTTTTGCTCCCCCATGCTTGTCGTCGCCCGGGTGCGCTTTTTCGCATCGCTCTACTCACCCGTCCGTCGCCTTTTCTCGGGAGGACAATACTATCATATACTAGCAGCCACAATAATAGTCCCACGCCACTGTTCCTGCTGGCTAAGCTTTGCCACACCCTTGATCTTATTCTTAGTAGAAGATGTGCCACTACCAAATCCCTAGGAGTACTACTGTGCATGTGAGTAGGAGTTGTGGCGGTCACGGTTGGTAATGGCGTGGTGGTAAAACTAAAACGGTGCTGCGTCGGCCGTTTCCGGTCACGAGGCGAGGGCTGCCTACCAAAACGGAAAGTCGGGCGTCTGGTACGTTGTGCATGTGGGGGGTATGGTCTTTTATGCTCCATTTCCATGGCCATATGGTCGATCTCTCATCGGGGCGTGCTCAAAAGCTCCATTTCTCTCTCTCTCTCTCTCCCCCCCTCTCTCTCTCTCTCTCAGGAATCGGCAGGTGAGCTGCTCACTAGTACTAGCACTATAATTAGAGCATGCTTGGATACGTTTTAGTCCCATGACTAAAAGTAGTGGGACTAAAACTTGCTAGTCTCACCCATGCTTGGATCCAAATACTAAAAAGACTAAAATCTAGTTATTGAGCATTTATTATCCTCCAAACCCCCAATCCAGAACTAAGGAGAGGAATTAAATGAGGAGAAAGAGAGCTAATACATATTTTAGTAGGTTTCCCATGACTAAAAGATTTTAGCCTCAAGACTAGTCCTAGCCTCTCTTTAGTCAGGGGTGCTTGGAACTTTAGCCTCTAAAAGAGACTATTTTTAGTCATATCCAAGCACCCTCTTATCAGGTCAGAACAAGAAGGCTCCTTTTTTTTCATGGTTTTTTTTTTTGCGCGAGTGGTGTTGTTTAGAGCTGGAGGAATGTATGACCGCCCCGACCCGGGCCGCGCAGAGTGCGTGCGTGCCGGAATGTTTGGCACATGACGCGGTCGCGCTTCTCCGACTTCCGGCTTGGTTTTTTCAAAGGGCGGTCACGAGTCGGGCCGGGCGGATCTGCGGCATTCAATAGCGTATCCGGGGCGCATGTAGAAGCCCTGGCACGGGCAGATCTCGCGGCCAGCGAGGGGACCAGGACCAGGTCCCCCGTGGTCCGACGGCCGCGGCCGTGTCTGCCGGGGATCGGACGGTGGGTGGCCGCGGTACACCGTTTGCTCTGAGGTCATGCATGTGGCCAATCTGCCGTCGTTTTCACGGGAAAGTACTGCTTCTCAGATTTTGCTTTGTTCCTTTGTTGGATCCTCTGTCTGCTTTGCTTCTGCGATTCCTTGCTGGTCCTGGATTTTCCATTCTGTTTCCTCATAACCTCTCCTCTCCTCCTCTTTTCTTCATATTACTAGACTATAGGCTAGACTAGAGTATCTTATTCTCGACTAAATGGAGTTATTATGTTGTGTCTCATCATCTTATTATACTAGTACTAAGGATTATTTTAGATGTGTTAGCCCAAGTGTAGGAGCATTCTTCTGACTTGTTTGTTTCCATCCATCCTTCAGGGATTGAGGCGAGAGGATTTATATTTGGCCCCGCGATTGCACTAGCCATCGGTGCCAAGTTCATTCCGTTGCGCAAGCCTAAGAAACTCCCAGGTGAGCTCCCCTCGAAAAGGTTCCTTTCTGCATAATTGCCATGCTCTGAAACCTGTTGCCATTTGTCTATTCAGCTGTGCAATAACGACCTTAGTTGAGTAATTTTTTTTATCTTTTTTCTCGCGCGAGCAAGTAAAACTGGTAATCTGGAAGTAAATGAACTTTACACACACACGCATACACAAAAAACATTGTCAGCCCCTTTATGCAGCAGCGCGTGATGAAACCTGAAGAAATTTGCAGACATTCAGTACCATCTCCCTTTGCAGTTTCCAGCACATGTTCTATTACTTTTTTTTAAATGCTTGCCGAGGCATGGGCAGGAGCTCTGCCATTTCATATTTTCATATAAGAAGAAAAGAGTTGCCCGGTTAATTTGAGGAAAACCGGGCGAACACCAAATTATTACAGACACTAAAGACAGAAAAAGAAAACTAGAGGTTGGTGGCAGGGTTTAGACAAGATATTGTGTGGCCAATTTAAAGTTTTTCTGCAAACCGCAAAAATTAAATAAAACTGAAGTATTTTTGCAGCACACTGATGCGCTAACATTTTCTTTTACGAACATGAAAGGTGAGGTGATTTCTGAGACCTATGTTCTCGAATACGGAACTGATTGTCTGGAGATGCATGTTGGTGCTATCGAATCCCGTGAGCGTGTTTTGATAGTTGATGATCTGGTTGCAACTGGTGGGACACTTTGTGCTGCTATAAATCTTCTGGGTACGTATCACATACCTTTCAAGTACTCCGGCCATTTTCATTTACTTTGATCAAGTTTGTATATAGAAAATATTGACATCCATAATAGTAAATCAATATCATTAGAGTCTGAATATATTTTCATATCATATGTATTCATTATTATGAAATTTATGTTATTGCCTATAAACTTGGTCAAACACTACAAAGTTTGACTTAGTAAAACCTAATATGCGGAATAAATAAAAACGGAGGGAGTATAATATTATGCATCCCCTGCAGCCTTGACCTGTACTTGCATGGTAATTTCAAACCAAATGCGACTAAATAGTACAACCTCTGTTCATTAATATAAGACTTTTTTTGGACTTATGGTCAGTCTAAAAAACGTTTTATATTAATGGACAGAGGGGATAACTGTGAATTTGGTAAGGAATCCAGACAGAATACCTTGCATTTGATCACTATTTGCTTGGGTAATTCGTATGGATGCCATTTTATTTAGTTGTCTGTTACTTGTGCAACTTCAGAGGTTATACTCTTTCCACTGGCACATTCAGAGCACATTATTCACTGACCGGTGCAACAGTTAATCAGTCAATTCTCGTCTTGTTAGCCCGTGACACATTTGCAGAACTGAAGGCACCAGTGCATGGCAGACCGGTAGTTGCTTAGTAGTAGGAGTATCAGATTCAAGTATCTTATCAAGTGGAGTATCACTTGTCTTGAAACTGTACCACACCCTGCACATCTTTTACCACCCTAATTAATCTAATCCACAACGGCATCAGCACTGTCAGAAACAGCTTAAATAATCCCTGGAATGCAATAGACTAATTGGATTCTCATGTACGGATGGCAGGCCTCCATACAACTTGGTGCTAACTGATACTGACCTAGATATATATATATATTAATTAGTATGAAATCTTCCGTAATGGGACATGCTTTATATCTTGGCAAGATCTCTCCGGAGAGAATCTTGTTTGAAGATATGTCCTGGTACAAATTGATGTGGAAGCATGATTTGATGTTGACACTACATGTTTTGGGGGCTTCAATCACAGAATCAAGTACTCTCGCCCAGAATGCTATACTATCTTTTCAGCTGCACCTTTCCTTGTCTGCACTTACTCTGACGCTGTCATGCCATTAAGCATGCGTCTTTTTTAATAGTATTTTGCACAACCTTGTTTCTAGAACGCTATGCTGCCTTTTGGATACTTTTCTAGATGAATTTTATCTTGCACTGGTAAAAAGTAGATAGGTATTTTTTGAATACCTTTTCTACCTTTTCTTACCGAACAGTTTGATTTCCAGAACGTGCTGGAGCTGATGTCGTTGAGTGTGCTTGTCTCATTGGGCTCCCTAAATTTAAGGTATTTCGTCTTTCTACACATGAATCAGATATGGTACTATCCAAAGTGTCGAATGGCGTCTGAATCTGATATATACACATATTATATTTCTGCTTCTTCTCTCTCACAACTCGTAGTATTTGTTAGCAATTCTCATTCGTTTACTGCTCTGTCTGAAGCCTAAATTACACTGTCACCGGATTTGACCACTTGAAAATCGCATAGTTCTTGGCCTGTGCACCTTTACTAGTTTGCTCAGATACTGTCTGCTCTGCACACTTCATATAGCCTGTTGGCGCCATGGTAGCTTCAGACAGTGGCGTCAATGGTTTGTTTCCACAAAAGGCGGCCATGAACAAACATGACCGACCATGTCTATTCCTCACAGTCACAGCTGAGATAAGTACCAGCTGATTATCCATAGGCTAACGTGAATAAATAATACCAGTATTGGTCAAGGAATGGGGACTTGCATCACACAATTTTATTTAGCGGCGGTGCATCCTGTGGTGCTCATGTTGCAGAATAAGTGATGCACCTTACTAGATAGCGGATAGAGATCATGTGGCATCAAATGCCTGAGGACAATGTGAAAGAAGCATCAGGAACCATTCTTTAGTATTCGCTGTCAATCTTACACCAGTCACTGCAGCTGCTTGAAAAGTTTTCCATTGAGTGTATCTGAATTAGCGAATTATCCTACTAGCTTGTAGTCCCTCCGTCCGAAAATACTTGTCCAAAGAATGGATGTATCTAGATGTATTTTAGTTTTAGATAACCCATTTGTATCCATTTTTATGACAAGTATTTCCGGACGGAGGGAGTAGTAAAAGGTGTTGCTTGAATCTGGTCAGTGGTCACTGAGACAGCAACTCTACCCCGTGCAGGATTTTTACAAGCTCAACGGGAAGCCTGTCTATGTACTGGTGGAGTCTCTGGAATATGAAAAATAAGAAACCGGTGACCAGGTGAGGTGAGCCTCTCTCTCAGGCCACTTTTCTGTTCTTGCAAACCCCTGAACCTGAACTCAGTATCGAGTGGTACCGTGCTCTCATCTGGTCCTTTTTTTTCCCTCAGGGACGCATCATGGCTTCATCCTGCTGCGGTAGTATTAGGGAGTGGGGGAGGTTAGGGAGCGGTACGTGAATGGATGGGTGTAGTCTTTGTAGGCTGAGTGGTTTCTTCAACTGTACTGAAGAGCTTCTTCCTTGTGCTCGGGAGAAATGATCGTTAGCTGAGACGCGAGTCCTGTAGTTCCATTATTATCATTGGTTATTATTATTAATTGTGTGGTTTGATTTCGTTCTTTGGCACGGGCAACGTCTGCAGATGGTGGTGTCTGTGACGGGAATCACAGAGTGGAGTGCAGTGTTTCGTCCTGGGCGATCCCGTGTACGTTAGGGCCGGCCAAAGCGTCGTGCATGTCGTGTCGTACGTCTCATGCATGCATGCATGCGGGGATGCGCTGCCCTGCTTGCTTTCAGCGTCGATCGTGGCAGGGCAAGCGACGTGTTTTGTCTTGTCACGTCGATCGGACCGGCGGCAGGCAGGGCTTGCCGGCCGGTCAGAGCCTACAGCCTACAGGAGTCGTTCTCCGGCTAGCTAGCCTGTCGTACGGCTCAGGCGTGTCGTACGTGAAGTTGTTGCCGGCGGTGCAGCGGTGGTAGCTGCATCAACCACCATGACTTTTCTACCGTCAGACTGGATCTGAACCTGTGGCGCGGCAGCGTTGCGTGTTGCGAGACAACTATATCAGGTTGCGTGGCAGCGTTGCATGTTGCGGTATATTTCTTTTTTAGACGCGTCTAGCGAGCAAACGGCTGCTGGCTAGCGCTTCCGAGCAGTCGGTCTTTTTATGAAAATTATTTGTCTCCTTCATCTAGCAAAGACTTTTATGATTTCAATTGGCTAAACGGAAACAATCAATCAACCGTGCATTAAATGATCCACATGCATTTAGTTGTGGCTTTTTTCATGCATGGTATGGACGACTTCCTACCGTTTAATTCATGATTTATAAATTTTGAAAAGCCATAACTTTTAAATCATGGATCCGAATTAAGATTTGTTTTCATTGTTGGAATCCTTGCGACGTGCTCTTCAAAACTAGATCTCGTATGAGTATATTTTGATAGAATATTTTTGTGCAATTTTAGTCCTTGTTTTATGCAACTATCTAGCAGCGGTGTGCAACTAACTGTAGTGGATGTGCAACTTTGCACCTACCCCGTGGACGTGCAGTTTTTACTGATGGCACCTCCATCCCCAAACTACCCCCTTCCAGTGAGATGTGCAACTTCGTCTCTTGCCCTGGCCAACTGTATAGTAGTTTGACGTGCAAATTTCCCCCCTACTCATGGATGCGCTTTCACTATTTACTACATCGGCCAACTGCCTAGCAGTAGATGTGCAACTTCATACGCTGCCATGGCGAAACTGTCAAACAGTGATGTGCCTCTTGTATCCTTCGTGGAGGTGTAGTTTCTCTGCTAGCACCCGGTCCACACCACCCCTATTAGTGAGATGTGCAACTTTAGCACCCTACCTATATGCAACTTTTCACTACCCTTATGAATGTGGAGTTTCACTATCCAGCTATCCCAGGTTGCATGTTGCCCCGGCCAACTGCCTAACAGACTATGTGCAACTCTGTCTGTTGAACCCGCCAACTAAAACTATGTATCAACAAGTAGGGAAAGGAAGGAGTTGCATATCGACTAATAGGCAGTTGGCGTGACAAAAAGACTAAATTGCACAAACCAATGATAGGGGGTGGGGCAGGGTGTGCCAAGAGTGAAAAACTACACGTCCACTTGTAGGGAGGAGGGTTGCACATGGACTACTAGGTAGTTGGACCGGGCAGTAGACTAGTTGCACAGATTGTCATAATTGTTAGGTTGCAACCTCATAGAAAATATGATCATGCGGCTCTAAAAAATAGTTTTGAAAAAAGTTGCTTCATTCAGTATTAAAGTTGCACAATGCAGTACGAAAGTTGCATCATATAACACAAAACTTGGCATCGGATTTTTTTGTCGAAACATACTCTTGTGGAATCTAGTTTCAAAGATCTCATCGCGAAGAATCCAACAGTGAAGACGGATCTGAATTTTGACGCGTGGTTTGAAAGATGTGACTTTTTAAAAATTTGAAAACCCAAAATAAATGAAGGTGAATATATGTTTCCTTACTATATGACTAGTCTGATTCACATTTAATAAGGACAACCACATGCACTAGCAGACAAGAAAAAAGTACGCATGCATGTGTGGCAAGCGGCCGCTGGTTCTCTTCGTCCAGCGCGCGCTTTTAAAATTTCAGATTTTTTTTCACAGTACAAACACAAATACACTCACCCTACCCCTATAAGCACCCTAAGACACTCAGCCTGCAAATCATCTTGAATTGACAAAGTCGTCACAGACGATCACAGTTGTTTTAGTAGTCAATGGAAACATCTCCTTCCACTAAAGGCACATTGCCGAAAGGACTAAAATAAATCTAAAATGCGAACACTAGTGTAAGTCTAGGACTTGAATCCTGGTGGACATTGTCCCCCTAACCATCCAGTTACAAATTGGTTCGCACCGTATCTTCTTTATATTTTTTAGAGGAAAAGGGCATTTACTCCGGTTCCATTCCATCAAAAACGAAACCAAACCGAATACAACTTATTACAGCACGCGGGGGAAGATTGGTGTATCAACCCGTGCAACATTCAAGCTAAACAAAATAAAAAGAGTGCTCCTCACAAGGGAAGAAAACAAAGCCCCAACCATACAGGGGTGGAGGAGAAGATACAAGAACTAACGAGAGAACACGGGAGGACAACACATCTTTTCAACATGAAGCCAGGACCACCATGTTGTCAATACCCATCCATCCTCCCGCCTTCCTCAAAGAGTATTGCAGCCACAACTCATGTTTCCTCAGTCGGGCTCTGGCCGAAGCAGCGGGGGTGGTCATCTGGCAACCTCCCATAGAGACAATGTGATCATCTCCACACACTCTTTTGTGTTTCCTGTGTATAGGATTTTCCAAAGCGTGCAGTAACCCGCAATTTTCCTCAGGATCACCCGCACTCCAACCCAGGTGGCATTGTTAAAACACTTATCATTTCTGCATCCCGGATAGCCCAAAGAGTAGCTAAATTGATCATGTTATCAGCTTGCAGAGATTTATTCATGACCCACAGTTTAGCCACATTCTCGAATGTGGCCGGGGGTATACACCCAGTGAGGGAGTGAACAATCCTCCAAATCTCCGCAACAACATCACACTAAAAACGAGGTGACTAATGGTTTCATATTCACAGCAAAATAAACAAGTAACATCATTTAACTATTGTCTTTTAACTAGTTCTCCCTCACCAGCAATTTGTTATGAGCCAGCAGCCACAAGAAAATGTGAACATTGGGAGGAACATGGATATGCCAGATATCAGGAATAAATACAGGGCTAATGCCTCTAAAGTTAACCATGACATACATAGATCTAACAGAATATTTACCATTAGATTCAAGATTCCAAATTAAAGCATCATCCTCGTCAGAAATTTTGATAGATTTAGTAATACTAACTAGGTCAAACCATAAAAGTAGTAATCTATTGTCCACACTGTTGGTGTACAAAAGTAGGGGCCCTTCTGTACCCCTTTCCTTGTGCACGGGCAGTCGTAGCCACGCCTGTGACCGGGCACAGCAGGGCAGAGGAAGCGAAGATACAAGGTTGCCGAGGCAGCACCCAAGCTAGAAGCATAAAGAGCAAAGGGACAAGATGGGCTTCCCACGACAAGAGCCTTGCCGGGACGGCCTGCATGGCCCCGGTAAGAGCCTTGCTGGGCAACTTGCCCAGCATCATCAAGACCGCCACCCTTGAGCCTGAGAGTTATGACGCCATCGACAATGTCAGGACCAAGTCCCGGGAGCGCCTGCATGATGGCGTGCAGATCTTTGAGAAAACCAAAGACCTGTAGGCCTAGATGAGCACCAGAAGACGATAAGGGCCTTGCCGGGGGCATCTGCCGGGCCGAGGCCAGGCCCGCACTTACCAAAGCTTCGCTGCCCCGTGCCCGTTCCGACGTGGCGACCGGCCTACCAACTAGGCATGCACTTGCGTGGCAGCATGCAGCTTCTAGGCCACCCAGCCAGGCACCTGCGTGGTGGCATGCAGATCTTCGTGAGGACCCTGCCATCGCACCAGCTCAGCAGCCAGCCAGCCAGCGTGGCGCTGCATGCCTCGTCACCTTGGACATGCATCGAAGAAAGGCGAGGCGGCGATGGACATGACGAGCTCCTTTATCGTCCCCGATAAAGCAAGAGGACACATAGGCGGCGCATTAAATGCGTTTGTCCTGGGATGTCAGGAGATAAACTTATACACTATACATACTTTCCACCTCATGTGTGCCACTGTGGCAACCCCTTTGACATATAAAAGGAGGCCCGAGGCGTACCGAGGAAGGATTCAGACTTTTTGGACTGGGCATGCACCGCAGCTAGTTCAAGAACTCAAGAACACTAAATACACATAAAGCATGACTAGGGTTTTACGCATCGCTTGTGGCCCGAACCTAGCTAAAAATCCCACTGAGTTGATCTTCTGGACCCGCTCTTTGCGCAGCCCCGTGCCCCGCTACCGTAGAAGGGATTCCGTGGAGGGATCCCATAGGTGTCGTTCCAGAACCCCGACATCTTTGGCGCGCCAGGTAGGGGCGTTGAGGCTGTGAAAATCCGGTTTTGAAGCCAACTCATCGATTCCTTCGTCGCGATGGCTCGAGAGAAGAAGGCGACATCGATCAGCCACGCTCTGGTGCCGTCGGCTAGGCGAGGCAGTGCTATCCGCAGCCGCAACAACCATCCGCGTGGCGACAAAAAGCTAAGTCACGCAAAACCTTGAGCAATTCCTTTCTTTTTTACATAGGGTTATCTTCCTCGAAAGATCTTGTTCCTTGTATGGAAAAACCTGCACGCAAGGGAACCCTTCTGCTATTGGCAATGCCCTTGTTCTGTTTCGAGTCCGCTCTACAGATCAGGCAACTGCGCCGAGAACGGCAAGGTGATTTGCCCGGTAGCAAGCGCCCCCCGGCAGGCTACTAAGGATCCATTCCTCAAAGCACCACAACATGGGTTTACGTGCCGGCAAACCTGTCCAACTAGGCGTAGGGTGTGTTCATACAAGGAAAGATCAAACAGGAAGATAGCATGCTTCATTTCAAAGTACCGCAGAGTTATATTACATCAGTGATTGCCGCGGTTCTAACTTAAGATAAATTGTCTTGGGCATGAACTCGCAGCGGCAAAGAAAAACGAGGTCGCTAGTCCCGGCGCTGGCCCTCCACCCTCTTGACTCTGCCGACGCAGCTGATGATGGGCTCGATACGCTCTTCGAGCGCCGCGAGGTCCGTGCCTTCCGGCAAGCTCTCAAACGCGTCGACAAAGTCAACGTTGGGGTTCCAAAACGCCACCTTGGTCAGGGCACCCCGACAAAGCCTCCGGGACTCATTGGCCAGATAGGTCGCTCGATTGGAGCGGAGCTGCTCTAGGGCGTCGAGGATGCGCTCGAAGAACAAGTTCAGCATGACATTGGGGCTTGTGTTCGCCTCCTGGGAGAACCTGACGTCCGGCATGCCCATGACGGCTAGCTGCGCGGTGAGCTTCCCTGCAACATCGATGAGACGGCTGATCCAGAGATTCACGTCGTCCTCATGGTCCTTATGGGTGGCGGCGTCATCACTCCGCAGCTGCTTTTCGGTCTCGAGGACCTTGTTCAGGGTCTCCTCCCGAGTTGTGGCCTCTTAAAGCTTCCCCTCCAAAGCGCCTAGCTGCAGCTTCAGATCGTCAATGGAGCTGTTGGCCTCGGAGAGCGGTTGGATCTGGTCAGAGACGGTGACCTGCGAATCCGCTAGAGAGCGGTTGACCATGTCCCTCTCCTCCGTCACCCCTAAGACCTTCTTCTTCAGCTCCTCCCGCTCTAGCTCCAGGGCTAGAGCATCGAGTGCCTCCTTGTGCCTCTGCTCCAGCTCCTGGGTCCATTGCGCGTTGATCTTCTCGATCTCCTCGTCCTTGCCGCGGAGCGTGGCGACAAGCGCCTGCTCGCGGGCGACAAGGTCTTCCTCCTGGGTGTCCAGCAGAGCTTGTTGCTGCACCCGGGCGGCTTCATCCTTGGCGGACTATTCTTTCGCCACCTCTTGGGCCTTCTCGATCTCGGCCTGCTTCAGGATGAGCTCCCGCTTGCGGTCGTCCAGCCTACCCTGGGCATCCCTCAGTTCTTCCCGGGCCTCGCCACCAGACCAGCATCTGAGTGACATGCTCCTAAAAATCTGCCTCCGCCTTGTCCACCGCCGCCATCCTGGATTTCACCTTGTCTTGGCGGGCACGGGGGAGCGCCTGGAGCTTCTGGAAGTTGGTGCTCATGGCTCGGAGAAGCTGCTCCTCTTTGGAACCTCCGTCGCCGGCGCTCGGTTTGTCAACAACCTAGAGCCCGGCGGTGGCGAGCGCCTCATCATCAAACACCTCCCCTTCGGCTCGCGCCCTGGCGCTCGCCGTCCCTAGGAGGCGGACGAACAAGTCGTCACCCACCTTCAAGTATTTTCCCAAGGCGGGGGCTGCATGGGAGGAAGGTTGGTCGTCGTCCATCCCCTCCCCAGCAGGTTCCTTGGCAGCCTCCTCGGCAGTGGCCTTGCCTGCCTCCCCGGTAGGCTCCTTGGCGGCCTCCTTGGTGGCACCCTTGCCGGCCTCCTCGGTAGTGTCCTTGCCGGCCTCCCCGACGGGCCCCTTGTGAAGGAAATATGCCCTAGAGGCAATAATAAAGTTATTATTTATTTCCTTATATCATGATAAATGTTTATTATTCATGCTAGAACTGTATTAACCGGAAACTTAGTACATGTGTGAATACATAGACAAACAGAGTGTCACTAGTATGCCTCTACTTGACTAGCTCGTTAATCAAAGATGGTTAAGTTTCCTAGCCATGGACAATAGTTGTCATTTGATGAACGGGGTCACTTCATTAGATAATGATGTGATTGACTTGACCCATCCGTTAGCTTAGCACGATGATCGTTTAGTTTACTGCTATTGCTTTCTCCATAACTTATACATGTTCCTATGACTATGAGATTATGCAACTCCCGAATACTGGAGGAACACTTAGTGTGCTATCAAACGTCACAACATAACTGGGTGACTATAAAGATGCTCTACAGGTGTCTCCTATGGTGTTTGTTGAGTCGGCATAGATCGCGATTAGGATTTGTCACTCCGTGTATCGGAGAGGTATCTCTAGGCCCTCTCGGTAATGCACATCACTATAAGCCTTGCAAGAAATGTGACTAATGAGTTAGTTACGAGATGTAGCATTACGGAACGAGTAAAGAGACTTGCCGGTAACGACATTGAACTAGGTATGATGATACCGACGATTGAATATCGGGCAAGTAACATACCGATGACAAAGGGAACAATGTATGTTGTTATGCGGTTTGACCGGTAAAGATCTTCGTAGAATATGTAGGAACCAATATGAGCATCCAGGTTCTGCTATTGGTTATTGACCAGAGATGGGTGTCGGTCATGTCTACATAGTTCTCGACCCGTAGGGTCCGCATGCTTAACATTCGGTGACGATCGGTATTATGAGTTTATGTGTTTTGATGTACCGAAGGTTGTTCAGAGACCCAGATGTGATCGCGGGCATGACGAGGAGTCTCTAAATGGTCGAGACGTAAAGATCGATATAATGGATGACTATGTTTGGACATCGGAATGGTTACGGGTGAGTTCGGGCATTTACCCCAGTACCGGGAGGTTACTGGAACCCCCGGGGAGGTATATGGGCCTTATTGGACCACAGTGGGAGAGAGGAGAAGGAATCCTAGGAGGGGGCGCGCCCCCCAAGCCCAATCTGAATTGGGTGGGGGGTGGCCCCCTTTCCTTCCTCCTTCCTCCCTCTTCCTTCCTCTCCTAGTCCAACGAGGGAAGGGGGGGTGACCCTACTCCCGGTGGGAGTAGGACTCCTCCCGGTGGGAGTAGGACTCCTCCAGGGCGCACCATAGAGGGCCGGCCCTCCCCCTCCTCCACTTCTTTATACACGGGGGAGGGGGGCACTCCATAGACACACAAGTTGACAATTGTCTTAGTCGTGTGCGGTGCCCCCCTCCACCATAATCCACCTTGGTCATATCGTTGCAGTGCTTAGGCGAAGCCCTGTTCCGGTAGCTTCATCATCACCGTCATCACGCCGCCGTGCTGACAAAATTTTCCCTCGATACTCAGCTGGATCTAGAGTTCGCGGGACGTCACCGGGCTGAATGTGTGCAGATCGCGGAGGTGCCGTACCTTCGGTGCTAGGATCGGTCGGATCGTGAAGACGTTCGACTACATCAACCGCGTTGTCATAACGCTTCCACTTATGGTCTACGAGGGTACGTGGACAACACTCTTCCCCTCTCATTGCTATGCATCACCATGATAGATCTTGCATGTGCGTAGGAATTTTTTTGAAATTACTGCGTTACCCAACAGTGGCATCAGAGCCAGGTCTACGCATAGATGTTATATGCATGAGTAGAATACAAAGGAGTTGTGGGCGTGGGTATATACATATTGCTTGTCGTCACTAGTTGATTCTTGATTCAGCGGCATTGTTGGATGAAGCGGCTCAGACCGACATTACGTGTACGCTTATGCAAGACTGGTTCTACCGACGTGCTTCACACATAGGTGGCTAGTGGGTGTCAGTTTCTCCAACTTTAGTTGAATCGGATTCAATGAACAGGGTTCTTTCTAAAGATCAAAACGCAATCACTATACCACGTTGTGGTTTTGATGCGTAGGTAAGAACGGTTCTTGCTAGAAGCCCGTAGCAGCCACGTAAAACTTGCAACAACAAAGTAGAGGATGTCTAACTTGTTTTTGTAGGACATGTTGTGATGTGATATGGTCAAGACGTGATGAGATATAAATTGTTGTATGAGATGATCATGTTTTGTTAAAGTTATCGGCAACTAGCAGGAGCCTTATGGTTGTCTTTTTATTGCATAAGATGCAAGCGCCATACAATTGCTTTGCTTTATCGCTATGCGATTGCAATAGTTGCAAAAGTAATAGTTGGCGAGACGACCATGTGACGACACGTTGATAGAGATCAAGATGATGGAGATCATGATGTCATGCCAATGATGATGGAGATCATGACGATACTTTGGAGATGGAGATCAAAGGCACAAAATGATAATGGCCATATCATGTTACATATTTTGATGACATGTGATGTTTATCATTTATGCATCTTATTTTGCTTAGTACGACTGTAGCATTATAAGATGATATCTCACTAAATTTCAAGGTATAAGTGTTCTCCCTGAGTATGCATCATTGCGACAGTTCGTCGTGCTGAGGCACCACGTGAAGATCGGGTGTGATAAGCTCTACGTTCACATACAACGGGTGCAAGCCAGTTTTGCACACGCAGAATACTCGAGTTAAACCTGATGAGCCTAGCATATGCAGATATGGCCTCGGAACTAAGGTCGAGCATGAATCATATAGTAGATATGATCAACATAATGATGTTCACCATTGAAAACTACTCCATCTCACGTGATGATCGAACATGGTTTAGTTGATATGGATCACGTGATCACTTAGATGATTAGAGGGACGTCTATCTAAGTGGGAGTTCTTAAGTAATATGATTAATTGAACTTAAATTTATCATGAACTTAGTCCTGATAGTATTTGCATATCTATGTTGTAGATCAATTGCTCGCATATAGCTTCCCCATTTTATTTATGATATGTTCCTAGAGAAAACTATGTTGAAAGATGATAGTAGCAATGATGCGGATTGGATCTGTGATATGAGGATTATCCTCACTGCTGCACAGAAGAATTATGTCCTTGATGCACCGCTAGGTGACAGACCTATTGCAGGAGCAGGTGCACACGTTATGAACGTTTGGCAAAGCTCGGTATGATGACTACTTGATAGTTTAGTGCACCATGCTTTACGACTTAGAACCGGGACTTCGAAAACGTTTTGAAACGCCATGGAGCATATAAGATGTTCCAAGAGCTGAAATTTGTATTTCAGACTCATGCCCGAGTCGAGAGGTATGAGACCTCTGACAAGTATTTTGCCTACAAGATGGAGGAGAATTGCTCAGCTAGTGAGCATGTGCTCAGAATGTCTGAGTACTACAATCACTTGAATCAAGTGGGAGTTAATCTTCCAGATAAGATAGTGATTGACAAAGTTCTCTAGTCACTATCACCAAGTTACTAGAACTTCGTGATGAACTATAATATGCAAGGGATAACAGAAATGATTCCCAAGCTCTTTGCGATGCTCAAATTGGCGAATGTAGAAATCAAGAAAAAAACATCAAGTGTTGATGGTTGACAAGACCACTAGTTTCAAGTAAAAGGGCAAGGGAAAGAAAGGGAACTTCAAGAAGAATGGCAAGCAAGTTACCACTCCCGTGAAGAAGCCCAAAGCTAGACCTAAGCCTGAAATTGAGTGCTTCTACTGCAAAGGGAATGGTCACTGGAAGTGGACTACCCCAAATACTTGGCGGATAAGAAGGATGGCAAAGTGAACAAAAGTTTATTTGATATACATGTTATTGATGTGTACTTTACTAGTGTTCATAGTAACCCCAGGGTATTTGATACCGGTTCAGTTGCTAAGATTAGTAACTCGAAACAGGAGTTGCAAAATGAATAGAGACTAGTTAAGGGCAAGGTGACGATGTGTGCTGGAAATGATTCCAAGGTTGATAAGATCACCATCGCACACTCCTTTTACCCTCGGGATTAGTGTTGAACCTAAAATAAATGTTATTTGGTGTTTGCGTTGAGCATGAATATGATCGGATCATGTTTATTGCAATACAGTTATTCATTTAAGTCAAGAATAATTGTTGTTCTGTTTAGATGAATAAAAACCTTCTATGGTCATACACTTAATATAAATGGTTTATTGAATCTTGATCGTAGTGATACACATATTCATAATATTGATGCCAAAAGATGCAAAGTTGATAATGATAGTGCAACATACTTGTGGCACTGCCGTTTAGGTCATATTGGTGTAAAGCGCATGAAGAAACTCCATGCGGATGGACTTTTGGAATCACTTGATTATGAATTATTTGATGCTTGTGAACAATGCCTCCTGAGCAAGATGACTAAGACTCCGTTCTCTGGAACAATGGAGCGAGCCACTGACTTATTGGAAATAGTACATACCGATGTATGTTGTCCGATGAGTGTTGAGGCTCGCGGCGGGTATCGTTATTTTCTAACATTCACAGATGATTTGAGAAGATATGAGTATGGTTTGGCAAGAAACCAAAGCTATCATTTCTTAAAGTTTAGGGTTGCGATGCTTATGTGAAAAAGTTTTAAACTGATAAGGTCGAACCCAAATTGGAGAAGTGCATCTTCATAGGATACCCAAAAGAAACTGTTGGGTACACCTTCTATCACAAATCCGAAGGCAAGATATTCGTTGCTAAGAATGGATCCTTTCTAGAGAAGGAGTTTCTCTTGAAAGAAGTGAGTGGGAGGAAAGTAGAACTTGATCAGGTAATTGTACCTTCTCCCGAATTGGTAAGTAGTTCATCACAGAAATCAGTTCCAGTGATTCCTACACCAATTAGTGAGGAAGCTAATGATGATGATCATGAAAGTTCAGATCAAGTTACTACCGAACCTCGTAGGTCAACCAGAGTATGATCCGCACCAGAGTAGTACGGTAATCCTGTTCTGGAGATCATGTTACTTGACCATGACGAACCTACGAACTATGAGGAAGCGATGATGAGCCCATATTCCGCAAAATGGCTTGAGGCCATGAAATCTGAGATGGGATCCATGTATAAAGAACAAAGTATGGACTTTGATTGACTTGCCCGATGATCGGCGAGCCATTGAGAATAAATGGATCTTCAAGAGAAAGACGAACGATGATAGTAGTGTTACTATCTACAAAGCTCGAATTGTCGCAAAAGGTTTTCGACAAGTTCAAGGTGTTGAGTATGATGAGATTTTCTCACTCATATGCTTAAAAGTCTGTCCGAATCATGTTAGCAGTTGCCGCATTTTATGAAATCTGGCAAATGGATGTCAAAACTACATTCCTTAACAGATATCTTTAAGAAGAGTTGTATATGATGCAACCAGAAGGTTTTGTCGATCCAAAAGGTGCTAACAAAGTGTGCAAGCTCCAGCGATCCATTTATGGACTGGTGCAAGCCTCTCAGAGTTGGAATATATGTTTTGATAGTGTGATCAAAGCATATGGTTTTATACAAACTTGTGGTGAAGCCTATATTTACAAGAAAGTGAGTGGGAGCACTACACCCTTTCTGATAAGTATATGTGAATGACATATTGTTGATCAGAAATGATGTAGAGTTTTCTGGAAAGCATAAAGGAGTGTTTGAAAAGAGTTTTTCAAAGAAATACCTCGCTGAAGCTACTTGCATATTGAGCATCAAGATCTATAGAGATAGATCAAGACGCTTGATATATTTTTCAATGATTACATACCTTCACAAGATTTTGAAGTAATTCAAAATGGAACAATCAAAGAAGGAGTTCTTGCCTATGTTGCAAGGTGTGAAGTTGAGTAAAGACTCAAAACCCAACCATGGCAGAAAATAGAAAGAGAATGAAATGTCACTCCCTGTCATAGGTTCTATAAAGTATGCTATGCTGTGTACTAGACCTATTGTGTACCTCACCAAGAGTTTGGCAAGAGGGTACAATAGTGATCCAGGAGTGGATCACTGGACAACGGTCAAAATTATCCTTAGAGGACTAAGGAAATGTTTCTCGGTTATGGAGGTGATAAAAGAGTTTGTCGTAAAGAGTTACGTGGATGCAAGCTTTTTACACCAATCTAGATGACTCTAAGTCTCGATCTAGATACATATTGAAAGTGGGAGCAATTAGCTAGAGTAGCTCCGTGCAGAGTATTGTAGACATAGAAATTTGCAAAATACATACGGATCTGAATGTTGCAGACCTGTAGACTAAACTTCTCTCGCAAGCAAAACATGATCACTCTTTGGGTGTTAATCACATAGCGATGTGAACTAGATTATTGAATCTAGTAAACCCTTTGGGTATTAGTCACATGAAGATGTGAACTAATCACATAAAGATGTGAACTATTGGTGTTGAATCACATGACGATGTGAACTAAATTATTGACTCTAGTGCAAGCGGGAGACCGAAGGAAATATGCCCTAGAGGCAATAATAAAGTTATTATTTATTTCCTTATATCATGATAAATTTTTATTATTCATGCTAGAACTGTATTAACCAGAAACTTAGTACATGTGTGAATATATAGACAAACAGAGTGTCACTAGTATGCCTCTACTTGATAGCTCGTTAATGAAAGATGGTTAAGTTTCCTAGCCATGGACAATAGTTGTCATTTGATGAACGGGATCACATCATTAGAGAATGATGTGATTGACTTGACCCATCCGTTAGCTTAGCATGATGATCATTTAGTTTACTGCTATTGCTTTCTCCATAACTTCTACATGTTCCTATGACTATGAGATTATGCAACTCCCAAATACCGGAGGAATACTTGGTGTGCTATTGATACGTCTCCAACGTATCTATAATTTTTGATTGTTCCATGCTATTATATTATCTGTTTTGGATGTTTATGGGCTTTATTATGCACTTTTATATTCTTTTTGGGACTAACCTATTAACCCAGAGCCCAGTGCCAATTTTTGTTTTTTTCCTTGTTTTAGAGTATTGCAGAAAAGGAAAATCAAACGGAGTCCAATTGACCTGAAACTTCACGGAACTTATTTTTGGACCTGAAGAAGCCCACGGAGTATCGGAGTTGGACCAGGAGAGTACCAGGCTGCCCACGAGGGTGGGGGCGCACCCACCCCCTGGGCGCGCCCCCTGCCTCGTGGACAGCCCGGAGGTCCACTGACGTACTTCTTCCTCCCATATATACCCATACACCCTAAAAACTCCGGGGAGCAGAATAGATCGGGAGTTCCACCGCCAGAAGCCTCCGTAGCCACCGAAAACCAATCTAGACCTGTTCCGGCACCCTGCCGGAGGGGGAATCCCCCTCCGGTGGCCATCTTCATCATCCCGGCGCTCTCCATGACGAGGAGGGAGTAGTTCACCCTCGGGGCTGAGGGTATGTACCAGTAGCTATGTGTTTGATCTCTCTCTCTCTCTCTCTCTCTCTCTCTCGTGTTCTTGAGGTGGTATGATCTTGATGTATCGCGAGCTTTGCTATTATAGTTGGATCTTATGATGTTTCTCCCCCTCTACTCTCTTGTAATGGGGTGAGTTTTCCCTTTAAAGTTATCTTATCGGATTGAGTCTTTAAGGATTTGAGAACACTTGATGTATGTCTTGCGTGGGATACCTGTGGTGACAATGGGGTATTCTATGATCCACTTGATGTATGTTTTGGTGATCAACTTTCGGGTTCCGTGACCTTCGGAATCTATGCATAGGGGTTGGCACACGTTTTCGTCTTGACTCTCCGGTAGAAACTTTGGGGCACTCTTTGAGGTTCTATGTGTTGGTTGAATAGATGAATCTGAGATTGTGTGATGCATATCGTATAATCATACTCACGAATACTTGAGGTGACATTGGAGTATCTAGGTGACATGAGGGTTTTGGTTGATTTGTGTCTTAAGGTGTTATTCTAGTACGAAGTCTAGGGCTGTTTGTGACACTTATAGGAATAGCCCAACGGATTGATCGGAAATGTAACATCCCAAAATTCTAAATTTTGGAATGTTATATTAAATAAATAATTCTGATTTGTTTGTTTGATTGTTGAGTGATTGATTGTGTGAAATTGAGTGGAATTTGAAACTTTTTGAAAGTTTAGTGAGAGGGAATGAAATGACTTTCCCAGGCTTTCTTTTTGACTTTTGATCTCTGGGGATTCAAATTCATTTTATCATCATAACACTAGTGTGAAGATGACATGACTTCTCCCATTTGAAATGAAAAGGGTTTTTGAAAAAAAGAATATTGAATTCCATCTGAAAGTATTTCAAATTCATAAACTTTATGCAACTCAATGATTTTCATGAGGGAAGATAAAATGACTTCTTCAAAGCATATGAATTATGAGTTGGAAGTATGAAGAAAGGTTTGAAGATGGTTTGAATTTTTTTAAATTCAAAACCATTTGGAGTTATTTGGTTTATTTCGAATTATTTTTCTCCAAAATTAAACTATATGGAAAATAGGGTAAAATGATTCCCTACATTATAAAAATGGAGAAAATTTAGTTTGAAATAATTTTGGTATCTTAATGTAATTTTATTTGAATTTTAATTGCATCAGTAGCACTTTTTTATTTATTAGAATTCATGTGAATTTTATTTCACCATGTAAAAATGTTCATCTTGTAGGATTTATTCTTTCTCTCATTTTGATATATAATATGTCTATGTAAAAGTATTATTCTTTTTCCTTTATTTAGTTTTCTTGTCTGTGCCTTAAAAAAAATTAGCCGAAGCCAACGGACCAAGGGCCCAACTAACTTTCTCTCTCTCGCTCTCCCTCGGCCCATCTACGCGCCAGGCTGGCCCAGCAGCCACGCGCACGCCCGGAGCCCCTTCGCCTCGGTCGCCCGCTCCCTCCTCGCTCGCCCCGTGCCGCTGACCGCTGGGCCCACTGCCCGATCGCCCCGCCCGCATCTTCCTCTTCTTCCTCCCCATGCCAGAACCACCGCCGTCGCCGCCGTATCCCGGAGATCACGGGATCCTCCCCCGATTCACCCCCTCCACCAAGGAAAACCCTCCCCTATATATATACCCCTCCCCTCACCCCGTTCTGCCCCTTCCTGACCCCCGAACCCCTCTCCATCGCCTGCAATCCCTCGTCGGAGCCCGAGCTCCGCCGCCACGCCATTGCCGCCGCAGCACTCGACCCCGACCACCTTGCCGCCACCTAAGATCACCACCGCAACCCCATCGCTCGTCCGCATCTCCCCGTGCCTTCTCCCGAGCCCGAAACCCACCGGAGCGTCGTCATCCGCCGACGCCCGAACGCCATCGCCGCCTCAACCTCACCGCCGTCCTCCTCTGACGTCCCCAAGCTCACCGCCGACCACCATCGGCATCGCCGTTGTCTTCCGCATCGCCTGGGCGTCTTCACCGTCGTCGAGGACCACCGGAGGCCTCACCTGCATCGTCCCCGAGGCGCCACCGCCGCCGATGACCTCACCGGAGCTCGCCCCAGCGCGGTGAGCCATTCCCCTCCATCCGATCTGTTATTGACGTGCTAGATTAGATCTAACGAACGGTTAGGTTTTTATGTTTATAGATCGATTTAGTTCTGGTTCGTTTCAGTTTTATTCGGTTTAGATCGGTTCACGTCGAGTCGGTTTAGCCGATTGGTCTTTCTGTTTTAGCCCGTACACGTTTCTACTATTTTCCGCACGAGCGCTGTTTAGTTTCAGCTCGCACACCCCGTAGCGCCCGTTAGTTTTTTTTCCGTTTCTGTTTTAAAAACAGAATAGTTCTGATTTTATATTGCTTATAACTTTTATGTTTTAGATCCAAATTGATTGATTCTTTTTGCATTAGATTCAAAATTTGTTGAAGTTTCTGTTTGAACCATTGGATTTCAAATTTGAGTAGTTTAAAATTGAATTTTGATGAAATTTATCCAAATCGCTATTTTCGCTGTATCTTGAGTTTTATGAAATATTTTTTGATTGATTCTTTTTGCTACTGTTTTGTTACTGTTTTGTCTATCCAGTAACTTATAGTTATTCATTTTTTAGTTTAATTTAATTAGTTTTATTGCGAAAACAGTACCATTTTGCTTATGTAGTTGTTTTAGTCATATAATTAGTGTTCTTAATTATTTTTAGTTAATTCCTTTTGTAAATTTTTACATGTTGTCATATGTTTATGTTAGACTGCAGTAGATAAATATTTGTAGTTATTTACTAGTGTTTAGCTACTATTTTAGTATTTGTTTGTTTAGTTCATAGTGATAGTTGATAAAAGTAGTTCCATTAGTTTCAAAAGTAACTCTTTTTGCCACTTGATTATATGTTGTCATTGATTCTGTTATTTAGGAGTAAATTAGTTTGATAATTATTTTAGTATTGTTTACTTTTGTCTTTGGCTAGTTGTTATAGTTGTTCTGGTGTTAACTAGTCAGTTACAATAGTTTTCATACTAGTTCCTTTTGCTAGTAAATGCTTTAGTAAATTTTTTGTTGTTGTTTTATTAGAATTTTATTTTCTTTACTGTAGAAAAGTTATTAGAGTAATTTAGTGATGTTATGTAAGATTTGTGTGAATTTGGTCTCCACTAGTTTTCCTTGAAGTTTTCTTTCGAAGTTTTCCTTTGGTTTTTATTTGGTTTTCTTCTTGTTTCTTCTTGTTATTTTGAGTGCTAGTATTGTTTGCTAGGACGATTGCTTATATGATTACCATGTTTGACTATATAGATTTACATCAGAGTGACGAATAGTTTTATCAAGTTTTCGAGAGCCTTTATATCTTCATCAACATACCAGGCAAGTTCACTTTGACCATGTTTTTAATACCTATATTTTTATTGCATTTAGTGTCATCCTTGCAACAACTTCTCCAGTAGTGATATTGATTCTTGTAATTGAGTAGAATGCATGAGGTAGGAACCCACCTCCCTGTTACCAAGCCCGGGACGTATATAGTTTTAATGCTACGCTGTAGTAGACGGGGTTTGGTATGAGTGCTCGGGAGTGGTGTGAGAATGAAGGACTTTACGTCAAAGACGACAACTTCATGATGGCATCTGCAAGGACTGCATCTTCAGGACTCCTCAAGATTTCGAGACTCGAGACAAGAATTCAATACACACTACTGGGTGAAGGACGGTTGACGGGCACCCTGGAGAAACCAGTGGTTGGCCGGGATGCATGGAGAAGCGCCATGACATCTTGCGGAAAGCTTCACCCAGACTCAAAGAGACGGAAGGATACTTCATCCCCGGAAGCTTACCTGTGCAACCGCAAGTCACTATGGGCTCTGGCTTGGTTGACCTTAGTGGTGACTCTGGCTGGGACGGTGCTAGCAGATGTAGAACTACGGTAGGATTGGATGAGCACCGGACAGTGGTCAGAGTAACTCTTCGGAAGACCATGTTTCGGTCATCTTGTTCTCAAACACCCTAAAGTGTGAGAATGAAAAGAGAGGGATCGAATCTTGCAGGTAAAGTGTACAAACCTCTGCAGAGGGTTAAACCTAATCGATTAGTCGTGTCCCCGGTTACGGACAATTTGAGCCTCCGGACTTGGATCTATCTCGGAACTCTCAACACCGGATTGATAACTTAATTGTGGGCAACTTATGATGATTTGGGCTATGAGACATCGGTTGGCGGAACCATGTCATGATAGAAAACTCCATAGTACAGACTCCTGATATTCCTTTGTTGTAGGGAAAATAAAACCAGCTTTTACGCAAAACATCAGACACAAAGCCACAAAGCCATATTGCATATAGAATGGTTTTATCATCTGTTTTCCTCATATTGTGATCTTGCCGGTACATTCAATGTACTGACCTACATGGCTGCAACGTCTCATGTTACAGATATGTTCCTTCCGACGAGTAAGAGTATGGTACAGGGTTACGGTCTACACTCAACCTGCCGGTGGCATTGATGGGACTCCACACCTGATTGTTTGTTTCCGCTGAGACTTATGAGGTATATATCCATTTTACGTTATTTATACATGTGATTGCACTTTTATATATACATTGATGTACTGTGTGTGCCAGCATACCGATCTAGGGATGGCACAGATATACAGAGGCTTGACCGTCTGAGGTCGGGTCGCTACAGATATGGTATCAGAGCACATGTTGACTGTAGGACATGACCCTAGAAATCGAAAAAGCCCCTAGGACAAGAAATCTCTAAAACTCTATTTTCAAAAGAATCCATTACTTCTCATCTTTTGTGATTTTATCATATATCCTCTCTTACCTCAAATTGTTAGAATATACCCCTTTCCCTTTTGACCACACGGAGGATCAACTAAAGCCGCTCCAAGAAGGACAAGATATCGGACAACCGATGACCATTTCAGAGTAAAGAGGATTTCACCATACATTAGAAGAGTTGAAGCTTCAACGGTTGAAGACTCCAAAGACTTGAAGAATCTGAAGAATTATTTGACCTTTAGAAGACCAAACCCATGTTATATACTTACGTTAGATGCGACGATTTGTGAGCTGTCATTTGTTTGATGTTTTTCCGACAGCCACAAATAAAACTCATTTTCAAAACTATTGTTTGTATTGTGTGTATCCCTCCCCACCCCTCTCTTATCTCACCCTAAAACCCTTGGACCCAGTAGATGATGAATGAAGTTGGACTGGTATTCTCTGGACTGAAAACCCAGCCGGAAGCAGAGCTATGGATTCAGAACATGGAAAATCACTTCGGGAGCAATTTGATTTCAAGGAAGAATGAAGTATCGTACGCTCTCCAGTACTTTGAAGGAAGTGCTGCGACATGGTGGCAGATGCATCAAGCTATACAGGGATGGAATGGAGCAAGGACTTGGGAAGAATTCAAGAGGACTCTGACAAGATCCCGTCTTATCCGGAAGCACCATGATACCCCAAGAAATAAACCTCGTGCCTGCAAGATTTGCGGAGAAATAGGACACACCCAGGAGGAACACAAGGATGGATGCCCTCATTGTGAGGAGAAACACCCAGCTGAGGAATGCCCAACTAGTCAGGTGACTTGTTTCTTGTGTGAAGGAACCACCCACTACCCAGCTCAGTGTCACATTTACACCACAGTGCAACAAATTATTCAGAAGCAGGAAGAAGGAATGACAGAAGCCCTCCGAGAAGTTATGAAAGAACCTGTGATTAAGGAAAGTGTTGAAGACCCTGATGGAGAAAGGCTCAACAGATTTTACTCCAATGCCTGTTATTCATGTGGAGAGGAAGGACATTTTTCACAGTATTGCACCAAGGAAAGAAAAGAGTATTTGGGATACTTCCCGACAGAAGCAGTGGAGTTTGATCCACGGGGAATAGAACGTTTGATCAGAATGAAGAAAACCAGGAAGAGAAAACAAAGACACCCTCAGAACAACCCAATTTCTGCAAAGAGGGACAAGAGTCATATTACCTGTTTTGAATGTAAGGACGCCGGGCATTATGCCAATGATTGTCTCGAAAGGAAGCAAGGAACTCAAGGAGCAGGCACCATCACCAAGAAGCCTCGATACATGCCGGAAGCTATTTGTTTTCGTTGCAAGGAAGCAGGACATTTTGCTAGGGATTGTTCAAATCATGAGAAAGCTGGAGCTGAGTAGTAGAGATGTTGATATCAGTAATAAGGGTAGTAAGGAAAACACTTTTTCATGAGAATGCGGGGTGGAGTTATGTAATAGATTACTCAGAGATTGTAATAATTCTTGACTCAATAAAGTTGATATGTCATATGCTGAAAGGCTTTAAGGAGTTGTTATGTTTTATCTTGGAAATTAATATTCTGGGTGAACATGCAAGAAAATGAGTTGTGATATATAAACTGGATGTTGGAAATTGAGTTTGAAGTTCTTTTTGGATGATATGAATGTGTACCCAAGGAGATATGTACCTTATTCTGAGCACCATTTTTGTTTTACAACTATAGATGACGACCCTTTATGAGTCTTTCCTCAAGGGACCGTAAACGATCATGACCCTGACAAGTGATCATGATTACCCAAAAATCCTGAAGGACATGATGAAGCATATTCACCTTGAAGGAGATGCAGTCTACAAAGGATACTCCTTCATGCAAAAGGGAGTGGAACTTTGGTATGTGGAGGTACACCTCCACCGTATGAAAGGAGTTTTCCCAAAGACGATGGGGCAGTACTTTTTCATCTCACGTGTACCACAAGCAACTTTCTTCGATGCTGTTCGTGAAGCAGCCATGGAAGCCATACGCCAGATCGGAGAAATACTTGAAGCAAGACTCCATTATACTCAAGAATACCTAAGAGAAGTGCATGCAGAGATGATGGAGACGAAGCTCAAGGCCACCCTGATGAAACAGAAGATTAAAGATTTCAAGGAGCATGACGCACAATTCCAGTGGGACTGAAGGATCCTCAAGGAGGAAAAATGAAAAAAAAGTGAGAAGTAATGCTTGACCATACCAAACCATGTGGATGGCGGCATTTGTAATGAAGTACCTTTTTGGAATTTGGATTTACGAAAAATGGTTAAGGATATAATAAAAGATTTGATATGAAAATAATATGATTTATGGATGAACTAATGCATTTCATTTTTAAGTGTGGTAGTACTTCGTAAAGCCACAGGGTCAATGAAGAAAGAAATGTGTTGTTCATGACGATCCGTAGAAAGGAGCCAGACGAAATAAGTTGGAGTTTGATTATGATGGTTACCCCAAGAGTATGACCAAATGAAGTACTATTGGATTTAAAGGAGGTGTAATGTTGGAATATGGAACATTGTAACTCTACGGATGAGTTAACACTATGCAAGTGCTGAAGTGGACCCATAACCCACAGGCCCAGGATTTGACCAAGGCACAAGCACAATCTTGTTGAAGGAATAATTCCGGAAGAATATGTGAATTGATCAGCAGACGTTACATAGGATGTTGCATAGACCCCGAGATTTTGAAGAACGATAGATGTCTTGTTCAGCTTGCAGAAACAATGGATTTATTCGAACTCAGTTCGACGACAAGAGAAATTCTGCAATGCTTGTGAGTATGCCCAAGTGTTAGAATACGTGATTCGATGTCTGCATATGTAGTAATCGTTCAAGTACGGGATGGATTGGCCCCCATACCGGAGACTTCTATCATGAACTATCATATGTTGATGGAAAATCAGAGAGCCTTGAAAACACTAGAAGAGTGTTGACATGATAAGCCAAGACCATAGAATGGTAGGATGGTTGATCCATGTACCAGGCACCTGTTGCCAATCGTAGGATATACGGTGAGATTCAACAAAACCCATTTTTATGTAGGAGAAACCATACATGGTTGACCACCATGAGAATTTCGATAGTTATTTAGTATTGGCGACAGACCAGTCAGCTAAGAAGACCCAGTCTCAGAAGAACGTCACCAAGATGAAAGAACACGTGTTTGAGGAAAAGGTTATGCCCCGACCGGAAGAGCACCCGTGAAAGAGCTATTCCGGAGTATATGAGAACACCAACACCAGCAACACAAAAGGAAGGAGTACATAAGTTTCTGTCAGAAACATAACCCTGCTTTTAAGTGTGGTAGCACCCCAGACCTCTCTGGACAATGGATTTATTGGAAGACCCCCAAACCCTAACCTTTTCTTGCTAGCCTCTTCAAATCTCGAGGACGAGATTCATTTTAAGTGTGGTAGATTTGTAACATCCCAAAATTCTAAATTTTGGAATGTTATATTAAATAAATAATTCTGATTTGTTTGTTTGATTCTTGAGTGATTGATTGTGTGAAATTGAGTGGAATTTGAAACTTTTTGAAAGTTTAAAGAGAGGGAATGAAATGACTTTCCCAGGCTTTCTTTTTGACTTTTGATCTCTGGGGATTCAAATTCATTTTATCATCATAACACTAGTGTGAAGATGACATGACTTCTCCCATTTGAAATGAAAAGGGTTTTTGAAAAAAAAGAATATTTGAATTCCATCTGAAAGTATTTCAAATTCATAAACTTTATGCAACTCAATGATTTTCATGAGGGAAGATAAAATGACTTCTTCAAAGTATATGAAATATGAGTTGGAAGTATGAAGAAAGGTTTGAAGATGGTTTGAATTTTTTTTAAATTCAAAACCATTTGGAGTTATTTGGTTTATTTCGAATTATTTTTCTCCAAAATTAAACTATATGGAAAATAGGGTAAAATGATTCCCTACATTATAAAAATGGAGAAAATTTAGTTTGAAATAATTTTGGTATCTTAATGTAATTTTATTTGAATTTTAATTGCAACAGTAGCACCTTTTGATTTATTAGAATTTATGTGAATTTTATTTCACCATGTAAAAATGTTCATGTTGTAGGATTTATTATTCCGGTCATTTTGATATATAATATGTCTATATAAAAGTATTATTGTTTTTCCTTTATTTAGTTTTCTTGTCTGTGCCTTAAAAAAATTAGCCGAAGCCAACGGACCAAGGGCCCAACTAACTTTCTCTCTCTCGCTCTCCCTCGGCCCATCTACGCGCCAGGCTGGCCCAGCAGCCACGCGCACGCTCGGAGCCCCTTCGCCTCGGTCGCCCGCTCGCTCCTCGCTCGCCCCGTGCCGCTGACCGCTAGGGCCCACTGCCCGATCGCCCCGCCTGCATCTTCCTCTTCTTCCTCCCCATGCCAGAACCACCGCCACCGCCACCGTATCCCGGAGATCGCGGGATCCTCCCCCGATTCGCCCCCTCCACCAAGGAAACCCCTCCCCCTATATATATACCCCTCCACTCACCCCGTTCTGCCCCTTCCTGACCCCCGAACCCCTCTCCATCGCCTGCAATCCCTCGCCGGAGCCTGAGCTCCGCCGCCATGCCATTGCCGCCGCAGCACTCGACCCCGACCACCTTGCCGCCACCTAAGATCACCACCGCAACCCCCTCGCTCGTCCGCATCTCCCCGTGCCTTCGCCCGAGCCCGAAACCCACCGGAGCGCCGTCATCCACCGACGCCCGAACGCCATCGCCGCCTCAACCTCACCGCCGTCCTCCTCTGATGTCCCCGAGCTCACCGCCGACCACCATCGGCATCGCCGTTGTCTTCCGCATCGCCTGGGCGTCTTCACCGTCGTCGAGGACCACCGAAGGCCTCACCCGCATCGTCCCCAAGCCGCCACCGCCGTCGACGACCTCGCCGGAGCTCGCCCCACCGCGGTGAGCCATTCCCCTCCATCCGATCTGTTATTGACGCGCTAGATTAGATCTAACGAACGGTTAGGTTTTTCTGTTTATAGATCGGTTTAGTTCCGGTTCATTTAAGTTTTATTCGGTTTAGATCGGTTCAGGTCGAGTCGGTTTAGCCGATCGGTCTTTCTGTTTTAGCCCGTACACGTTTCTACTATTTTCCGCCCGAGCGCTGTTTCGTTTCAGCTCGCACATCCCGTAGCGCCCGTTAGTTTTTTTTTTCGTTTCTGTTTTAAAAACAGAATAGTTTTGATTTTATATTGCTTATAAGTTTTATGTTTTAGATCCAAATTGATTGATTCTTTTTGCATTAGATTCAAAATTTGTTGAAGTTTCTGTTTGTACCATTGGATTTCAAATTTGAGTAGTTTAAAATTGAATTTGATGAAATTTATCCAAATCGCTATTTTGGCCGTATCTTGAGTTTTATGAAATATTTTTTGATTGATTATTTTGCTACTATTTTGTTACTGTTTTGTCTATTCAGTAGCTTATAGTTATTCATTTTTTTAGTTTAATTTAATTAGGTTTATTGCGAAAACAATACTGTTTTGCTTATGTAGTTGTTTTAGTCATATAATTAGTGTTTTTAATTATTTTTAGTTAATTCCTTTTGTAAATTTTTACATGTTGTCATATGTTTATGTTAGACTGCAGTAGATAAATTTTTGTAGTTATTTACTAGTGTTTAGCTACTACTTTAGTATTTGTTTGTTTAGTTCATAGTGATAGTTGATAGAAGTAGTTCCATTAGTTTCAAAAGTAACTCTTTTTGCCACTTCATTATATGTTGTCATTGATTCTGTTATTTAGGAGTAAATTAGTTTTATAATTATTTTAGTATTGTTTACTTTTGTCTTTTGCTAGTTGTTATAGTTGTTCTGGTGTTAACTAGTCAGTTACAATAGTTTTCATACTAGTTCCTTTTGCTAGTAAATGCTTTAGTAAATTTTTTGTTGTTGTTTTATTAGAATTTTATTTTCTTTACTGTATAAAAGTTATTAGAGTAATTTAGTGATGTTATGTAAGATTTGTGTGAATTTGGTCTCCACTAGTTTTCCTTGAAGTTTTCTTTCGAAGTTTTCCTTTGGTTTTTATTTGGTTTTCTTCTTGTTTTTTTATTGTTATTTTGAGTGCTAGTATTGTTTGCTAGGACGATTGCTTATATGATTACCATGTTTGACTATATAGATTTACATCGGAGTGATGAATAGTTTTATCAAGTTTCTGAGAGCCTTTATATCTTCATCAACATACCAGGCAAGTTCACTTTGACCATGTTTCCATACCTATATTTTTATTGCATTTAGTGTCATCCTTGCAACAACTTCTCCAGTAGTGATATTGATTCTTGTAGTTGAGTAGAATGCATGAGGTAGGAACCCACCTCCCTGTTACCAAGCCCGGGACGTATATAGTTTTAATGCTACGCTGTAGTAGACGGGGTTTGGTATGAGTGCTCGGGAGTGGTGTGAGAATGAAGGACTTTACGTCAAAGATGACAACTTCATGATGGCATCTGCAAGGACTGCATCTTCAGGACCCCTCAAGATTTCGAGACTCGAGATAAGAATTCAATACACACTACTGGGTAAAGGACGGTTGATGGGCACCCTGGAGAAACCAGTGGTTGGCCGGGATGCATGGAGAAGCGCCATGACATCTTGCGGAAAGTTTCACCCAGACTCAAAGAGACGGAAGGATACTTCATCCCCGGAAGCTTACATGTGCAACCGCAAGTCACTATGGGCTCTGGCTTGGTTGACCTTAGTGGTGACTCTGGCTGGGACGGTGCTAGCAGATGTAGAACTATGGTAGGATTGGATGAGCACCGGACAGTGGTCAGAGGAACTCTTTGGAAGACCATGTTTCGGTCATCTTGTTCTCAAACACCCTGAAGTGCGAGAATGAAAAGAGAGGGATCAAATCTTGCGGGTAAAGTGTACAAACCTCTGCAGAGGGTTAAAACCTAATCGATTAGCCGTGTCCCCGGTTATGGACAATTTGAGCCTCTGGACTTGGATCTATCTCGAAACTCTCAACACCGGATTGATAACTTAATTGTGGGCAACTTATGATGATTTGGGCTATGAGACATCGGTTGGTGGAACCATGTCATGATAGAAAACTCCATAGTACAGACTCCTGATATTCCTTTGTTGTAGGGAAAATAAAACCAGCTTTTACGCAAAACATCAGACACAGAGCCACAAAGACATATTGCATATAGAATGGTTTTATCATCTGTTTTCCTCATATTGTGATCTTGCCGGTACATTCAATGTACTGTCCTACATGGCTGCAACGTCTCATGTTGCAGATATGTTCCTTCCGACGAGTAAGAGTACGGTACAGGGTTACGGTCTACACTCAACCTGCCGATGGCGTTGATGGGACTCCACACCTGATTGTTTGTTTCCGCTGAGACTTATGAGGTATATATCCGTTTTACGTTATTGATACATGTGATTGCACTTTGATATGTACATTGATGTATTATGTGTGCCAGCATACCGATCCAGGGATGGCACAGATACACAGAGGCTTGACCGTCTGAGGTCGGGTCGCTACAGGAAAGAATAACTTTGAGGTGGTTTCGTACCCTACCATAATCTCTTCGTTCGTTCTCCGCTATTAGTGACTTTGGAGTGACTCTTTGTTGCATGTTGAGGGATAGTTATATGATCCAATTATGTTATTATTGTTGAGAGGACTTGCACTAGTGAAAGTATGAACCCTAGGCCTTGTTTCAATGCATTGCAATACCGCTTGTGCTCACTTTTATCATTAGTTACCTTGCGGTTTTTATATTTTCAGATTACAAAAACCTATATCTACCATCCATATTGCACTTGTATCACCATCTCTTCGCCGAACTAGTGCACCTATACAATTTACCATTGTATTGGGTGTGTTGGGGACACAAGAGACTCTTTGTTATTTGGTTGCAGGGTTGTTTGAGAGAGACCATCTTCATCCTACGCCTCCTACGGGTTGATAAACCTTAGGTCATCCACTTGAGGGAAATTTGCTACTGTCCTACAAACCTCTGCACTTGGAGGCCCAACAACGTCTACAAGAAGAAGGTTGTGTAGTAGACATCAAGCTCTTTTCTGGCGCCGTTACCGTGGAGGTTAGTGCTTGAAGGTATATCTTTAGATCGTGCAATAGAGTCTTTTAGTTTCTTGTTTTATCACTAGTTTAGTTTATAGAAGAAAATTACAAAAAATATGGAATTGAGTTTGCCTCATACGCTTCATCTTTTTAATATCTTTCGTGAGTATGATGGAAAGGAAAATTGTGCCGAAGTGTTAGAAGAAGAATGCATTAAAATGTTTGGCACTAAATCTTTAAATGATGAGCATGATTGCAATGTTGTTAGTATGAACTCCTTGAATATCCATAGTACTAGTGATGATTGCACTAGTTATGATGAAAATGTCTCCTATAAACATGTCAATTTTTGTGGAGTGCATTAGGTTTGCAAGTACACACCAAATAGGGAAGATAGATATTGCAAGAGGCATAAGCATTTAGAAACTAAATTGTTGCAAGAAAGGCTAGATGTGTAGTGCTGAAAGATTCAATATTTATCGCCATCCTTATGAACTTTGCAATGAACATGGTCATTTAAAGCTCTAATGCTATTTGTTTCATGATCAAGTCGTGTCCAAAAATTGTGATAACTTGATTACCCTTGAGAATCATAAAGAGCTTAGTCTTCTTTTGGGTTATGAAGAAATGAGACGTATAACTGAGGGTATTCCAAAATTTAATCTCGATAAATTTCTTGATTTTGATCTAGAGGAAATTTATATGTATTGTGCGGTGAATTGCATTGAAAACCCTTATATTTCCAATTACATAAAGAAAAAAATAGAAGATGAAGAGAATACTAATGAAAGGGAAGAGACTTCCCAATATCCTCCTATTATTTCTTATGATGAATCAGGTAACGAGGAGGAGCCTTCTATTCAACCAATCTCGTTAATAAGGAGCTCCAAAAAGAGGATTGAACCCACACATGATGTGGTTAAGAAGAGGAAAAGAAAAAGGAAGAGAGGTAAAAAGATATCTCTCCCAAATAATGCTGCTCCTATTACTGTTGTGCCTCATGAAAATATAATTATGGAAGATGATGCACTTGATGATGATCTCGTTATGCCTATTGCTTGTTGTGATGATTATGATTGGGAAGATAATGATACTTCTTATGATCTTGAAAATGTTTTTGGCACTTGCTTGGAAGAATATGATAATTGCTATACTATTGGTGCTATCCATACTATTGATGATGAAAGTGATTATGCTTATGATATGAAAAGACCCAAGCTTGGGGATGCTATGTTTGATGAAGATGATGTTTTTGAGAATATATTTGCTGCAATTAATGTTAGTCCCAAGCTTGGGAAAGCTATGAATAATGAAGATGATATTTGTAGTCTCCCAAGTTTTGATATGCAAATTTATTATGATGAAAGCATGCCTCATGTTTATGATGATTATATTGATGAAAGTGGATTTGGAGAGGTCATGACTTTATTTTGTGATGAATCCACTATTTCGGAAGAGGTTCCAATTGATTATGAGAACAAAGTTGCTATCTATGATGATTATTTTGATGACTTGTATGCTATAAAGAATAATGATAGCCATGAAACTTGTCATCATGATTTTAGTTTTCAATTGGATTATGCCTCACAAGATAATTATTTTGTTGAGTTTGCTCCCACTATTATTCATGAGAAGAATTTTGCTTGTGTGGAGAGTAATACAATTTCTATGCTTGTAGATCATGAAAAGAATGCTTTAGTGCTGGTTATATTGTTGAATTCATTCATGATGCGAGTGAAAATTATTATGAGGGAGGAACATATGCTTGTAGGAATTGCAATAATATCAAGTTTCCTCTCTATGTGCTTAAAGTTTTGAAGTTATGCTTGTTTTGCCCTCCTATGCTAGTTGATTATTGTTCCCATAAGTTGTTTGCTCACAAAATCCCTATGCATAGGAAGTGCGTTAGGCTTAAATGTGCTAGTCATACTCTTAATTATGCTCTCTTTATGTTTCAATTCTTATCTTTTATGTGAGCATCATTGAAATCATCATGCCTAGCTAGGGGCGTTAAACGATAGCGCTTGTTGGGAGGCAACCCAACTTTATTTTTTTTCCTTGCTTTTTGTTCCTGTTTAGTAATAAATAATTCATCTAGCCTCTGTTTAGATGTGGTTTTATGCTTTTAATTAGTGTTTGTGCCAAGTAGAACTGTTGGGAAGACTTGGGGAAAGTCTTGTTGATATTGCTGTAAAAAACAGAAACTTTAGCGCTCACGAGAATTGCTGCCATTTTTTATTTGAGAGTAATATTTAGTTAATTATTTTTGCAGATGATTAATAGATAAATTCCTCACGTCCAGAAATTTATTTTAGAATTGTTGGGTTCCAGAAGTTTGCGTTAGTTACAGATTACTACAGATTGTTCTGTTTTTGACAGATTCTATTTTTCCTGTGTTGTTTGCTTATTTTAATGAATCTATGGCTAGTAAAAGAGTTTATAAACCATAGAGAAGTTGGAATACAGTAGGTTTAACACCAATATAAATAAAGAATGAGTTAATTACAGTACCTTGAAGTGATGTTTTGTTTTCTTTCGCTAACGGAGCTTACGAGTTTTCTGTTAAGTTTTGTGTTGTGAAGTTTTCAAGTTTTGGGTAAAGATTCGGTGGACTAGGAATAAGGAGTGGCAAGAACCTAAGCTTGGGGATGCCCCTCTTATTCCGTCTTTGTTCATCGTTCATCGGTAACTTTACTTGGAGCTATATTTTTATTTACCACATGATATATGTGTTTTGCTTGGATCGTCAATTTATTTTATTTAGTTTTGCTTGTTGCTTGAATAAAATACCAAGATCTGAAATTCTTAAATGTTAGAGAGTCTTCACATAGTTGCATAATTATTCGACTACTCATTGAGCTTCACTTATATTTCTCGGAGTAGTTTGTCGTTTGCTCTAGTGCTTCACTTATATCTTTTTAGAGCACGGTGGTGGTTTTATTTTGTAGAAATAGATGAACTCATGCGTCACTTATATTATTTTGAGAGTCTTTATAACAGCATGGTAATTTTCTTTGGTTATGAATTTAGTCCTAATATGATGGGCCTCCAAGAGGGATATAATAAAAACTTTCATATAGAGTGCATTGAATACTAAGAGAAGTTTGATACTTGATGATTGTTTTGAGATATGGAGATAGTGATATTAAAGTTTTGCTAGTTGAGTAGTTGTGAATTTGAGAAATACTTGTGTTGAAGTTTGCAAGTCCCGTAGCATGCACGTATGGTAAACGTTGTGTAACAAATTTGAAACATGAGGTGTTATTTGATTGTCTTCCTTATGAGTGGCGGTCAGGGACGAGCGATGGTCTTTTCTTACCAATCTATCCCCCTAGGAGCATGTGCATAATACTTGGTTTTTGATGACTTGTAGATTTTTGCAATAAATATGTGAGTTCTTTATGACTAATGTTGAGTCCATGGATTATACGCATTCTTACCCTTCCATCATTGCTAGCCTCTTCGGTACCGTGCATTGCCCTTTCTCACATTGAGAGTTGGTGCATCCAAACCCCGTGATATGATACACTCTTTCACACATAAACCTCCTTATATCTTCCTCAAAACAACCACCATACCTACCTATTATGGCATTTCCATAGCCATTCCAAGATATATTGCCATGCAACTTTCCACCGTTCCGTTTATTATGACACGCTTCATCATTGTCATATTGCTTTGCATGATCATGTAGTTGACATCGTATTTGTGGCAAATCCACCGTTCATAATTCTTCCATACATGTCACTCTTGAGTCATTGCACATCCCGGTACACCACCGGAGGCATTCATATAGAGTCATACTTTGTTCTAGTATCGAGTTGTAATTCTTGAGTTGTAAATAAATAGAAGTGTGATGATCATCATTAATAGAGCATTGTCCCAAAAAACGACCAAATAAATAAAGAAGGAAGGGCAAATTAAAAAAGAGAAAGGCCAAATAAAATAAAATAAAAAATAAAATAAAATAAAAGGGACAATGCTACTATCCTTTTTTCCACACTTGTGCTTCAAAGTAGCACCATGATCTTCATGATAGAGAGTCTTTTGTTCTGTCACTTCCATATACTAGTGGGAACTTCTCATTATAGAACTTGGCTTGTATATTCCAACAATGGGCCTCCTCAAGTGACTTAGGTCTTCGTGAGCAAGCAAGTTGGATGCACACCCACTTAGTTCTTTTGTTGAGCTTTCATACATTTATAGCTCTAGTGCATCCGTTGCATGACAATCCCTACTCCTTGCATTGGCATCAATTGATGGGCATCTCCCTAGCCCATTGATTAGTCGCGTCGATGTGAGATTTTCTCCTTTTTGTCTTCTCCACATAACCTCCTCATTATATCCTATTCCACCCATAGTGCTATATCCATGGCTCACGCTCATGTATTGCATGAAAGTTGAAAAAAGTTTGAGATTACTAAAGTATGAAACAATTGCTTGCCTTGTCATCAGGGTTGTGCATGATGAGAGCATTCTTGTGTGATGAAAATGGAGCATGTCCAAACTATATGATTTTGTAGGGATGAACTTTCTTTGTCCATGTTATTTTGAGAAGACATAATTGCTTAGTTAGTATGCTTAAAGTATTATTATTTCTATGTCAATATTAAACTTTTGTCTTGAATCTTATGGATCTGAACATTCATGCCAAAATGAAGAGAATTACTTAGAGAAATATGTTAGGTAGCATTCCACATCAAAAATTAAGTTTTTACCATTTACCTACTCGAGGACGAGCAGGAACTAAGCTTGGGGATGCTGATACATCTCCAACGTATCTATAATTTTTGATTGCTCCATGCTATTATATTACCTATTTTGGATGTTTATGGCCTTTATTATGCACTTTTATATATTATTTTTGGGACTAACCTATTAACCCAGAGCCTAGTGCCAGTTTCTGTTTTTTCCTTGTTTTAGAGTATCGCAGAAAAGGAAAATCAAACGGAGTCCAATTGACCTGAAACTTCACGGAACTTATTTTTGGACCATAAGAAGCCCACAGAGTATAGGAGTTGGACCAGGAGAGTCCCGGGCTGCCCACGAGGGTGGGGGGCGCGCCCACCCCCCTGGGCGCACCCCCTGCCTCATGGACAGCCCAGAGGTCCACCGACGTACTTCTTCCTCCCATATATACCCATATACCCTAAAAACTTCGGGGAGTAGAATAGATCGGGAGTTTCGTCACCAGAAGCCTCCGTAGCTACCGAAAAGCAATCTAGACCCGTTCTGGCACCCTGCCGGAGGGGGAATCCCTCTCCGGTGGCCATCTTCATCATCCCGGCGCTCTCCATGACGAGGAGGGAGTAGTTCACCCTTGGGGCTGAGGGTATGAACCAGTAGCTATGTGTTTGATCTCTCTCTCTCTTGTGTTCTTGAGGTGGTACGATCTTGATGTATCGCGAGCTTTGCTATTATAGTTGGATCTTATGATGTTTCTCCCCCTCTACTCTCTTGTAATGGATTGAGTTTTCCCTTTGAAGTTATCTTATCGGATTGAGTCTTTAAGGATTTGAGAACACTTGATGTATGTATTGCGTGGGATACATGTGGTGACAATGGGGTATTCTATGATCCACTTGATGTATGTTTTGGTGATCAACTTGCGGGTTCCGTGACCTTGGGAATCTATGCATAGGGGTTGGCACACGTTTTCGTCTTGAGTCTCCGGTAGAAACTTTGGGGCGCTCTTTGAGGCTCTACATGTTGGTTGAATAGATGAATCTGAGATTGTGTGATGCATATCGTATAATCATACCCATGGATACTTGAGGTGACATTGGAGTATCTAGGTGACATTAGGGTTTTTGTTGATTTGTGTCTTAAGGTGTTATTCTAGTACGAACTCTAGGCTGTTTGTGACACTTATATTAATAGCCCAACAGATTGATTGGAAAGAATAACTTTGAGGTGGTTTCATACCCTACCATAATCTCTTTGTTCGTTCTCCGCTATTTGTGACTTTGGAGTGAATCTTTGTTGCATGTTGAGGGATAGTTATATGATCCAATTATGTTATTATTGTTGAGAGGACTTGCACTAGTGAAAGTATGAACCCTAGGCCTTGTTTCAACGCATTGCAATACCGTTTGTGCTCACTTTTGCCATTAGTTACCTTGCTGTTTTTATATTTTCAGATTACAAAAACCTATATCTACCATCCATATTGCACTTGTATCACCATCTCTTCGCCGAACTAGTGCACCTATACAATTTACCATTTTATTGGGTGTGTTGGGGACACAAGAGACTCTTTGTTATTTGGTTGTAGGGTTGTTTGAGAGAGACCATCTTCATCCTACGCCTCCTACGGATTGATAAACCTTAGGTCATCCACTTGAGGAAAATTTGCTACTGTCCTACAAACCTCTGCACTTGGAGGCCCAACAACGTCTACAAGAAGAAGGTTGTGTAGTAGACATCAGCTATCAAATGTCACAACGTAACTGGGTGACTATAAAGATGCTCTACAGGTGTCTCCGATGGTGTTTGTTGAGTTGGCATAGATCGAGATTAGGATTTGTCACTCCATGTATCAGAGAGGTATCTCTAGGCCCTCTCGGCAATGCACATCACTATAAGCCTTGCAAGAAATGTGACTAATGAGTTAGTTACGGGATGTAGCATTACAGAACGAGTAAAGAGACATGCCAGTAACGAGATTGAACTAGATAAGATGATACCGACGACCGAATCTCGGGCAAGTAACATACCGATGACAAAGGGAACAACGTATGTTGTTATGCGGTTTGATCGATAAAGATCTTCGTATAATATGTAGGAACCAATATGAACATCCAGGTTCTGCTATTGGTTATTGACCGGAGATGAGTCTCGGTCATGTCTACATAGTTCTCGAACCCGTAGGGTCCGCATGCTTAATGTTCGGTATTATCAGTTTATTTGTTTTGATGTACCGACGGTTGTTTGTAGTCCCAGATGTGATCACGGGCATGACGAGGAGTCTCAAAATGGTCGAGACATAAAGATCGATATATTGGATGACTATGTTTGGACATCGGAATGGTTCTGGGTGAGTTCGGGCATTTACCGGAGTACCAAGAGGTTACTGGAACCCCCCGGGAGGTATATGGGCCTTATTGGGCGAGAGTGGGAGAGAGGAGAAGGAAGCCTAGGAGGGGGCGCCCCCCAAGCCCAATCCGAATTGGGTGGGGGGCCGGCCCCCCTTTACTTTCTCCTTCCTCCCCCTTCCTTCCTCTCCTAGTCCAACTAGGGATGGGGGTGGAATCCTACTCCCGGTGGAAGTAGGACTCCTCCAGGGCGCACCATAGAGGGCTGGCCCTCCCCCGTCCTCCACTCCTTTTTATACGGGGGAGGTGGGCACCCCATAGACACACAAGTTGACAATTGTCTTAGTCATGTGCGGTGCCCCCCTCCACCATAATCCACCTCGGTCATATCGTTGCAGTGCTTAGGCGAAGCCCTGTTCCGGTAGCTTCATCATGATCGCCATCGCGCTGTCATGCTGACGAAACTCTCCCTCGACACTCAGCTGGATCTAGAGTTCACAGGACGTCACCGAGCTGAACATGTGCTAATCGTGGAGGTGCCGTACCTTTGGTGCTAGGATTGGTCGGATCGTGAAGACGTTCAACTACATCAACCGTGTTGTCATAACGCTTCCGCTTACGGTCTACGAGGGTACATGGACAACACTCTTTCCCCCCGTTGCTATGCATCATCTAGATGGATCTTGCGTGTGCATATGATTTTTTTTGAAATTACTGCGTTCCCCAACATGAATACATAGACAAACAAAGTGTCACTAGTATGCCTCTACTTGATTAGCTCGTTAATCAAAGATGGTTAAGTTTCCTAACCATAGACATGAGTTTTCATTTGATAAACGGGATCACATCATTAGAGAATGATGTGATTGACATGACCCATCCGTTAGCTTAGCACTATGGTCGTTTAGTTTATTGCTATTGGTTTCTCCCATAACTTATACATGTTCCTATGACTATGAGATTATGCAACTCCTGAATAGCGGAGGAACACTTAGTGTGCTATCAAACGTCACAACGTAACTGGGCGATTATAAAGATGCTCTACAGGTGTATACGATGGTGTTTGTTGAGTTGTCATAGATCAAGATTAGGATTTGTCACTCCGATTGTCGGAGAGGTATCTCTAGGCCCTCTCGGTAATGCACATCACTATAAGCCTTGCAAGCAATGTGACTAATGAGTTAGTTGCGGGATGTTGCATTACAGAACGAGTAAAGAGACTTGCCGGTAACGAGATTGAACTAGGTATGATGATACCGTGATCGAATCTCGGGCAAGTAACATCCCGATGACAAAAGGGAACAAAGTATATTGTTATGCGGTTTGACCGATAAATATCTTCATAGAATATGTAGGAACCAATATGAGCATCCAGGTTCCGCTATTGGTTATTGACCGGAGATGAGTCTCGGTCATGTCTAGATTGTTCTCGAACCCGTAGGGTCCGCACGCTTAACATTCGATGACGATATATATTGTGAGTTATATGATTTGATGTACCGAAGGTTGTTCGTAGTGACCTGAAAATTAACGGAGAATATTTTTGGAATATTCTGACGCTGTTTTCAGCAGAATTGCCATGGTGTTATTTTTGTGCAGAAATAAAAGTTCTCGGAATGACCTGAAAATCAACGGAGAATATTTTTGGAATATATAAAAAAATATTGGCGAAAGAATCAAGGCCAACGGGCCCACACCCTGCCCACGAGGGTGGGGGGCACGCCTACCCCCTTGGGCGCGCCCATGCCTCGTGGGCCCCCTGGTGCTCTACCGACCTCAACTCCAACTCTATATATTCACGTTCGGGGAGAAAAAAATCAAAGAGAAGGATCCATCATGTTTTACGATATGGAGCCACCGCTAAGCCCTAATCTTTCTCTGGACGGCTGATCTGGAGTCCGTTCAGGGCTCCGAAGAGGGGAATCCATCGCCATCGTCATCATCAACCTTCCTCCATCACCAATTTCATGATGTTCACTGCCGTGCGTGAGTAATTCCATCGTAGGCTTGCTGGACGATGATGGGTTGGATGAGATTTATGATGTAATCGAGTTAATTTTGTTAGGGTCTGATCCCTAGTATCCATTATGTTCTGAGATTGATGTTGCTATGACTTTGCTATGCTTAATGCTTGTCACTAGGGCCCGAGTGCCATAATTTCAGATCTGAACCTATTATGTTTTCATGAATATATGTGAGTTCTTGATCCTATCTTGCAAGTCTATAGTCACCTATTATGTGTTATGATCCGTTAACCCAGAAGTGACAATAATCGGGATACTTACCGGTGATGACTGTAGTTTGAGGAGTTCATGTATTCACTAAGTGTTAATGCTTTGGTTCGGTACTCTATTAAAAGGAGGCCTTAATATCCCTTAGTTTCCAATATGACCCCGCTGCCACAGGAGGGTAGGACAAAAGATGCCATGCAAGTTCTTTTCCATAAGAACGTATGACTATATTCGGAATACATGCCTACATTACATTGATGAACTGGAGCTAGTTATGTGTCACCCTATGTTATAGCTGTTGCATGAGGGATCACATCCGACATAATTATCCATCACTGATCCATTGCCTACGAGCTTTTCACATATTGATCTTTGCTTAGTTACTTTTCCGTTGCCACTGTTACAATCACTACAAAACCAATACTATTACTATTACCTTTGCCACCATTACCGTTACTTCCATATTACTTTGCTACTAAATACGTTGCTGCAGATATTAAGTCTTTCAGGTGCAGTTGAATTGACAACTCAACTGTTAATACTTGAGAATATTCTTTGGCTCCCCTTGTGTCGAATCAATAAATTTGGGTTGAATACTCTACCCTCGAAAACTGTTGCGATCTCCTATACTTGTGGGTTATCAGCAGCCACGTCGGCCTCGTCCTCCACAGTGTTGAGGCTGCCGGCCTCATCAGCAAGCGCTGCCTCCTCTTCCCGGGCGGCGATGTACGCTAGCTCCTCCGTGGTTGTGTCGCGGATGAGCTGCGGCTCGTCGCGAACGTATCTCTCTGACAAGTTGTTGAAGAACTCCTGCACCAGCTCTGCTCTGGCTCTTCCCAAGTTGGGTCAAGTCCGTGCGCGTTGAAGACCGGCATCATGGCGCTGATGGTGGTCTGGCAAGAGTTGTTGCTCAATGATGACCCACAAGTGTAGGGGATCTATCGTAGCCTTTTAGATAAGTAAGAGTGTCGAACCCAACGAGGAGCGGAAGGAAATGATAAGCAGTTTTCAGCAATGTATTATCTGCAAGCACTGAAATTATCGGTAACAGATAGTTGTGTGATAAGATAAATTGTAACGAGCAACAAGTAATGAAAGTAAATAAGGTGCAGCAAGATGGCCCAATCCTTTTTGTAGCAAAGGACAAGCCTGGACAAACTCTTATATGGAGGAAAGCGCTCCCTGATAACCCACAAGTATAGGGGATCGCAACAGTTTTCGTGGGTAGAGTATTCAACCCAAATTTATTGATTCGACCAATGTTGGGGATATCGCTTATCGGGAACTTATCGGTCGACCCATGATAAGAGGTAAATCGGCCAATTTATCGGCACATCGGCCGATTTATCGCCATATCGGTTGATTTATCGACCGATTTATCTTATCGGTCGGACAATGGTAAGCGATAAATCGGCCGATTTATCGGAATATCGGAAGATATCTTGAACAGTGGATTCGACACAAGGGGAGCCAAAGAATATTCTCAAGTATTAGCAGTTGAGTTGTCAATTCAACCACATCTGGATAACTTAATATCTGCAGCAAGGTATTTAGTAGCAAAGTAATATGATAGTAGTGGTAACGGTGGCAAAAGGTAACGATAGCAAAATTAATATTTTTGGTGTTTTATAGTGATTGTAACAATAGCAACGGAAAAGTAAATAAGCGAAGAACAATATGTGGAAAGCTCGTAGGCATTGGATCGGTGATGTAGAATTATGCCGGATGTGGTTCATCATGTAACAGTCATAACATAGGGTGACACATAACTAGCTCCAATTCATCAATGTAATGTAGGCATGTATTCCGAATATAGTCATACATGCTTATGGAAAAGAACTTGCATGACATCTTTTGTCCTACCCTCCTGTGGCAGCGGGGTCCTATTGGAAACTAAGGGATATTAAGGCCTCCTTTTAATAGAGTACCGGACCAAAGCATTAACACATAGTGAATACATGAACTCCTCAAACTACGGTGATCACCGGGAGTGGTCCCGATTATTGTCACTTTGGGGTTGCCGGATCATAACACATAGTAGGTGACTATAGAATTGCAAGATAGGATCAAGAACTCACATACATTCATGAAACATAATAGGTTCAGATCTGAAATCATGGCACTTGGGCCCTAGTGACAAGCATTAAGCATAGCAAAGTCATGGCAACATCGATCTAAGAACATAGTGGATACTAGGGATCAAACCCTAAAAAAACTAACTCGATTACATGATAAATCTCATCCAACTCATCACCGTCCAGCAAGCCTACGATGGAATTACTCATGCACGGCGGTGAGCATCATGAAATTAGTGATGGAGGATGGTTGATGATGACGACGGTGATGGATTACCCTCTCCGGAGCCCCGAACGGACTCCAGATCAGCCCTCCCGAGAGATTTTAGGGCTTGGCGGCGGCTCCATATCGTAAAACGCGATGAATCCTTCTCTGATTTTTTTCTCCCCGAACACGAATATATGGAGTTGGAGTTGAGGTCGGCGGAGCTCCAGGGGGGCCACGAGGCAGGGGGCGCGCCCAGGGGGGCAGGCGCACCCCACCCTCTTGGCTAGGGTGTGGGCCCCCTGGCCTTGATTCTTTCGCCAGTATTTTTTATTATTTCCAAAAATAATCTCCGTGGAGTTTCAGGTCAGTCTGAGAACTTCTGTTTCTGCACATAAATAACACCATAGAAACTCTGCTGAAAACAGCGTCAGTCCGGGTTAGTTCCATTCAAATCATGCAAGTTAGAGTCCAAAACAAGGGCAAAAGTGTTTGGAAAAGTAGATACGATGGAGACATATCAACTCCCCCAAGCTTAAACCTTTGCTTGTCCTCAAGCAATTCAGTTGACAAAGTGAAAGTGATAAAGAAAAACTTCTACAAAGTCTGTTTGCTCTTGTTGTTGTAAATATGTAAAGCCAACATTCAATTTTTCAGCAAAGATTATGAACTAATCATATTCACAATAACATTTAGGTTTCATGTTTACTCATATCAATGGCATAATCAACTAGCGAGCAATAATAATAAATCTCGGATGACAACACTTTATCAAAACAATCATGATACGATATAACAAGATGGTATCTCGCTAGCCCTTTCTGAGACCGCAAAACATAAATGCAGAGCACCTTTAAAGATCAAGGACTGACTAGACATTGTAATTCATGGTAAAAGAGATCCAGTCAAGTCATACTCAATGTAAACTAATCAGTAATGAATGCAAATGACAGAGGTGCTCTCCAATTGGTGCTTTTTAATAAGAGGATGATGACTCAACATAAAAGTAAATAGATAGGCCCTTCGCAGAGGGAAGCAGGGATTTGTAGAGGTGCCAGAGCTCGGTTTTGAAATAGATATGAATAATATTTTGAGTGGTATACTTTCATTGTCAACATAACAACCAAGAGATGGCGATATCTTCCATGCTACACACATTATAGGCGGTTCCCAAACAGAATGGTAAAGTTTATACCCCCCCTCCACCAACAAGCATCAATCCATGGCTTGCTCGAAACAACGAGTGCCTCCAACTAACAATAGTCCCAAGGGAGTTTTGTTTGCAATTATTTTGATTTAATTTGCATAAAGCATGGGACTGGGCATCCCGGTGACCAACCATTTTCTCGTGAATGAGGAGTGGAGTCCACTCCTCTTGAGAATAACCCGCCTAACATGGAAGATACAGACAACCCTAGTTGATACATGAGCTATTCGAGCATACAAAACAGAATTTCATTTGAAGGTTTAGAGATTGGCACATACAAATTTACTTGGAACGACAGGTAGATACCGCATATAGGAAGGTATAGTGGACTCATATGGAATAACTTTGGGGTTTATGGAATTGGATGCATAAGCAGTATTCTCGCTTAGTACAAGTGAAGGCTAGAAAAAGACTGGGAAGTGACCAACTAGAGAGAGACAACAACCATGAACATGCATTAAAGTCAATGAACATTGAATGCAAGCATGAGTAAGATATAATCCACCATGAACATACATATCGTGAAGGCTATGCTGATTTTGTTTCAACTACATGCGTGAACATGTGCCAAGTCAAGTCACTTAAATCATTCAGAGGAGGATACCACCCTATCATACCACATCACAACCATTTTAATAGCATGTTGGCACGCAAGGTAAACCATTATAAGATCCTAGCTACTTAAGCATGGCATAAGCAACTATAATCTCTAATTGTCATTGCAAACATGTTTATTCATAATAGGCTGAATCAGGAATGATGAACTAATCATATTTACAAAAACAAGAGAGGTCGAGTTCATACCAGCTTCTCTCACCTCAATCAGTCCATCATATATCGTCATAATTGCCTTTCACTTGCACGACCGAACGATGTGGATAATAATAATAGTGCACGTGCATTGGACTAAGCTGGAATCTGCAAGCATTCAATAAACAAGAGAAGACAAGGCAATATGGACTCTTGGTTAAATCAACAATAATGCATATAGGAGTCGCCTCAACAATTTAATCATGGTCTTCTCCTATCGACCCCCAAAGAAAAGAAAAGAAATAAAACTATTTACACGGGAAAGCTCCCAACAAGCAAAAGAAGAAAGGGAAATCTTTTTGAGTTTTGTTTTTAGTTATTACTACTACAGCAAGAAAATAAACTAGCTAAAAGCTACAACTAATTTTTTTTGTTTTTTCTTAAGGTTTATTAAACACACAAGAAGAAAGCAATAAAAGGAAGATAAACTAGCATGGATATTACAATGAAAAAGTATGAGCACTGACATCTAGCAATGAGTGTGTGAACATAAATGTAACTAGATCATGATGGCGCGCGTTGCTGCGCCCGTCTATTTTTTCACTAAAACATTAGTGATTTATGTAAATATATGATTGAATTAAATTTAGTAACAAAACCAAGTTGTATGGTATTTAACGACAAAAGAAAACTGAAGATTAGAAAATAAAGCACCGGTAATTGTGCTTAGCAGACTGCAGCTATAAAATCAGTTACCCAATTCATGCATTGTCTATTCTGACAACACAACAAAAAATCTATAATCCAACTCAAATAAAATACAATAAATATACAAATATATGAGAAATCCCATAAGGTATAGTATTCCTTGAATAGATGCACGTAGCATGGTCCATGGTAAACTGCAACATGCCATCGATAGCAAATAGCCAAAAACAACATTGTGCTACTTTTCTCAATTATATGTGCGAGCCTTAGAACCACTGAAACCAAAGCATAAATAGGGAGAAAGCACACCAGGTGTAGATCAACATGGTATGGTATTGGAATCCAAATGGTTTAGTATCTCTAGTGACATTAACTACCTTCCTGTAGAACACAATGATGAAGTTGTCAGTATTATTTTACAGAAAAATGTAATGCAAATAGAATGTGTACAAATGGGAAAACTCTGGTCTGTGCAAGTCGCGACAAACATGGTACACCTTATAATTGTTATTATAACAGATAGTTATGTATGGAATGCAATGTCATGTTAAGCTAAGGAAAATAACGTGGACAATTATAGAATTGTATAGATAATGTAATCAAACATATATGTAAGAAGCATGATCCAAATAGTACAATGTATTGGTTATCTTTTTGGCTTATGTTTTATTTGATTTTCAATATCTTTTTTTAGTTGGGTTGTAAGTTGGCGTATGATTTCTTCTAATACAGGTTAAGTAAAATTCTGTAAACAGGGTAATGGTACTGATCTACAGTAGCATCGAATATAAGGTCTTGACACCAATTGTTACGATTTTAGTAAACATAAATATTAGAAAGAAGGGTGAATCCATGAATATACCAAACATGCAAGGTGGGAAATAAAGAAAAGAATCACCAGAGACGACGGAAAACTGCACCTATGAGTAGACCCCTCTGACATGCAACATCGCCAGTCAATGAGTGATGTCAATGACAACCCAAATACTACCTCTGTAAACTAATATAAGATGTTTTAGATCACTAAAGTAGTAGTGACCGACACTCCAATTCTCAAAATGCTAAACATGGCATTCAAATTTGAAGTTAACTTCTTAGATGTCAAACTTGAAATTATGGCACCTGGATAGAGCAAGAAAGTCATATGTAGGAAATTTCATGGCAAAGCAAATAAATGAGTCTTTGCTGCAAAAGATTCGCCAAATTATGCACTAAACAGAACCTCAAATGCCCTATACAGGAGGACTTCAACACAAAGCAGAGGAGAATTACATACTTTTGTTTTCTTTAAAATTGTCTATAAGTGTATTTTGCCAATAATTTGGAAAAAAATTGCAGTGCCTAATTTTATCAAATTCATTCTCAAATATTGGAGTGAGAAGACATGTTACCGTGCCTGTCCCCTGAGTGCAAAAAAGTCTCTTACTCTGAATCTCTTTACTTTCAATCAACTAAATTTCAGCTTCAAGACTACATAATTTTTTATATCCACAAAAGTTAAGCAGATAGAAAAGCTGAGCTGACCTCCAACCATGCAGCAAACTCCTAATGTGGTTATTCACGTTTGGTACCAAGAAACAGTAGTGCTAGACATATCCTTTTAGAACACTTCCTCGGATAATTATAGTTGTGACTACAACTTTACAGAAGTATTTTTTTGCCTGGACCAAGCCCAACCAAGATAGTTCAGAACTCTATACTAAATATCAAATAATATAATTACATGGTCCCAAGTGATGGAACGTACCACTCCATTCTATTTTCATCTAAAAAGACATGACATAATATAACTACACTCCAGAATCTGCGAACATGAGAATTTAATGGAGAGGCAACGCACCACAAGGACATACCAAAAGGCAGACTCTAACACTGAAATTCGATGCATTTGCCATAAAAAATACGAACTATCAAGTCCATCAGTAGACCAATTGTTTTCACTCCATTCTCCAGTTCATGGGTAATATCACAATATCACGACCGTAATCGAAATCAAGAACCGACTGGCGACCTAGTAATGTCTCGCAATAGAGCAGTCAGTTCCATCTAGAGCAATCACACTGCAGTAGAGCGTTCAGTTCCACCTAGAGCAATCAGACCATAAAATATGAAATTGCATCACAAGATAATTAACTTGAGGCATAATAGTGCACGATCAATAATCTGTTTGTTAGCCATTGGAGCTTCATAGAATCTACTAGAAGGTAGGAAACAACCTAGAAGAAGCAGACCAAGTAATATGGAGCTTGAATTTGTCCTCCTATAACACGGGGATTTATTTCAAATTATGTTAGCTTAAAGAACAATTGTTGGAAAAACATAATTACATGTTTGAGTACATCTACTTAATATGAACCATTTGAAGATTCAAAATTGAGGATATAGAAGGCACTACATGTCAGTCTTGCTCCTGTGACTAAACGTGACATAGAATGCATAAGAAATGGATGCTTGTGCTATGAAAGATTCAAAAGTAACACTAAATAAGAAAAATAACTAAACATAAAATGGCAAGTAATACTGTACAATTCTGATGAATACTAAAAATTAATTTATAAGTGTGATTATTGTGGTTTCTGGAGAGTAGTAGAGCGTGATGGCAAAGGGCCTAAAGGGCAGGAGCATGTCGATCTTAGCCCTGAAGATGATGATGTGACTGCTTTTGCTCGTGAGCACAATCCACCGCTTGATCTTGGGCAATAGTGACTCACCGACCCCCACGAGTGAGTTGATATGCATGAACCGGAGTGCCCACATTTTCCTAGCCGAAGGAGCGGCGCCGGCCACCATCTCTTCCTCCACCTCCTCGAGCCCTCACTCAGACTTCTCCTCCACCTCCACCATCTGCACAAATCCAAACCAATCTGAGTCTAGATGCGAAACTTATTTGTGCAATCCGCGATGAAACATCAATCCCACCTCTAGTGCGAGACGAACAAATCACGGACTATGACCTTGCCGGCGATCTGGTGACAAAGAAAACCATGAATAAAAAATCCTTGCAGAATTTGGTGGTCATGGGAGAAGGACGAGGAGCCACGGGAGGGTAAGAGAGGATGCCCTGGGAGAGGGGAAGAGATGAGTTTCTTCTCAGTTTGATTTAGAGGCAAGGAAAGGAGAGATGGAGGTGGCGGTATCACTCCCCTGCATCAGATGATGGTGAGGCCGAGGGCGGCGAGACGACGTCGCTGGGAGAGGGTTGCAGGGAGTCGAGGTTGAAGAAGATGCAGTCAAGGGTCGCAGGAGAATCAAAGATTTGCAGTGGAGTTAGATCGGTACCGAAATGAATCTAGCGCGGAAAGACGATGGCGAGAGGAGCTGCGAGATGGAGAACATGGTGGCGGCGGCGTCACCTAGGTCTCGTCAGCCGCCACACGATGGAGACGAAAGGACGATGGTGTGAGGGGTGTATTTTTTCAAGGATGCACAAGCAGAAACTCGTAGAAGCCCATTAGGCCCAATTTTATACCAAACACCCAAAATTGTCACCAGAATAGCGGCCCGACAAGGAAACCTCTCAATTGTAGCGAACGTAGCCAGTCAAAGCGGGTTTCAGAGGAAATCCAATGGCCAAAAATGCATCAAACGGATGATCTGATGGTTGAAAACGCTAATGGCCTGAGAGGGCAGGAAAAGTGCTCAATTATAATATATCTAAATGTCGGTGAGAAATACGTACTCCCCCAAGCTTGGGCTTTTGGCCTAAGTTGGTCTATGGCCACGGCTGGCCTGGCGGATATCCAAAGTAATAGTTGGGGTCGTACTGTGAAGAAGCCTCGGATTGCCACTGGTTGGCAATCACCTCCAGATCCCACTAATAATCAGACTGTCGTGGAGGATCAAATTGTGTTTCCGGCTCTGGCTCTGTAGCTGACGTAGGGTTCCGGTGGGCGTGAATGGACTCCAACGGAACAAGGTACTTGCTGATGACCCACAAATATAGGGGATCTATCGTAGTCCTTTCGATGAGTAAGAGTGTCGAACCCAACGAGGAGTAGAAGGAAATGATAAGCGGTTTTCAGCAAGGTATTCTCTGCAAGTACTGAAATAAGTGGTAACTGATAGTTTTGTGATAAGATAATTTGTAACGATCAACAAGTAACAAAAGTAAATAAAGTTTAGCAAGGTGGCCCAATCCTTTTTGTAGCAAAGGACAAGCCTGGACAAACTCTTATATAAGGAAAAGCGATCCCGAGGACACATGGGAATATCGTCAAGCTAGTTTTCATCACGTTCATATGATCCGTGTTCGGTACTTTGATAATTTGACATGTGGGTGGACCGGTGCTTGGTTTCTGTTCTTACTTGAACAAGCATCCCACTTATGATTAACCTCTATTGCAAGCATCCGCAACTACAACAAAAGTATTAAGGTAAACCTAACCATAGCATGAAACATATGGATCCAAATCAGCCCCTTACGAAGCAACGCATAAACTAGTGTTTAAGCTTCTGTCACTCTAGCAACCCATCATCTACTTATTACTTCCCAATGCCTTCCTCTAGGCCCAAATAATGGTGAAGTGTTATGTAGTCGACGTTCACATAACACCACTAGAGGCTAGACAACATACATCTCATCAAAATATCGAACGAATACCAAATTCACATGACTACTAATAGCAAGACTTCTCCCTTGTCCTCAGGAACAAACGTAACTACTCACAAAGCATATTCATGTTCATAATTAGAGGGGTAATAATATGCATAAAGGATCTGAACATATGATCTTCCACCAATTAAACCAACTAGCATCAACTACGAGGAGTAATTAACACTACTAGCAACCTACTAGCACCAATCCCGGACTTGGAGACAAGAATTGGATACAAGAGATGAACTAGGGTTTTGAGATGAGATGGTGCTGATGAAGATGTTGATGGAGATTGCCCTCTCCCGATGAGAGGAGCATTGATGATGACGATGGCGATGGCGATGATTTCCCCCTCCGGGAGAGAAGTTTCCCCGGCAGAACAGCTCTGCCGGAGCTCTAGATTGGATCCGCCAAGGTTCCGCCTCGTGGCGGCGGAGTTTCATCCCGAAAGGTTGCCTCTGGTTTTTTTTCTCGATGAAAGACTTCATATAGTAGAAGATGGTCATCGGAGAGCCACCAGGGGGCCCACGAGGTAGGGGCGCGCCCTGGGGGGGGGGCACCCCCACCCTCGTGGACAGGGTGTGGGCCCCCTGGTCTTCATCTTTGATGAGGATTTTTCATTATTTATTATAAGGTATTCTGTGGAGTTTCAGAACTTTTGGAGTTGTACAGAATAGGTCTCTAATATTTGCTCCTTTTCCAGCCCAGAATTCCAGCTGCCGGCATTCTCCCTCCTTATGTAAACCTTGTAAAATAAGAGAGAATAGCCATAAGTATTGTGACATAATATGAAATAACATCCCATAATGCAATAAATATCGATATAAAAGCATGATGCAAAATGGACGCATCAACTCCCCCAAGCTTAGACCTCACTTGTCCTTAAGCGAAAGCCGATAACAATAAATATGTCCCCATGTTTAGAGGTAGAGGCGTCGATAAAATAAAATACGGACATGAAGGCATCATGATTATTCTCATAATAGCAACATATATAGATATTGTCATATGATTACTTATGTTCAAGTGATGATCTATTCACAATGCAAAAGTATGAATCAGAAACCTTATTGAGAACCAACAAACTATAACCTCAGTCATTGAAGCAATTGCAATTTATCATAACATCAGAAAGAGTCTATGTCAGAGCTAAAAAGCAAGTCCACATACTCAACTATCATCTAGTCCTTCATAATTGCTAACACTCACACAATACTTGTGGTTACGGAGTTTTAATCGGACATAGAGAAAGATAGGGACTTATAGTTTCGCCCCACAACCTTTTACCTCGAGGGTAATGTCAACAATAGTAACTCATGCCCCCCTACATCCAATTATATATATATATCAGGTTCTTCCCAACATGCTGGGCTTGCCAAAGGATAAAATGAAAAAGGAAAGGTGAAGATCACCATGACTCTTGCATAAGGTAGAAGATAATAATAAAAGATAGGCCCTTCGCAGAGGGAAGCAGAGGTTGCCATGCGCTTTTATGGTTGGATGCACAAAATCTTAATGCGAAAGAGCATCACTTTATATTGCCCCTTGTGATATGAACCTTTATTATGCAGTCCGTCGCTTTTATTGCTTCCACATCACAAGATCGTATAAAGCTTATTTCTCCCACACTAGTCATACATATTTAGAGCAATTTTTATTGCTTTGTACCGATGACAACTTACTTGAAGGATCTTATTCAATCCATAGGTAGATATGGTGGACTCTCATGGCAAAACTGGTTTAAGGGTATTTGGAAGCACAAGTAGTATCTCTACTTGGTGCTGAGAATTTGGCTAGAATGAAGGGGAAAGGCAAGCTCAATATGTTGGATGATCCATGACAACATACTTTATCTTAGATATAAGAAAATATAACCCATTACGTTGTATTCCTTGTCCAACATCAACTCTTCAGCATGTCATATTTTGATGAGTGCTCCCAATCATTAAAGATGTCAATAATAGTATAGTTATATGTGAAACCTCTCTTTCCTTATTACTTCCTATTAATTGCAACGATGACCAAAGCTATGTCTGCCAACTCCCAACAACTTTTAATCATTACACTCTTTCTATGTGAAGTCATTACTATCAATAAGATCAATATGAACTTTTGTTTCTTCTTATTCTTTTTCTCTTTTCTTTTATTCACCCAAGATCATAGCAAGAAAATCAAGCCCTTGGCTCAACACTAATCTTTATTATATAGCTCACGGACTCGATTACATAGAGAGATCATAAGGCAAAACTCAAAACTAGATCATGCCATCAACTTTATTCTACTAGATCAAAATACTACTAACATGATCGAACTAAGGAAAACGGTAAAGATAGGAGTTGTGATTGTGATACGATACTGGGGCACCTCCCCCAAGCTTGGCAGTTGCCAAGGGGAGTGCCCATACCCATGTTATTATGTCTCCTTCTTTGTTGTTAGTGAAATAGGTGGAGGTGTTGTTGATGATGCAGGCTTGTCATCCATCTTCCAAGGCATAGGTTCACCATCATAGAAGGATGATCGAGTCTCCGGAATCCTCGAATCTGCAGCCAAACTCATTCTTTTGAATCTGTATGCATACTCATAGTTTTGGTTTTGCAGGTCATAGATTTGGGCTTGGAGGTGCTCGATCTTCTCATGTAGCTTGAAGATGGCCTCCTCGGTGTTCTTGGCATCTGGCTTGTAGTTGTTAGTGAACTCCGCGAGCATTGTGTGGCTAGCGTTGATTCCACGCTCCACCATCCCCTGGCACTTGAAAACTTGTTGCTCCATTGCTTCGAGCCTCGTCTCCACACTTCCGGTTCCCTTTGGTCCCTCAGCATCGCGGATGTGCAGCAACCCATCATGCATCTCGATGGTTTGAGGGTGTCGTAGCACCTTCGCGAGGTAAGGGTTGATGACCTTCTCGAAGAACTTGTCCTTGGAAGCACTTGGGGACGTCATGATAATCTAAATCTGTCAGAAAAACAGCTCGAAACAAGAACAGAGAATATTTGCATGATACAGGAGTCAAAACCATCGGGAGAATATATAGTGAATTTTTACTGACCAAAATATGTATCGTGCAAGAAAACGGAGTCCGGAAGGCACACGAGGTGCTCACGAGGTAGGGGGCGCGCCCAGGGGGGTAGGGCGTGCCCTCGACCCTCGTGGGGCCCTTGTGTCCTTCCCGGACTGCTACTTAATTTTCTATTTTTCTAAATATTCCAAAACGGATAAATATTGCCTTAAAAATTGTTTTGGAGTCGGTTTACTTACCGTACCACATACCTATTCCTTTTTGGAGTCTGAAACGTTCTGGAAAGTGTCCCTTATGTATTCCTCCGGGGTTACGGTTTCAATAATATTGGTTTCAACATTTATGTGATTACCTGAGATATAATGTTTAATTCTCTGACCGTTTACCACCTTCGGATTTGTGCCTTCGAAGTTGTTGATTTTTATGCCACCGGAGCGATAGACCTCCTCGATAACATAGGGGCCTTCCCATTTAGAGAGGTTTTCCTGCAAAAAATCTTAAACGAGAGTTGTATAGCAATACATAATCACCTACATTAAACTCACGCTTTTGTATCCTTTTGTCATGCCACCTTTTAACCTTTTCTTTAAACAACTTGGCATTTTCATAAGCTTGGGTTCTCCATTCATCAAGTGAGCTAATATCAAATAACCTCTTCTCACCGGCAAGTTTGAAATCATAGTTGAGCTCTTTAATAGCCCAATATGCCTTATGTTCTAGTTCGAGAGGTAAGTGACATGCTTTTCCATATACCATTTTATACGAAGACATACCCATAGGATTTTTATATGCAGTTCTATAGGCCCATAATGCATCATCAAGTTTCTTGGACCAATTCTTTCTAGACCTATTGACAGTATTTTGCAAAATTAATTTGAGTTCTCTATTACTCAATTCTACTTGACCACTAGACTGTGGGTGATATGAAGATGCAATTCTATGATTGACGTCATATTTAGCAAGCATTTTATGGAAAGAACCATGAATAAAATATGAACCACCATCAGTCATTAAATATCTAGGGACTCCAAACCTCGGAAAAATAACTTCTTTAAGCATTTCAATAGAAGTGTTATGATCAGCACTACTAGTTGGAATAGCTTCTACCCACTTAGTAACGTAATCAATAGCAACTAAAATATGTGTATATCCATTAGAGGCAGGAAAAGGTCCCATATAATCAAAGCCCCAAACATCAAATGGTTCAATAACAAGTGAATAATTCATAGGCATTTCTTGACGTCTACTAATATTACCAATTCTTTGACATTCATCACAAGATAGGACAAACTTACGGGCATCCTTAAAGAGAGTAGGCCAATAAAAACCTGATTGCAATACCTTATGTGTAGTTCTATCTCCCGCGTGGTGTCCTCCATAAGTTTCGGAGTGGCACTTGCGTAGGATCTATTCCTGTTCATGCTCAGGTACACAGCGTCTAATAACACCATCTACTCCTTCTTTATAAAGATGTGGGTCATCCCAAAAGTAATGTCTCAAATCATAGAAGAACTTTTTCTTTTGTTGGTATGTGAAGCTAGGTGGTATAAATTTAGCAACTATGTAATTAGCATAAACAGTATACCAAGGGGTACTACGAGAAGTACTTATGACATTTAATTGTTCATCAGGAAAGCTATCATCAATAGGCAGTGGGTCATCAAGAACATTCTCTAACCTAGATAAGTTGTCTGCAACGGGGTTCTCAGCTCCTTTTCTATCAACAATATGCAAATCAAATTCTTGTAGCAAGAGAACCCATCTAATAAGTATAGGTTTATCATCTTTCTTCTCCATAAGATATTTAATAGCAGCATGATCAGTGTGGATAGTTACTTTAGAATCAACAATATAAGGTCTGAACTTATCACAAGCAAATACAACTTCTAAAAGTTCTTTTTCAGTAGTAGCATAATTTCTTTGAGCATTGTCTAGAGTCTTACTAGCATAATGGATAACATTTAATTTCTTATCAACTCTTTGCCCTAGAACAGCACCTACAGCATAATCGCTAGCATCACACATAATTTCAAAGGGTAAATTCCAATCAGGTGGCTGAACAATAGGTGCGGAGACTAATGCTTTCTTAAGTATTTCAAATGCTTCTACACAATCATCATCAAAGAAAAATGGTATATCTTTTTGTAATAAATTAGTCAGAGGCCGAGAAATTTTTGAGAAGTCCTTAATGAACCTCCTATAAAATCCGGCGTGACCAAGGAAACTTCTTATACCTTTGATGTCCTTGGGACATGGCATCTTTTCAATAGCATCAACCTTGGCTTTATCAACTTCAATACCTCTTTCAGAAACATTATGCCCCAAGACAATACCTTCATTAACCATAAAGTGGCACTTTTCCCAATTCAATACTAGATTAGTTTCTTCACATCTCTGCAAAACTTGATCAAGATTGCTCAAGCAATCATCAAAAGAAGATCCATAGACGGAAAAGTCGTCCATGAAAACCTCACAAATCTTTTCACAAAAGTCAGAGAATATAGCCATCATGCATCTTTGAAAGGTAGCAGGTGCATTACATAAACCAAAAGGCATACGTCTATAAGCAAAAGTACCAAAAGGGCATGTAAAAGTAGTCTTTGATTGATCTTTAGCCGACACAGGTATTTGAGAGAAACCAGAATAACCATCTAGAAAGCAGTAATGTGTATGCTTGCATAATCTTTCTAGCATTTGATCGATAAAAGATAAGGGGTAATGATCTTTCTTAGTAGCCTTATTTAATTTGCGGAAATAAATTACCATCCTATAAACTGTAATAATTCTTTGTGGAATCAATTCATCTTTACCATTAGGAACAACAGTAATACCTCCCTTCTTAGGGACACAATGAACAGGACTTACCCACTGACTATCAGCAACGGGATAAATTATACCTGCCTCCAGAAGCTTTAGTATTTCTTTTCTTACCACTTCTTTCATTTTAGGATTCAGACGTCGTTGAGGATCACGAACTGGTTTGGCATCTGCTTCCAAATTTATTTTATGTTGACATAGAGTGGGACTAATTCCCTTAAGATCATCAAGAGTATATCCAATAGCAGCACGGTGCTTCTTCAGAGTTTTCAATAATCTTTCTTCTTCATGCTCTGAAAGGTTAGCACTAATAATAACATGATATATCTTCTTTTCATCAAGATAAGCATATTTAAGATTATCAGGCAACGACTTAAGCTCAAACATGGGATCACCCTTAGGTGGAGCGGGATCCCCTAGGATTTCAAGAGGCAAATTGTGTTTCAGAATAGGTTCATGTTTAAAGAATACTTCATCTATTTCCCTTCTTTCATTCATAAACATATCATGCTCATGGTCTAGCAAATATTGTTCTAAAGGATCGCTTGGAGGTACGGCAATAGAAGCAAGACCAATAATTTCATCCTTACTAGGAAATTCTTCTTCACGGTGTTGTTTACTAAATTTAGAGAAATTAAACTCATGAGTCATATCATCTAAGCCGACAGTAACAACATCCCTTGTGCAATCTATGGTAGCATTAATAGTATTTAAGAAGGGTCTACCAAATATAATGGGACAAAAGCTATCTTGTGGGGAACCAAGAACAAGAAAATCAGCAGGATATTTAGTTTTCCCACACAAGACTTCAACATCTCTAACAATTCCCATTGGTGAAATAGTATCTCTATTAGCAAGTTTAATAGTAACATCAATTTCTTCTAACTCGACAGATGCAATGTCATGCATAATTTCTTTGTATAAGTCAATAGGTATTGCACTAGCACTAGCACCCATATCACATAAGCCATGATAACAATGATCTCCTATTTTAACAGAAATAACAGGCATGCCTACCATAGGTCTATTTTTATCTTTAGCACAAGGTTTAGCAATTCTAGCAGTTTCACCGCAGAACTGAATAACATGCCCATCAATATTATCAGGCAAGAGATCTTTAACAATAGCGATATTAGGTTCAACTTTAACTTGCTCAGGAGGTGTATATGTTTTAATATTGCTTTTATGAACCACAGTTGAAGCTTTAGCATGATCCTTTATCCTAACAGGGAAAGGTGGTTTCTCAACATAACAAGTAGGAACAATAGGATCATTATAAGTGACAGTCTTTTCTTCAACTTTAATAGGTGCAGCTACTTTTACTTCTATGGGAGGATGATATTTAAACCACTTCTCCTTAGGGAGATCAACATAAGTAGCAAAAGATTCACAAAAAGAAGCTACTATCTCAGAATCAAGTCCATATTTAGTGCTAAACTAACGGAAAGTATCGGTATCCATAAAAGATTTAACACAATCAAACTTAGGTGTCATACCTGACTCCTTACCTTTGTCGAGATCCCAATCTTCAGAGTTTCTTTTAATTCTATCCAATAAATCCCATCTAAATCCAATAGTCTTCATCATAAAGGAGCCAACACAAGAAGTATCGAGCATGGTGCGATTATTTTCAGAAAGCCGAGCATAAATTTTTTGAAGAATTGTTTCTCTTGGGAGCTCATGATTGGGGCATGAATATAACATTGATTTAAGCCTCCCCCAAGCTTGAGCGATACTTTCTCCTTCGCGAGGCCAAAAATTATATATATAATTTCGGTCACGATGAGCAAGATGCATAGGGTAATACTTTTGATGAAATTCCAATTTCAATCTTCTATAGTTCCACGATCTCGTATCATCACATAGCCTATACCATGTCAATGCGTCTCCCTTCAAAGATAAAGGGAAGACCTTCTTCTTAGCAACATCATCGGGTATACCTGCAGGCTTAAATAATCCACAAACTTCATCCACATATACTAGGTGTTCATCAGGATGCTTTGTTCCATCTCCTGTAAAAGGATTAGCTAGCAGTTTTTCTATCATACCCGAAGGATACTCATAAGGAATTTCATTTTCAATATGTTCAGTAGGTTGAGGAGCAACTCTTTTCTCTACTGGTCGGGGTGAAGATACCCCGAACAAGCCCCTCAGAGGATTACTTTCCATAGTAACAAGTGACAGTAAATTTCAGCACACTATATAAATTTTTTCCTTACCAAATTCCACCTACCAAAGGTGCTTCACTCCCCGGCAACGGCGCCAGAAAAGAGTCTTGATGACCCACAAGTATAGGGATCTATCGTAGTCCTTTCGATAAGTAAGAGTGTCGAACCCAACGAGGAGCAGAAGGAAATGATAAGCGGTTTTCAGCAAGGTATTCTCTGCAAGTACAGAAATAAGTGGTAACAGATAGTTTTGTGATAAGATAATTTGTAATGAGCAACAAGTAACAAAAGTAAATAAAGTGCAGCAAGGTGGCCCAATCCTTTTTGTAGCAAAGGACAAGCCTGGACAAACTCTTATATAAGGAAAAGCGCTCCCGAGGACACATGGGAATATCGTCAAGCTAGTTTTCATCACGTTCATATGATTCGCGTTCGGTACTTTGATAATTTGACATGTGGGTGGACCGGTGCTTGGGTGCTGTTCTTACTTGAACAAGCATCCCACTTATGATTAACCTCTATTGCAAGCATCCGCAACTACAACAAAAGTATTAAGGTAAACCTAACCATAGCATGAAACATATGGATCCAAATCAGCCCCTTACGAAGCAACACATAAACTAGGGTTTAAGCTTCTGTCACTCTAGCAAACCATCATCTACTTATTACTTCCCAATGCCTTCCTCTAGGCCCAAATAATGGTGAAGTGTTATGTAGTCGGCGTTCACATAACACCACTAGAGGCTAGACAACATACATCTCATCAAAATGTCGAACGAATACCAAATTCACATGAGTACTAATAGCAAGACTTCTCCCTTGTCCTCAGGAACAAACATAACTACTCACAAAGCATACTCATGTTCATAATCAGAGGGGTAATAGTATGCATAAAGGATCTGAACATATGATCTTCCACCAATTAAACCAACTAGCATCAACTACAAGGAGTAATTAACACTACTAGCAATCTACTAGCACCAATCTCGGATTTGGAGACAAGAATTGGATACAAGAGATGAACTAGGGTTTTGAGATGAGATGGTGCTGATGAAGATGTTGATGGAGATTGCCCTCTC
>NC_041390.1:427631413-427669667 GCF_002162155.2 Triticum dicoccoides
GGGAGAGAAGTTTCCCCGGCAGAACAGCTCTGCCGGAGCTCTAGATTGGATCCGCCAAGGTTCCGCCTCGTGGCGGCGGAGTTTCATCCCGAAATGTTGCTTCTGGTTTTTTTCTCGACGAAAGACTTCATATAGCAGAAGATGGTCATCGGAGAGCCACCAGGGGGCCCACGAGGTAGGGGGCGCGCCCCCACCCTCGTGGACAGGGTGTGGACCCCCTGGTCTTTATCTTTGGCGAGGATTTTTCATTATTTATTATAAGGTATTCCGTGGAGTTTTAGGACTTTTGGAGTTGTGCAGAATAGGTCTCTAATATTTGCTCCTTTTCCAGCCCAGAATTCCAGCTGCCCGCATTCTCCCTCCTTATGTAAACCTTGTAAAATAAGAGAGAATAGCCATAAGTATTGTGACATAATGTGAAATAACAGCCCATAATGCAATAAATATCGATATAAAAGCATGATGCAAAATGGACGTATCACTTGCCTGCAGATAAATCAAACAAGGAAGGAGCAGGCAGGGTAATAGTCTCAGGATGATGTTTATCAAAGAACAGTTTGTATTTAAGCTCCCTTTCCCTATTCTTTACAATAAAATCATGCGCTACCATACTCTTATAATCTATATAAATAGTAGGCAGCAATTTTTCTTCTTTTTCATAGTGCCTAATAGGTATGTTATAGCATGCAGCAAGGCGTGAAGCATAGACACCTCCAAAGATGGGGCCCTTTGTATGGTTCAGACTTAACCGTTTGGCAATAATACCGCCCATACTAACAGAGTCGTCACAGAATAAACCATGGAACAAAATAATAATATCAGGAACACTAAGGTTTCCACAGTTTCCGCGACCAATTAAGCAACGACTAGCAAATATTGCAAAGTAGAGTAAAACAGGAAAATGTATGCTAGTGATTCTTGCATCGGAAACCTTCCTAGTTTCCCCTACAGTAATAGTGTCAATAAACCTGTCCACATCTTTACGATGTGGTTCCTCTAAGCTACCCTCGAAAGGTATTTTGCAAACCCTGGAAAATTCATATAGTGACATCTTCTTAACCACATCATATAAATGAAACTCTACTAAAGGAGGTGATTCCTTAGGATAATAGTAGAGGTTTTGCACAAAAGTATTGGTGAGTAAGAGATACTGTTCGCGTTGGTCGTGGAGGAAGTCGGTGAGGCCTGCATTCTTAGCCAATTCATAAAAATCATCGTAAATCCCGGCTGCTCTCAAGAAATCATTGGAAGGCCATTCGCATGGCCGAACCTCCGTGGTGCGAGGCAGATTATATTTGGGCCTCTCTGCTTCTTCATTTTTCTTTTGCTTCGAGCTTCGGCTCGATGAGCCCCTAAAAAATCTCTTCATTATTTTCTGAAAAAATCTGAATTTTTTAGTAACTTCAAATAAAAGTGAACCAAACTCAACAAAATTGATAGCAACTACTCCTACAAGTGGCTAGAGCCTATATCATGCATTAGAACTACTTGGAACCATATAAATTTGACATGCAAGTTCAAGAACATGGTCACCTAGGCAGCACATGTTTGCAATGAATAAAGCACTAGAACAAAAACTAATTGGACCAATGGAGGAGTCACATACCAAGGAACAATCCCCCAAAGCAGTTTGTGAGAGGTACTTTGAGTAAGGAGATCGAAAATCACAGCAAAATGAGCTAGAACTCGTGCTTGAGCTGGATAGTGATTTTTTGGGAGGAAGAAGAAGTGTGTGGTGGAAGGAATAAGTGGAGGGGAGCCACCATGGGACCAGGAGGCAGGGGGCGCGCCTAGGGGGGTGGGCGCGCCCTGGACCCTCGTGGCCAGGTGCCAGCTCCCCCTGCTGTGTTCTCAGTGCCAAATATTCTCAAATATTCCAGAAAAAATCATATTAAATTGGCAGGGCATTTAGAGAACTTTTATTTTTCGGGGTATTTTTATATTGCACGGATAAATCAGAAAACAGATAGAAAAATACTATTTTTAGTTTATTTCAACTAAATAACAGAAAGTAAAAGGAGGGTACAGAAGGTTGTGCTTTCTAACTTCATCCTTCTCATGCTCATCAAAAGGAATCCATTAACAAGGTTGATATAGTCTTGTTAACAAACTCATTTCGAGTAACATGAATCTGGAGAAATTTCGAATAACACTATGTTACCTCAACGGGGATATGCACATACCCAATAATAAGAATATCATATTTCTTCTTGATAGCAGGTAGAGGAAATTCAAAACCTCCAAAAATAATCGATGGAATTTTTCCAATAGAGTTTATGCTATGAACTTGAGGTTGTTTCCTCGGAAAGTGTACCGTATGCTCATTGCCATTAACATGAAAGTGACATTGCCTTTGTTGCAATCAATAACATCCCCTACAGTATTCAAAAAGGGTCTTCCAAGAATAATAGATAGACTATCGTCCTAGGGAATATTAAGAATAACAAAGTTCGTTAAAATAGTAATGTTTGCAACCACAACAGGCACATCCTCACAAATACCGACAGGTATAGCAGTTGATTTATCAGCCATTTGCAAAGATATTTCAGTAGGTGTCAACTTATTCAAGTCAAGTCTACGATATAAAGAGAGAGGCATAACACTAACACCGGCTCGAAGATCACATAAAGCAGTTTTAACATAGTTTCTTTTAATGGAGCATGGTATAGTGGGTACTCATGGATCTCCAAGTTTCTTTGGTATTCCACCCTTAAAAGTGTAATTAGCAAGCGTGGTGGAAATTTTAGCTTCCGGTATCTTTATTTTATTAGTGCCAGTTTCTTTCATATAGTTAGCATAAGGATTCATTTTGAGCATATCAGTTAATCGCATACGCAAAAAGATAGGTCTAATCATTTCAGCAAAGCGCTCAAAATCCTCATCATCCTTTTTCTTGGATGGTTTGGGAGGAAAAGGCATGGGTTTCTGAACCCATGGTTCTCTTTCTTTACCATGCTTCCTAGCAACAAAGTCTCTCTTATCATAACGTTGATCCTTTGATTGTGGGTTATCAAGATCAACAAGAGGTTCAACTTCTACATCATTATCATTGCTAGGTTGAGCATCAACATGAACATTATCATTAACATTATCACTAGTTTCATGTTCATTTCGAGATTGTGTTTTATCATGAGAAATAGAAATATCATTGGGATTCTCAGGTGGTTCAGCAATAGGTTCACTAGAAGCATGCAAAGTCCTATCATTTTTATTTTTCTTCCTTTTAGAAGGACTAGGTGCATCAATATTATTTCTCTGAGAATCTTGCTCAATTCTCTTAGGATGGCCCTCAGGATACAAAGGTTCCTGAGTCATTTTACCACCTCTAGTCATAACTCTAACAACATTATCATTCTTCTCACTATTTAATTCATTGAGCAAATCATTCTGAGCTTTAAGTACTTGTTCTACTTGAGTGGTAACCATAGAAGCATGTTTACTAATAAGTTTTAGTTCACCTTTAACTCTAGACATATAATCACCCAAGTGTTCAATCATATAAGCATTTTGTTTCAATTGTCTACCAAAATAAGCATTGAAGTCTTCTTTCTTAACCATAAAGTTATCAAACTCGTCCAAACATCGGCTAGCAAACTTAGTAGGAGGGATTTCAGCTTTATTATATATAGAGAGAGAATTTACCTTTACTACCTGTGTCGGGTTATCAAGACCATGTGTTTCTTCAATAGGTGATGGATTAAGACCATATATTTCTTCAACAAGCGGTAAATTAAGACCATGTATTTCTTCAATAGGAGGTAAATTCTTAACATCTTCAGCTTCAATACCTTTTTCTTTCATAGATTTATTTGCCTCTTGTATATCTTCAGGACTGAGAAATATAACACCACTTTTCTTCGGAGTTGGTTTAGGAATAGGCTCAAGAGCTGGCTCAGGAAGTGTCCAATTATTTTCATTTGTCAACATATTATTCAATAGAATTTCAGCTTCATCCGGTGTTCTTTCCCTGAAAACAGAACCAGCACAACTATCCAGGTAATCTCTGGAAGCATCGGTTAGTCCATTATAAAAGATATCAAGTATTTCATTTTTCTTAAAAGGATGATCAGGCAAAGCATTAAGAAATTGGAGAAGCCTCCCCCAAGCTTGTGGGAGACTTTCTTCTTCAATTTGCACAAAATTATATATATCCCTTAAGGCAGCTTGTTTCTTATGAGCAGTGAAATATTTAGCAGAGAAGTAATAAATCATATCCTGGGGACTACGCACACAACCAGGATCAAGAGAACTAAACCATATCTTAGCATCACCCTTTAATGAGAACGGAAATATTTTAAGGATATAAAAGTAGCGAGTTCTCTCATCATTAGTGAACAGGGTGGCTATATCATTTAATTAGTAAGATGTGCCACAACAGTTTCAGATTCATAGCCATAAAAAGGATCAGATTCAACCAATGTAATTATATCAGGATCAATAGAGAATTCATAATCCTTATCAGTAACAAAGATAGGTGAAGTAGCATAAGCAGGATCATATTTCATTCTAGCATTCAGAGTTTTTTGTTTAAGCTTAGCTAATAATTTCTTAAGACCACTTCTATCATTGCAAGCAAGAAAGTCTCTTTTAGTTTATTAATCCATAACATAGCCCACAGGCACAACATGCAATTCATATTTATTAAGAGATCCTTCATCATCACTTTCATCAATATTATCAGTTTCAATAATTTCATTCTCTCTAGCCCTAGCAAGTTGTTCATCAAGAAATTCACCAAGTGTCACAGTAGTATCAAGCATAGAAGTAGTTTCATCATAAGTATCATGCATAGCAGAAGTGGCATCATCAATAATATGCGACATATCAGAATTAATAGTAGAAGCAGGTTTAGGTGTCGCAAGCTTACTCAAACCAGAAGGTGAATCAAGTGTAGAGCTAGATGGCAGTTCCTTACCTCCCTCGTAGTTGAGGGAAAAATCTTGGTTCTTTGATCTTTCAAGTTCTTCATAATGATAAGCAGATATAAATCCCAAGTGACTCAAAGAATAGAGCTATGCTCCCCGGCAACGGCGCCAGAAAATAGTCTTGATAACCCAAAAGTATAGGGGATCGCAACAGTTTTCGAGGGTAGAGTATTCAACCCAAATTTATTGACTCGGCACAAGGGGAGCCAAAGAATATTCTCAAGTATTAGCAGTTGAGTTGTCAATTCAACCACACCTGGATAACTTAATATCTGCAGTAAGGTATTTAGTAGCAAATTAATATGATAGTAGTGGTAACGGTAGCAAAAGTAATATTTTTGGTGTTTTATAGTGATTGTAACAATAGCAACAGAAAAGTAAATAAGCGAAGAACAATATGTGGAAAGCTCGTAGGCATTGGATCGGCGATGGAGAATTATGCCGGATGTGGTTCATCATGTAACAGTCATAACATAGGGTGACACAGAACTAGCTCCAATTCATCAATGTAATGTAGGCATGTATTCTGAATATAGTCATACGTGCTTATAGAAAAGAACTTCCATGACATCTTTTGTCCTACCCTCCTGTGGAAGCGGGGTCCTATTGGAAACTAAGGGATATGAAGGCCTCCTTTTAATAGAGTACCAGACCAAAGCATTAACACATAGTGAATACATGAACTCCTCAAACTACGGTCATCACCGGGAGTGGTCCCGATTATTGTCACTTCGGGGTTGCGGATCATTAGTAGGTGACTATAGACTTGCAAGATAGGATCAAGAACTCACATATATTCATGAAAACATAATAGGTTCAGATCTGAAATCATGGCACTCGGGCCCTAGTGACAAGCATTAAGCATAACAAAGTCATAGCAACATCAATCTCAGAACATAGTGGATACTAGGGATCAAACCCTAACAAAACTAACTCGATTACATGATAAATCTCATCCAACCCATCACCTTCTAGCAAGCCTACGATGGAATTACTCACACACGGCGGTGAGCATCATGAAATTGGTGATGGAGGATGGTTGATGATGATGACGGCGACGGATTCCCCTCTCTGGAGCCCCGAATGGACTCCAGATCAGCCCTCCAGAGAGAGTTTAGGGCTTGGCGGCGGCTCTGTATCATAAAATGCGATGAATCCTTCTCTTTGATTTTTTTGTCCCCGAACACGAATATATGGAGTTGGAGTTGCGGTCGGTGGAGCTCCAGGGGGCCCACGAGGCAGGGGGCGCGCCCAGGGGGGCAGGCGCTCCCCCACCCTCGTGGCTAGTGTGTGGGCCCCCTAGCCTTGATTATTTCACCAATATTTTTTATTATTTCCAAAAATAATCTTCGTGGAATTTCAGGTTATTCCGAGAACTTTTGTTTCTGCACATAAATAACACCATGGCAATTCTGGTGAAAACAGCGTCAGTCCGGGTTAGTTCCATTCAAATCATGCAAGTTAGAGTCCAAAACAAGGGCAAAAGTGTTTGGAAAAGTATATACGACGGAGACGTATCACTCCCGAGGACAATGGGAATTATCGTCAAGCTAGTTTTCATCACGCTCATATGATTCGCGTTCGGTACGTTGATAATTTGATATGTGGGTGGACCGGTGCTTGGGTACTTTCCTTACTTGGACAAGCATCCCACTTATGGTTAACCCCTATTGCAAACATCTGCAACTACAATAGAAGTATTAAGGTAAAGCTAACCATAGCATGAAACATATGGATCCAAATTAGCCCCTTACGAAGCAACGCATAAACTAGGGTTTAAGCTTCTGTCACTCTAGCAACCCATCATCTACTTATTACTTCCCAATGCCCTCCTCTAGGCCCAAACAATGGTGAAGTGTCATGTAGTCGACGTTCACATGACACCACTAGAGGAAAGACAACATACATCTCATCAAAATATCGAACGAATATCAAATTCACATGACTACTTATAACAAGACTTCTCAAATGTCCTCAGGAATAAACGTAACTACTCACAAAGCATATTCATGTTCATAATTAGAGGGGTATTAATATGCATAATGGATTTGAACATATGATCTTCCACCAAGTAAACCAACTAGCATCAACTACAAGGAGTAATCAACACTACTAGCAACCCACAGGTACCAGTCTGAGGTTTGGATACAAAGGTTGGATACAAGAGATGAACTAGGGTTTGAGATGAGATGGTGCTGGTGAAGATGTTGATGGAGATTGATCCCCTCCCGATGAGAGGATCGTTGGTGATGACGATGGTGATGATTTCCCCCTCCCGGAGGGAAGTTTCCCTGGCAAAATAGCTCCGCCGGAGCCCTAGATTGGTTCCGCCTCGTGGCGGAGGAGTTTTGTCCCGTGAGCTTTCTTATGATTTTTCCCTCAACGAAGGACTCCATATAGCCAAAGATGGGCATCAGAGGGCCACCAGGGGGCCCACGAGGCAGGGGGCGCGCCCAGGGGGGTAGGGCGCGCCCCCACCCTCATGGATGGTGGGTGGCCCCCCTCTGGTACTTTCTTCGCTCAGTATTTTTTATATTTTATGAAAATAACTCCCGTGGAGTTTCAGGACTTTTGGAGATGTGCAGAATAGGTCTCTAATATTTGCTCCTTTTCCAGCCTAGAATTCCAGCGACCGGCATTCCCCCTCTTCATGTAAACCTTGTAAAATAAGAGAGAATAGGCATAAGTATTGTGACATAATGTGTAATAACAACCCATAATGCGATAATTATCGATATAAAAACATGATGCAAAATTGACGTACCAACTCCCCCAAGCTTAGACCTCGCTTGTCCTCAAGCGAACGCCGAAATCGAAAAATATGTCCACATGTTTAGAGATAGACGTGTCGATAAAATAAAATACGGACATGAGGGCATCATGATCATTCTTAGAACAACAACATATATAAATATATATATATATATATATATTGTCATATGATCTCTTATGTTAAAGTAACAATTCAATCACAATTTCAAGTATGAATCATAAACTTCATTGAAAACTAACAAACTAGAATCTCAGTCATTGAAGCAATTGCAATTTATCATAACATCGGAAAGAGTCAATAAGAGATTTTTAGCAAGTCCACATACTCAACTATCATTTAGTCTTCCACAATTGCTAACACTCACGCGATATGTATGGTTATGAAGTTTTAGCCGGACACACAGAAAGTAGGGGCTTATAGTTTGCCTCCCAACTTTTTACATCAAGGGTAATGTCAACAATAATAGTTCATGAAAACTCACATCCAATTAGCTATATGTATCTGGATCTTTCCAACATATTGTGCTTACCAAAGGATAAAATATAAAAAGGAAAGGTGAAGATCACCATGACTCTTATATAAGGTATAAGATAAAAGTAAAAGATAGGCCCTTCGTAGAGGGAAGCATAGGTTGTCATGCGCTTTTATGGTTGGATGCACAAAATCTTAATGCAAAAGAACATCACTTTATATTGCCGTGTGATATGGACCTTTATTATGCAGTCCGTCGCTTTTATTTCTTCCACATCATAAGATCGTATAAATCTTATTTTCTCCTCATAAATAGATCATACATATTTAGAGAGCAATTTTTATTGCGTGCACCAATGACAACTTACTTGAAGGATCTTACTCAATCCATAGGTATGTATGGTGGACTCTCATGGCAAAAACGGGTTTAGGGATATTTGGAAGCACAAGTAGTATCTCTACTTGGCGCAAAGAAATTGGCTAGCATGAGAGGGAAAGGCAAGCTCAACATGTTGGACGATCCATGACAATATAATTTATCTCAGATGTAAGAAAACATAACCCCTTACATTGTCTTCCTTGTCCAACGTCAACTCTTTAGCATGTCATATTTTAATGAGTGCTCACAATCATAAAAAATGTCCAAGATAGTATATTTATATGTGAAAACCTCTCTTTCTTTATTACTTCCTATTAATTGCAACGATGACCAAAACTATGTTTGTCAACTTTCAACAACTTTTATTTATCATACTTTTATATGTGAAGTCATTACTCTCCATAAGATCCCTATGATTTCTTTATTTCTTTTTATTCTTTCTCTTTTATTTTATTCTACTCCTTCAAGGTCATAGCAAAATAATCAAGCCCTTGACTCAACACTAATCTTTATTATATTGCTCACGGACTCGATTACATAGAAGGATCATAGAGCAGACATCTTGCTCCGAATCTACAGCAGAAACAACTCGAAACAAGAACATGAGATATTAGCGTGATACGGTGGTCAAACCCTTCGGGAGATTATATAATGAATTTTTACCGACCAAAAGAAGTATCGTGCAAGAAAACGGAGTCTGGAGGGAACACGAGGTGCCCAGGGGGTAGGGCGCGCCCTCCACCCTCGTGGAAGCCTCGTGTCCTTTCCAGACTGCTTCTTATTTTCCTATTTTCTTAAATATTCCAAAACGGAGAAAAATTGCCATTAGAACTGTATTGGAGTCGGTTTACTTACTGTACCACGTACCTATTTCTTTTCGGAGTCTGAAACGTTCTGGAAAGTGTCCCTTATGTATTCCTCCGGGGTTACGCTTTCAATAACATTAGTTTCAATATTTATGGGATTACCTGAGATACAATGTTTAATTCTTTGACCGTTTACCACCCTCAGATTTGTGTGTGACGCCAGGAGACCGTTGCGCCAGGTGTCTTCCAGTTATTCGATGTTGTTGCCTTGTCATGTGCTTGCTTGTTGCATGTTGTCATGTCATCATGTGCATTGCATCATCATATTTTTTCAAACTTGCATCCGTCCCGGCCTCCCCGTTTCCTTCCGTTGTCCGTTCTGAACCCAGACACACTTGCACGCGCCCGCGGCATGTCCGAAATATTATTTTATAAGCGGTCGGAAAATGTTCTAGGAATGGGTTGAAAGTTGGCGTGTGGTCTTATTTTAGTGTAGATAGACCGCCTATCAAGTTTCATCGCATTCGGAGTTCGTTTGATAGCCCAACCGTTAAACTATAGCGGCAATATAGTCGGTCAAATCGTCGGACGTTTTCGGTCTCCGGAAACAGTCGCCGGGTCTCTCTCTCTTCTCTTCTCTCAGCCCGAGGCCTTCTGCACAGTCCACTACCTACCGACAGGCCTAGCCTAAGCTCTCTCGTCAGCCCGCGGCCCTCCTCGCGCGCGAGTCCGAGAGCCTTCCCGGACCCGAACCGGGCAGTCATCACCGTTGGATCCGGATCAACCCCAAACATCTACAAAACGTCTCCATTTTCTTATTTAGGCTCCCTAGCCTATTTTTCCCGACCGTCCGATTACGATCAGAGGGACGGATTTACCCCTAACCAGAACCACTCGCTATATATATTAGCCTAACCTAGACCAAAACCCTAATTCCTAGGGATCCATCCCACCGCCGCCACTCACTTGCTCAGATTCCACGCCGAACCAATCCTCCAGCAAACCGAAGCCACAGCCTTCTCCTCCTCGGATCCGCCGCGGCCACCCTCAAATCCCACATCGGGATCCTCCCGGATCCCCGTCTCCCTCCGCCGACAAGCATCACCAGCAGGTGAGCCCTCGCTGCCTAGTTCTCTCTCTCTCTCTCTCTCCCTGCACCTCTCTTTTCCCTCTCTGGTTCTCCCCTCACTTCGTCCCTCTCGTGGCTCTCTTCATAGGTGCTCTCCACGCCATGGAAGCCACCGCAGGCCTCCACCTCGACCACCACCGCCATGGAGCAGCCCCACGCCCGAGCGTCCCTGTCGCTGTCGTCTCATCCCTGCCAGAGCCTCCTTAGCCGGCGCTCGATCTAGTTTGGGATCAAGGCCACAGCCTCACTGCGCCCAAGGGAAGGAGCTCCTCGCGCCCACTCCTTCCATATGCTCCTCACCGACGCCTGCACCTCGCCTGACTCCACGTGCAGGCCTGCCTTGATGCCGCCTCTCCTTCCCTTTCATCTCGCCCTCGCCCGTTCACCATCTCCCTCTCTCCTGCAGGAACCCGGGAGCTCAAAGCCATGACCGCCGCTGCCTTGGATCCTTCTCATCTGTCGCCGGAGCTCCGTCCACCGCTGCATAGCCCGGATTCGGTCGCGCGGGACCAGATCCATCTATTCCCGCTTCGTCTCTGGCCCCAGTTGCCTCCCAGCGCCCTCCCTCGTCGCGGGAGTCGCCGGCGTCGTCAGCTTCAGTTACATGCTCCAGATCGAGCGAACGGGAAGACCGCGCGCGTTGACCCCGCGCTCAAGGCCCGCCTCCAGCGTCATCGTGGGCTGCGTGAGCAAGGCCTAGCCCAGTCGCTGATAGATCCTAACCGCACCACCGAACGGGCCAAGCCCGTGGGTGAGCAGGCCCTCCCTCCAGCCTCCTGTGCATCTGGCCCAACAGTTTTGGCCCATGTCATGTTTTTTCCCTCTAGACAATTTTGTCTATTTTCCAGAGTTTTGCCAGTTTTACAGTATAGCCTCTAAACATCATGCATTTTATAACTCTCCAGCCGTGGATCGGATTAAAACAAACTTAATATGAAACTTGCTTAGAATTTCATCTATTTTAATAATATGTCTTTTCCATCCATGTTCAAAATGTTTAAAATGATGTTTGATTAAATTTGCTCCTATGCCATGCTAATATGCTTTAATGCATAACTAAATAACCGTAACTCCGAATTTAATAAACTTTATATGTAAATGGGGTAGAAAAATGCCTAGTTTAACATGGTGGATTTACTTTGCATGTTTAACAACTCTAAAATATGGTTTAGGGCAGAACAGGACCAAACCTAATATATGCACATGAGGAGTTTCCGGATTTGTTGTTCGATGTTCCGGCCTCATTTAAACTTGCCTAGATAGGTACTTTTACTTTTCTTCACCTCTTGCCATGCTAACAACATTGAATATTGTTGGGTACATAAACGAGATCGAATTAAATAACTTGAATGTGGTGTTTCGTCAAAATGCAACTCGTTGCATATTGAGCTCCACTTAACTTGTAGAGTTGTTTGTGCACTTTGCCATGCCATGCATATTTAAACCAGACATGCATCATACATGGTTGTGCATCATGCCATGTCTATGTGCTGGTTGTTACTATGTTGTGTGCTTCTTTCCGGTGTTGCTTCTTCGGGTTGGTTCCGATAATGTTGCGCTTGTGAGGAACCGTTCAACTACGCCCGTTTGTCTTCTTCATGGACTCATTCTACTTCCTTGCGGGATCTCATGCAAGATGACCATACCCTTGAAATCACTTCTATCTTTGCTTGCTAGATGCTCACTCTTTTTCTATGCCTATGCTGCGATACCTACCACTTGCTTATCATGCCTCCCGTATTGTTGAACCAAGCCTCTAACCCACCTTGTCCTAGCAAACCGTTGTTTGGCTATGTTACCGCTTTGCTCAGCCCCTCTTATAGCGTTGTTAGTTGCAGGTGAAGATTGGAGTTTGTTCCATGTTGGAACATGGATATTTTGTTGGGATATCACAATATCTCTTATTTAATTAATGCATCTATATACTTGGTAAAGGGTGGAAGGCTCGGCCTTATGCCTGGTGTTTTGTTCCACTCTTGCCGCCCTAGTTTCTGTCATATCGGTGTTATGTTCCCGGATTTTGCGTTCCTTACGCGGTTGGGTTATAATGGGAACCCCTTGACAGCTCGCCTTGAATAAAACTCCTCCAGCAATGCCCAACCTTGGTTTTAGCATTTGCCACCTAGCCTTTTATTTCCCTTGGGTTCTGCAGACTCAAGGGTCATCATTATTTTAACCCCCCTGGGCCAGTGCTCCTCTGAGTGTTGGTCCAACCTGTCAGCCGCCGGTGGCCACCAGGGGCAACTCTGGGCTGGCCTATCGGAAGTTTGGACAATCTGAATGTGCCCTGAGAACGAGATATGTGCAGCTCCTATCGGGATTTGTCGGCACATTCGGGCGGTGTTGCTGGACTTGTTTTACCATTGTCGAGGATGTCTTGTAACCTGGATGCCGAGCCTGATCAGATTGTCTTGGGAAAAGGAATATCCTTTGTTGACCGTGAGAGCTTGTGATGGGCTAAGTTGGGACACCCCTGCAGGGATTTGAACTTTCGAAAGCCGTGCCCGCGGTTATGAGCAGATGGGAATTTGTTAATGTCCGGTTGTAGAAAACCTGAAGTTGATCTTAATTAAAATACATCAACCGCGTGCGTAACCGTGATGGTCTCTTCTCGGCGGAGTCCGGGAAGTGAACACGGTGTTGGAGTAATGTTTGACGTAGGTTGCTCTAGGATCACTTCTTGATCATAGTTGTTCGACCGTGCTTTTGCCTTCTCTTCTCGCTCTCATTTGCGTATGTTAGCCACCATATATGCTAGTCGCTTGCTGCAGCTCCACATCATACCTTTTACCCTACCTATAAGCTTAAATAGTCTTGATCGCGCGGGTGTGAGATTGCTGAGTCCCCGTGACTCACAGATACTTCCAAAACCAGTTTGCAGGTGCCGATGTTACCGAGCAGGTGACGCAACCAAGCTCAAGGAGGAGCTCGAAGATCTTGTTCTTTATGTTGTTTCGTTCTAGTTGATCAGTAGTGGAGCCCAGTTGGGGTTGATCGGGGATCTGTGTAGCATTTGGGGTACTCTTCTTTTATTTTGGGTTCCGTAGTCGGACCTTGATTGTATCTGGTTGATGTAATGCTTTATCCATGTAATTGTGTGAAGTGGCGATTGTAAGCCAACTATGTATCTTTTCCCTTATTGTATTACATGGGTTGTTTGTGAAGATTACCTCACTTGTGACATTGCTTTCAATGTGGTTATGCCTCTAAGTCGTGCTTCGACACGTGGGAGATATAGCCGCATCGAGGGCGTTACATTGTGCCTTCGAAGTTGTTGATTTTTATGGCACCGGAACGGTAGACCTCCTCGATGACGTAAGGACCTTCCCATTTAGAGAGAAGTTTGCTTGCAAAAAATCTTAAACGAGAGTTGTATAACAATACAAAATCACCTACATTAAACTCATGTTTTTGTATCCTTTTATCATGCCATCTTTTAAATTTTTCTTTAAATAGTTTGGCATTCTCGTACGCCTGGGTTCTCCATTCATCAAGTGAGATAATGTCAAAAAGCCTCTTCTCACCGGCAAGTTTAAAGTCATAGTTGAGCTCTTTAATAGCCCAATATGCTTTATGTTCTAGTTCAAGAGGTAAGTGACATGCTTTACCATAAACCATTTTATATGGAGACATACCCATAGGATTTTTATATGCAGTTCTATAAGCCCATAATGCATCATCAAGTTTATTGGAGAAATTCTTTCTAGATCTATTAACAGTATTTTGCAAAATTAATTTAAGCTCTCTATTGCTAAGTTCTACTTGACCACTAGACTGTGGATGATATGGAGATGCAATTCTATGATTAACATCATACTTAGCAAGCATTTTATAAAAGGCACCATGAATAAAATGTGAACCACCATCAGTCATTAAGTATCTAGTGACTCCAAACCTCGGAAAAATAACTTCTTTAAGCATCTTAATAGAGGTGTTATGATCAGCACTACTAGTTGGAATAGCTTCTACCCACTTAGTAACGTAATCAACAACAACTAAAATATGTGTGTATCCATTAGAGGAAGGAAACGGTCCCATATAATCAAAGCCCCAAACATCAAATGGTTCAATAACAAGTGAATAATTTATAGGAATTTACTGACTTCTACTAATATTACCAATTCTTTGACATTCATCACAGGAAAAAACAAACTTACGGGCATCCTTGAAGAGAGTAGGCCAATAAAAACCGGATTGCAATACCTTGTGTGCAGTTCTATCTCGAGCATGGTGTCCTCCATAAGCCTCGGAGTGACACTTACGTAGGATCTGTTCATATTCATGCTCAGGTACACAACGTCTAATAACACCATCTACTCCTTCTTTGTAAAGATGTGAGTCATCCCAGAAGTAATGTCTTAAATCATAGAAGAAGTTTTTCTTTTGCTGGTATGTGAAACTAGGTGGTATAAATTTAGCAACAATGTAATTAGCATAATCAGCATACCATGGAGTAGTACGAGAAGCATTTATGATAGCTAGTCGTTCATCAGGAAAGCTATCATCAATAGGTGGGTCATCAAGAATATTCTCTAACCTAGAGAAGTTGTCTGCAACGAGATTCTCAGCTCCCTTTCTATCAATAATATGCAAATCAAATTCTAGTAGCAAGAGGACCCATCTAATGAGTCTAGGTTTAGCATGTTTCTTTTCCATAAGATATTTAATAGCAGCATGATCAGTGTGAACAGTTACTTTAGAATCAACAATATAAGGTCTGAACTTATCACAAGCAAATAAAACTACTAAAAATTCTTTTTCTGTAGTGGCATAATTTCTTTGGGCACAGTCTAGAGTTTTACTAGCATATTGAATAACATTTAGTTTCTTATCAACCCTTTGTCCTAGAACAGCACCTACAACATAATCACTAGCATCACACATGATTTCAAATGGTAAATTCCAATCAGGAGGTTGAACAATAGGTGTAGAAATAAAAGCTTTCTTAAGTATTTCAAATGCTTCTACACAGTCATCATCAAAAACAAAAGGAACATCTTTTTGCAAGAGGTTAGTCAGAGGCCTAGAAATTTTAGAGAAGTCCTTAATGAACCTCCTATAAAAACCGGCATGACCAAGGAATCTTCTTATACCTTTAATGTCCTTAGGGCACGACATCTTTTCAATAGCTTCAACTTTAGCTTTATCAACCTCAATACCTCTTTCAGAAATTTTATGCCCCAAGACAATACCTTCATTAACCATAAAGTGGCACTTCTCCCAATTCAAAACAAGATTGGTTTGTTCACATCTCTGCAAAAATCAATCAAGATTGCTTAAGCAATCATCAAAAGAAGTCCCATAAACAGAGAAATCATCCATGAATACCTCAACAATCTTTTCACAAAAGTCAGAGAATATAGCAGTCATACATCTTTGAAAGGTAGCAGGTGCATTACATAAACCAAAAGGCATACGTCTATAAACAAAGGTACCGAAAGGGCAAGTAAAAGTTGTCTTTTCTTGATCCTCTTTTGACACAGGTATTTGAGAGAAACCAGAATAACCATCTAGAAAGCAAAAATGTGTATGTTTGGACAATCTTTCTAGCATTTGATCAATAAAGGGTAAAGTGTAGTGATCCTTTTTAGTAGCTTTATTTAATTTGCGGAAATCAATTACCATTCTATAACCTGTAAAAATTCTTTGTGGGGTCAATTCATCTTTATCATTAGGAACAACAGTAATACCTCCCTTCTCAGGGACACAATGGACAAGACTTACCCACTGGCTATCTGCAACGGGATAAATTATACCTGCCTCCAGAAGCTTTAGTATTTCTTTTCTTACCACTTCTTTCATCTTAGGATTTAACCGTCGTTGGTGATCAACAACCGGTTTAGTGTCTTTCTCCAATTTTATTTTGTGTTGGCATAGTGTGGGACTAATGCTCTTAAGATCATCAAGAGTATATCCAATAGCAGCTCGGTGCTTCTTCAGAGTTTTCAATAATTTCTTTTCTTCATGCTTTGAAAGGTTAGCACTAATAATAATAGGATATATCTCTTTCTCATCAAGAGATGCATATTTAAGATTATGAGATAAAGGTTTAAGTTCAAACACGGGATCACCCTTAGGTGGATGAGGATCCCCTAGGATTTCAACAGGCAAGTTGTGTTTCAGAATAGGTCACTGTTTTAAGAATACTTCATCTATTTCCCTTCTTTCATTCATAAACATATCATTTACATGGTCTAGCAAATATTGTTCTAAAGGATCACTAGGAGGCAAGACAATAGAAGCAAGATCAATAATTTCATCTTTACTAGGCAATTCTTTATCATGGGGTTGTCTACGAAATTTAGCGAAATTAAACTCATGAGACATATCCCCTAAACCAACAGAAACAATATCCTTATTGTAGTCTATCTTAGCATTAACATTATTCAGGAAGGGTCTACCAAATAAAATGGGACAAAAGTCGTCTTGTGGGGAACCAAGAACAAGAAAATCAGCAGGGTATTTAACTTTCCCACACAAGACTTCAACGTCCCTAACAATCCCAACTGGTGAAATAATATCTCTATTGGCAAGCTTAATTGCAACATCTATCTCTTCTATCTCAGCAGGTGCAATATCATGCACAATTTCTTTGTATAAGGAATGAGGTATTGCACTTGCACTAGCACCCATATCACATAAGACATGATAGCAATGATCTCCTATTCTAATAGAAATAGCAGGCATGCCTACAACAGGTCTATGTTTATTTTTAGTAACGGGTCTAGCAATTCTAGTAGATTCATTGCAGAACTAAATAACATGCCCATCAATATTATCTGCCAAGAGATCCTTAACCATAGAAACACTATGTTCAAGTTTAATTTGCTTAGGGGGTTTGGGTGTCTTAATATTGCTTTTGTTAACTACAGTTGAAGCTTTAGCATGATCCTTTATTCTAACAGGGAAACGTGGTTTCTCAATATAAGTAGTAGGGACAACATGATCATTGTAAGTGATAGTCTTTTCTTCAACTTTAATTGGTGAAACAACTTTTACTTCAATGGGAGGATTATATTTAAACCACTTCTCCTTAGGGAGATCAACATGAGTAGTAAAGGATTCACAGAAAGAAGCTAATATCTCAGAGTCAAGTCCATATTTAGTGCTAAATTCACGGAAAGCATCGGTATCCATAAAAGATTTAACACAATCAAACTTAGGTGTTATACCCGACTCCTTACCTTCATCGAGGTCCCAATCTTCAGAGTTTCGTTTAATTCTTTCCAATAAATCCCATTTTAATTCAATAGTCTTCATCATAAAAGATCCAGTACAAGAAGTATCGAGCATGGAGCGATTACTGAGAGAAAGCCGAGCATAATTTTTTTGAATAATCATTTCTTTTGAGAGCTCATGATTGGGGCATGAATATAACATTGACTTAAGCCTCCCCAAGCTTGAGCGATGCTTTCTCCTTTGCGAGGCCAAAAATTATATATATAATTACGATCACGATGAACTAGATGCATAGGATAAAACTTCTGATGAAATTCCAATTTCAATCATTGGTAGTTCCATGATCCAATATCATCACATAGCGTAAACCATGTCAATGCATCTCCCTTCAAAGATAAAGGGAAAACCTTCTTCTTGATAACATCCTCGGGCATACCTTCAAGCTTAAATAATCCACAAACTTCATCCACATAGATTAGGTGCAAATCGGGATGTAAGGTTCCATCACCTGTGAAAGGATTAGCTAGCAGTTTCTCTATCATACCTGAAGGGATTTCAAAGTAAACATTTTCAGTAGGTTCAGTAGGTTGAGGAGCAACTCTTTACTTTACTGGTCGGGGTGAAGATACCCGAACAAGCCCCTCAAAGTATTATGTTCCATAGTAACAAGTGACAGTAAATTTCAACACACAATATAAATTTTTCCTTACCAAATTCCACCTACCAAAGGCGCTTCACTCCCCGGCAATGGTGCCAGAAAAGAGTCTTGATGACCCACAAGTGTAGGGGATATATCATAGCCTTTTATATAAGTGAGAGTGTCGAACCCAACGAGGAGCGGAAGAAAATGATAAGCGGTTTTCAGCAAGGTATTCTCTACAAGCACTGAAATTATCGATAACAGATAGTTGTGTGATAAGATAAATTGTAACGAGCAACAAGTAATGAAAGTAAATAAGGTGCAGAAATATGGCCCAATCCTTTTTGTAGCAAAGGACAAGCATGGACAAACTCTTATATGAAGGAAAGCGGTCCCGAGGACACATGGGAATTGTCGTCAAGCTAGTTTTCATCACGCTCATATGATTCGCGTTCGGTACTTTGATAATTTGATATGTGGGTGGACCGGTGCTTGGGTACTATCCTTACTTGGACAAGCATCCCACTTATGATTAACCCCTATTGCAAGGATCCTCAACTACAACAGAAGTATTAAGGTAAAGCTAACCATAGCATAAAACATATGGATCCAAATCAGCCCCTTACGAAGCAACACATAAACTAGGGTTTAAGCTTTTGTCACTCTAGCAACCCATCATATACTTATTACTTCCCGATGACCTCCTCTAGGCCCAAACAATGGTGAATTGTCACGTAGTCGACGTTCACATGACACAACTAGAGGAAAGACAACATACATCTCATCAAAATAACGAACGAATACCAAATTCACATGACTACTTATAGCAAGACTTCTCCCATGTCCTCAGGAACAAATGTAACTACTCACAAAGCATATTCATGTTCATAATCAGAGGGGTATTAATATTCATAATGGATCTGAACATATGATCTTCCACCAAGTAAACCAACTAGCATCGACTTCAAGGAGTAATCAACACTACTAGCAACCCACAGGTACCAATATGAGGTTTGGATACAAAGATTGGATACAAGAGATGAACTAGGGTTTGAGATGAGATGGTGTTGGTGAAGATGTTGATGGAGACTGACCCCCTCCCGATGAGAGGATCGTTGGTGATGACGATGGTGATGATTTCCCCCTCCTGGTGGGAAGTTTCCCCGGCAGAATAGCTCCACCGGAGCCCTAGATTGGTTCTGCCAAGGTTCCGCCTCGTGGTGGCGGAGTTTCGTCCTGTGAGCTTGCTTGTGATTTTCCCTCGACGAAAGACTCCATATAGCCAAAGATGGGCATCAGAGGGCCACCAGGGGGCCCACGAGGCAGGGGGGCGCGCCCAGGGGGTAGGGCGCCACCCCCACACTCGTGGATGGTGGGTGGCCCCCTCTGGTACTTTCTTCGCTCACTATTTTTTATATATTCTGGAAATAACTCCCATGGAGTTTCAGGACTTTTGGAGATGTGCAGAATAGGTCTCTAATATTTGCTCGTTTTCCAGCCCAAAATTCCATCTGCCGGCATTCCCCCTCTTCATGTAAACCTTGTAAAATAAGAGAGAATAGGCATAAGTATTGTGACATAATGTGTAATAACAACCCATAATGCGATAATTATCGATATAAAAACATGATGCAAAATGGACGTATCACTCAACGGGATCACCTCCACCGGCAACCCAAACAGACACCTGCCAACCTTGCCAGCCTTGCCGGTCTTCTTGGCCTTGCCGCTCCTCTCGGCCCTGCCGCCCTCGTCGACCTTGAGCTGAAAAAGCCTCTGGCAGAGGTGGGCGTGCTGCAGCACCGTGAAGTTGTGGTTCAGACCAGGTTGGAGCCTCATGATGTCGGCCGCGTTCCTGAAATCCCAGGTCGGCCTCCCCTTATTGTGCAGCGGGGCAATCCGGCGATAGATGAAATCAGCCCAGATCATCTCGAGAGTGAGCCCGGCCGAGGTGAGACGATGGATCCTGGTGGTGGCGACCGTGAGCTTCTTGTCGTCGGCATCGACATCGCTCTAGTCCTTCCTGCGGTCGGTGGCTTTCGACGGACCCGGCAGAACTCCTGCGGATCCTCCTCCACAATCCAACACCACCAGCCCCGCCACTCTTCCCACCTCTCCTTCTGGGCGCCCTCCGGGTGCCCTTGCTCTGGGTCCTCAGGATCCAGGTGAAGCGGCCAAAGATGGCGCCCCCTGGCTGGATGCGAGGGGTGAAGTAGTGGCGGAAGAGCGCCGTGCTGGGATGCACTCCAGCAAAGCCCTCACAAAGGTGGGCAAAGAAGGCCATGCATGCCAGGGCGTTTAGTGTAAAATCTAGAAGATGGAGGCCGAAGGTGTGCATGATGTCATTGAAGAAATCGGAGAAAGGGGGCAGAGCCCGTAGGAGAAGTAATCAACGAAGAAGGGGTACCGATTTGGGCCGTCATTGGCAAAGGCGGCAGGGATGATACGCGTGGCGGGGTGCCCCAACGTCTCCATCCTCCACAGGGGCCTAAACTTCTCCTTGAGGGTGAGCGCGTCGACCGTCGAGGTGAAGAGGGCGCATTCCATCCACATCTCCACCAACTCACTCTCCGGTGCCTCCTTCACCCCGGCGTCCTTGGCCGCTCCCTTGCCCTTGCCTGTCTTGGGCGCCATGGCGGCTGAGAAGAGGTAAGGGATCGAGAGCAATGGGGGCGCGGCGGCGGCGGAGGTGAGCAGAGATGAGAGCTTTGATTTGCGCTTGAGGAAGAAAGGAACGGCGGTTCCGAGATTGGAAAAGGCACAGAGGGTAAATGAGCAGCGCCCCTGCGGTTTCCTCTTTTTTATGGGGAAGACACGGGCTGCCTCTTTACTATTCACCATGAGGTGATGCAAGCACGCTGCAATCGCCACATGCACGACCCCCACATCACGCACTTAATGCGGGTCGTGGGTAAGCGCAACTGGCGAAGGAGTTACGGTTGTTAAAAATCTGCCACGCCTGCCCGCGCACCGTTCTGGGCCTGGCCCAACAACGTTTCGCGCTTATGTGTGGCCCAGGCCCGGGGGCTCCTATCAGTGTACAAAAGTAGGGGCCCCTCTGTACCCCTTTACTTGTGCACGGGAAGTCGTAGCCACGCCTGCGGCTGGGCTCAGCAGGGCAGAGGAAGCGAAGATACAAGGCTGCCGAGGCAGCACCCAAGCCAGAAGCATAAAGAGCACAGGGACAAGATGGGATTCCCCCGGCAAGAGCCTCGCCGGGACGGCCTGCATGGCCCCAGCAAGTGCCCTGCCGGGGCAACCTGCCCAGCACCAATAAGACCGCCACACTTTAGCCTGAGAGTTATGACACCATCGACAATGTCAGGACCAAGGCCCGGGAGCGCCTGCATGGTGGCGTGCAGATCTTTGAGAAAACCAAAGGCCTATAGGCCTAGATGAGCACCAAAAGATGAAGACCCCTGGCAAGATCTTTGTCGGGGACGCTCGCAAGCCCCCCGGCAAGACCCTTGCGGGGGACGCCCATGAGATCCAGGCAAGGGCCTTGCCGGGGGCGTCTGCGGGGCCAAGGCCATGCCCGCACTTACCAAAGCTTCGCCGCCCCACGCCCGTTCCGACGTGGCAACCAGCCTACCAACTAGGCACGCACTTGCGTGGCAGCATGCAGCTTCTAGGCCAACCAGCCAAGCACCTGCGTGGTGGCATGCAGATCTTCATGAAGACCCTGCCATCGCACCAGCTCAGCAGCGAGCCAGCCAGCGTGGCGTTGCATGCCTCGTCACCTTGGACGCGCGTCGAAGCAAGGCGGGGCGGCGATGGACGGGACGAGCTCCTTTACCATTCCCGATAAAGCAAGAGGACACATAGACGATGCATTAAATGTGTTTGTCCTAGGATGTCAGGAGATAAAGTTGTACACTGTACATACTTTCCGCCGATTGCGTTCATTCGATGGGCGAAAGGAGAAGTGAATTCAGGAGATCCACGCCATGCTGCGAGATGGGAATGCTTGACTGGACTCCTGCCCACCAGCAGGCCACCGGAGCCGGAGCAGGTGGATCCCCTACCTTACCTCTCCCCCAAACCCGCAGAAGATTGAAATAGGCTTGCAATCTGCTTCAATTGAGCTATCTGGTGGTTATTTCTGCTTCCTGAGAGACAACATCTGGCTGGAGGATGAGAAGGAACAGGAACTCCGATGAATTTCCCCTACCACAATGGGGGGGAGCGCCAGTTGGGCAGTGGTACGACCCACCTCCACTCCAAATGGGGGCACAATCTGGGCAGGCTCCTGTAATTGCCCAAGATCAATCTGCTGGTGGTTCTGACTCTCAGATCAGTGGGAAATCTCAAGGCAAGAATCAGCAAAAGAAGAGATAGGACATCCAGAAAACTGCTCCTGCCCCTGCTTCGGGCCTTATGGCATACTCTGAGGTGATTTGCTACAACTGTGGGGAACCAGGGCATCATTTGGATAAATGTGTCAAGCCCAAGAGTTGTTTTATCTGCAAAATGGTTACCCGTAAAGTTGAGAATTGCCCTGTCAGAAGGAAAACCGGCAGTTCTGCTAGATATGTTGGAAGTGCTGCTCCAGGATTATGTCCACCATTGACAGAATTTTCTGTGACACAGAATTAGATAGTTTCTTTCCCCTTTCTAGTTGTATAGCTCTGCCAGATGTGGTAGTGACCACACTACTTTGCTCTGGGACTCTGGTCTTAACCAAACTCCAAAGATCAATAGTTTTAAATTTGAAAAGTTGCGGTTGCTTAGAGAAGATTTTACTGAGCTAGTCAGGAAAATCAGGAATGAGCCTACTGGGAGCAGCTGCGCCCTAGAAAACTGGCAGATCAAAATCAGGAGATTTACAAGAACTACCAAAGGGTGGAACTCCAATGAGGAAGCTAATCTTAGAAGATACAAAAGGCTTCTCCTCCTTAAGTTTGATTCTATAGATATTAAGGCAGAAACCACTGACCTCTCTGAGGCTGAGACTAATAGATTAAATTTTGTCCATGGAGAGCTCAAGAAAATTTGGCTTCAAGAAGAAATCAAAGCCAAACAAAGGTCTAGAGATAGGAACATTAAGGAGGGTGATAGAAATACTGCTTACTTCCATGCAGTAGCTAACCAGAGGAGGAGGAAAACCCTCATTCACTCCCTTGATGGCCCTAATGGCCCTGTTACTGAGGTAGATGAGATGCTGAAAGTGGCAAGTGACTTCTACAAAGACCTGTTTAAGAAACAAAACCCTTCTGGGTTCTCTCTACAAAACAATTTTTTCTCTGCTTCTAAAAAAGTCTCTCCTGCTGAAAATGAGCTGCTAGAAGCCCCCTTTTCAGAGACAGAGGTGAAGGAAGCCATTTTTAGCTCTTATCCTGATGGGGCTCCTGGTCCTGATGGGATCCCCTTCTTGTTTTACCAGCATTTTTGGGACTTGGTGAAAAATGATCTCTTAGATCTTTTCCAAGCCTTTCATAGAGGAGAGTTGGATCCAACAACTTACTCATGGGTGGTCTGTTGGGGTCAAGTTAAATAACTGTGAAAGTGATTTTTTCCTTGCTGGTAAAGGCTTTAGGCAAGGTGACCCCATCTCCTCGCTTTTGTTTAATTTAGTAGTGGACGTTCTTACTAAAATGCTGAGCAAAGCTGCTGATCATAGTCTGATTGCAGGGCTCTGTCCTGAGGTCTGCCCTGGTGGCATCATCTGCCTTCAATATGCAGATGATACCATCCTTTTCTGAGACAATGACTCCACACATGCTAGCAATCTGAAAACTGTTCTAACCTGGTTTGAACAAGTCTCAGGTATGAGAATCAACTACTCTAAAAGTGAACTTATCCCTATCAACATGGATGATCAGGAGTTAGCTGACTTCCTCTCTATTCTAGTCTGTAATAAAGGTAACTTCTCCATTAAGTACCTAGGTATCCCTCTCCACTATGATAAACTGAGGAGAGAGGATATCCAACCCCTTCTGGATAAAATCATTAAAAGGATTGCTGGGTGGAGGGGCAAACTTCTCTCTTACAGAGGTAGATTGATCCTCATACAAGCTTGTTTGGCTAGCATTCCAGTGTATGTCCTCTCCTTCTTCAAGTTCCCTAAATGGGCAGTGAACCTCATCAATTCTCAGATGTCTCATTGCTTGTGGAATGATTTTGAGGGAAATAGGAAGCTACACCTTGCTAAGTGGGCCCTAGTCTCTATGAAAAAAGATTTTGGAGGCCTAGGCATACCTAACCTCCAAGAAATTAACATATGTCTTCTAGGGTCTTGGATTAAAAGATTCTATGAGGAAGACCTGAAACCCTGGAAGCTTCTTATTGCCCATAAATACCTAGGAAATAAACCTAATATTTTTGTCCCTTCCTCCAACCCTAAGACCTCTAGATTCTGGAAAGATTAAAATCTATTATGCATGCTGTGAAATTTGGCTACAGATGGAACATAGGGGATGGGAGCAGAACCAGGTTCTGGGAAGATACCTGGTTTGGCACATCCCCCCTAGCAGTCCAATTTTGGCCTATTTACTCTGTCCGCAATGAGCTTAACAAAAGTGTCAATGAAATTTGGGACGGTCAATGCCTAAAACTCTCTTTTAGAAGGAACTTTAGTGATAGTCTCATGGAACAATGGTTCCAGTTGGAGGAAATTGCCAAAAGCATTTCCTTTACTGCCGAGCCGGATGCCCTGATTTGTAGCTGGACAATAAGGGGAAGTATTCCTCCAGCTCCCTCTATCATGTTATCAACTTTAGAGGGGTTCAACCCATGTTTATCCCTGCTGTCTGGAAACTGAGAGTTCCCCCTAAAATTCATGTATTTCTCTGGCTTCTCTCCAAAAACAAATTGATGACTAGGGATAACCTTAGGAAGAGACACATCATCAAACCCCTTGATTGTGTTTACTGCTTGGAACAAGAGTCTTGTTCTCACCTATTTTTTGAATGTATAGTTGCTAAAAATCTCTGGGCCCCCATTTAGGAATATTTCTCTAGTCAGATTGGCTCATCCTTCGGATCTGTCGCCAGATTCTGGATTGCTACCAAAAAGTGCTCAGTTTTAAACACTGTTAGCTCAGCTGACCTTTGGTGCCTCTGGAAATATAGAAATGCTATGATTTTCAGTAACACCTCCTGGATTTCCATTCCGCAGGTCTTGAGGTTGATCAGGAACATGGTGAGGAACTGGGCGATTCTCTCCTCCGGATCGGATAAGGACAAGTTGATGAGCTTCATGGAAACTCTAACAAGATCCCTCCAGAAACCGTTGGCGATCACTTGTGGCTGGACAAGGCTCGACCTGCTCTGGGGCTGGACCCGTGGGCTCATCTCAAGATCTCCGATAAAGATGATGGGCACCTGGCACCGAAAAACAGGGACATCCACCATGCTATGCCTTCCAGCCCGGTGTCTCCGCTTGCTTACTGGTCGCCGCAGGCTGACACGGCCCCTTGGTTGAAGACCATGAAGGCTTCGCTAGACCCTCCTTGTGTCATTTGAGTGCTCTATCCGCTCTTCCTTTGGCACCGCTCGGGTGATTTGTGTTATTCAGAGAACTTGTTCATCCACCCCCCTAGTTTGTAGCTTTTCTACCTTTGCTTTCGAACTGCTCTTTGAGCTGCTGTATCAGAATATGTTGTGGTTTCATTCTCAGCAATGGAACCGTGGAGATGCTCCATGTTTTTCTAAAAAAAAAATATTTATATGTTATTATATATTATTTTTATTTTCATCATATATTTAACAGATACTTACATATGTAAGAAAACAATATCCCACATCTTATTAACTTATAAAAATAATTTCTTAACAAATAAAATCCTGGATTGTTTTGGCACGAAAATCCTAGTGATTGTGTACAAAAGCTTGGTAAGATTTAAGGACGAATGTAATAATATCACTTATTATTTAAATATATTTATAACAAAATGCTCAGCCCCTTTTTATTTTTTGATAACATTGCTGGCCCATCCCAACATTATAATTAGAATCAGCCCAGCAAAATCGTGTATTTTGAGAAAGTGCAAATGGCCTGTAATTTTTTAGGAAATAAAATAAACGGGCCGCATGGACGCTACATTATTTGTTCACCCAGCCCAGCTAATTGTTGTAATTCGAAAAAAAGATCAATTGACTGTAAATTCTACTGCGCAAAAAAAAAGACTGTAAATTCTGAAAACATGGGTTGAATACGTGCCACGTTTTTGGAGGCTGAAATGTGGGCCTATAGGTCGAAGCCAATGCAAGTCGTTGTCAATTTTGTCAACAAATGATTCTGACATGTTAGCCGTTGGATTTACATCCAACGACCGGCATCCATATTCAATCTCTTGTCTTCTTCCTCCAGCGCCGCTGGGACCACCTCCCGCCTCCTGCTGCTAGCAGCTCTACTTAGCACACTTCGCTATGAAGCACTACTCCACCGTTGGCCAGGCCATCCCTCCACCCCTCCACACCTCATGTTCTTCTCCACCGACTGCCGAACCACACTGCACTAGAACCAGTTAACCCTCGTACACCTATCTGTCTGTGACTCTACTCCTGCGTCTTCCCATCTCCGGCTCATTGTTGTCCGGGGCCTCGCCGTTGTCCACCACCTTGGATGCGCTCGGCGCGGCGTGGTCAACATGGTCAACGAACGACACCATCGGAAGTAGAATGTGCGTGGAGAGGCTGGCAGCTGGGTCCACGACCGCACACAAGGAAATGCATCCTTATTACGCGCAAAATAATGATTCCTCCACCTGACACCTAGGACCCACCTGAAGGGCCTCTGCATTTCGCGAAATAAAGTGCCCCCCGCTGACATGTCGGACCCACTAGCTATCTTCGCACGCAAGGAAGTGCCTCCTTATTACGCACAAAAAATGAATATTCCCCCTGCCAGCTGGAACCCAGCATAGTGGGAGGCTGACTTGTGGGCCTACCAAGTTGATGGGGACGGAGGGCTTTGTCAACTTAGTCAATATGAACGATTCTAGCTCCTGTTACCGTACGATGTTCATCCAACGGCCGTAGTGCTTCTTCAACCTCTGGTCTTCTTGCTCCAGCCGCCCAAACCAGCGCCGGTCGTGCCGCGTGCTCCTGCCTCCCGTGGCCGGCTGTGATGCCGTGGAGGCCTCACCGCCCCTACTACTCCCACCGCTGGCCAGGCCATCCCTCTACTCACCCACATCGCCTGTTATTCTGCGGCGACATCAGCCTCACACCGCAGCCGAACCAGTGAACCCTCGTACTCCTCTTCGCGTGGGCATCCACTTGCTGCATCTTCCCCGGCTCCGAGTCGTCCCCTTCCTAGTCCTCGCCGTCGTCCACTGCTCTGGTGCTCTCGGCGCGGTGTGGTCAACGTGGTCAACGACTGACTTCCATCGGAAGAGTACTATACGTGGAGAGGCTGACAGCTGGGTCCACGGCAGCCGCAAGGAAGTGCCTGCTTATTACGTGGAAAATAATTATTCCTCCACCTGATAGCGGGGACCCACCGGACGGGCCACCAGTATTTTGCGAAAAAAAATCTTTTCCCCCTGACTGCTGGGACCCACCGGACGGGCCACCGTATTTCGCGAAAAAACGTTCCCCCCGCTTTCAACTCGGACCCACCGGAAGTGCCTCCTTATTACACACAAAAAATGAATACTCCCCCGGCTAGCTGGGACCCACCTTGCTGGGAGGCTGACTTGTGGGCCTACTAAATTGACAGGGACGAAGGGCTTTCTCAACTTAGTCAATATGAACGATTCTAGCTCCGGTGACCGTACGATGTCCATCCAACGACCGTAGTGCTTCTTCAACCTCTGGTCTTCTTGCTCCAGCCGCCCAAAGCAGCACCGGTCGTGCTGCATGCTCCTGCCTCCCGTGGCCAGCTGTGCTGCCGCAGAGGCCTCACTGCCGCCTACTATTCCCTCCGCTGGCCAGGCCCTGCGGCGACGGCAGCCTCACACCGTAGCTGAACCAGTGAACCCTCGTAGTCCTCTCCGCGTGGGCTTCCACTGCCGCGTCGTCCCCTTCCTAGGCCTCGCCGTCGTCCACCGCCGTGGTGCTCTCCGCGCGGTGTGGTCAACATGGTCAAGGAATGACTTCCATCGGAAGAGTACTGTATGTGGAGAGGCTGACAGCTGGGTCCACGGCCACATCCCAGTTTTTTTGTGATTTGCTAAGTAAGTCGCTTTGTCAGGCCTATTGGGCTGCAAATCTTTCAAGATGAGGAGAGCTTTCATTCGGCTGGCCGAGAAAATGGCCCATCAGTAATGAGAAATGGGTTGTACATTTTTAAAACACATCAAACCGACAATTAGTTTCAAATATCTTTTTTTTCATTTCAAGATTTTAAATTACATTATTTTTTATGCGTGGAGAATTTGTTGGATTTTATATTGATATACATTTATTTTTAAAATCAGTTTGAATGTGAGTCGGAATTTCAGGATTAAAAACAGTTCGGACCGCACCGAAATATGCAAAATTTCGTATAATTTTTTAACCGTTGCCACAATATGGGCTGTAATGCTAACAAAAAGAATATGGGCTCCAAAAAAACCTTAAGAACTAGCAAATGGGCTGTAAATTATTAGAAATAATGGCAGATGGGCTGTATGCTGTTTTCCATAGATTTGAGGCTTTCCTAAAAAAAGGTTGATGCACAAGCACTGACTGTTGGATGTCCATCCAACGGCCGTCGTGCTTCTTCAATCTCTGCTCTTCCTGCTCCAACCGCTCAAACAAGCGCCGACGGGACTACCTGCTCCCTCCTCCTTGCGGCCGACTGTGCTGCCGCGCAGGCCTCACCGCTCGACCGTACTCCCATCGTTGGCCTAGCCATCCCTCTACTCACCCACACCTGCTGTTATTCTCCGGCGACGGCCGACGAACCAGTAAACCCTCGTACAGTCATACTCCCCTCCGCGTGGGAAACAACTACCGAGTCTTCCCTGCCTCCGTGTCATCCCCTTCCTAGGCCTCACCATCGTCCACCGCCCTGGTGCTCTCGGCGCGGCGTGGTCAACATGGTCAAGGAACGACTTCCATCGGATGTGGACTATACATGGAGAGGCTGACAGCTGGGTCCACGGCCGCAGCAAGGAAGTGCCTCCTTATTACACGGAAAATAATGATTCCTCCACCTGATAGCTGGGACCCACCGGACGGGCCACTGTATTTCGCGAAAAAAACGTTTCCCCCTGACTGCTGGGACCCACCAGCTACATCTTCGCATGCAAGGAAGTGCGTCCGGGCAAAAAAAACAATCCACCCCCTGACTGCTGGGACCGACCAGCTACATCTTCGCAGGCAAGGAAGTGCCTGACAGTCGGGACCCACCTGGTCGAAGCATACGTAGTGTTATCATTCTGGTCGCGAATGTGTACGTACATACTGGTCGATATAGAGGCGTGCGCGTGTCGTAGTAGAGGCGCGCACGTGTCGTAGTAGAGGCGTGCACGTAGCATTTACACGTACGTACAACGGCCACGGTGCAAGAAATAAAATACGGCCACGTATGTGTACATACGGGCAGGGTCTCGAACGCCTACTCGCGCATACGTACGGCCAGGGCTCGTGTACATGGCTGGGTCGGAACGGAGAAACATCGTCGTCGTCGTGTTCATGGGGAGGCAACGGAATGTGTCGTGTTCATGGGGAGGCAACAGAATGGGTTGTGTTCATGGGGAGGCAACAGAATGCATTGTGTTCATCGGGAGGGCTTGGATGTAACAGGCGATGGAAATGAGGCCTGGCGTACCGCAGAACGGAGGAAACGGCCTTGTGTTTGACCGACCACGTTCGAAACGGGATCCTGTTCATCGGGAGGGGTCTGGCATACCGCAAAACGGAGGAAACGGACCTCCTACGGTCGAAACGGGGGTCCTGTTGATCGGGAGGGGTGTGGCGTACCACAAAATGGACGAAACGGACTTGTGTTGGAGCGCTACGGTCGAAACAGGGGTCCTGTTCATCGGGAGGGGTGTGGCGTACCGCAAAATGGGACTCCACGGGATACTGTTCATCTCCACCGTCAACCTCCTCCAGCCTCCACGGGCTCCTGTTCATCCAGCCTCCACCGCGTGCTACTCCACCGGCTACTGTTCAACCACCCCTCCACCGTCTACTGTTCATCTAGCCCTTCACACCACGGGGTCCTGTTCAATCACCCCTCCACCGTCTACTGTTCATCCAGCCCTCCACACCACGGGGTCCTGTTCATCCACCCCTCCACGGGCACCCCTCCACTGTCTACTGTTTATCCAGCCCTCCACCACACCACGGGGTCCTGTTCATCCAGAGGAAACGCCACCGCTCACTATTCATCCAAACCCCCCCGCAATGCTCACTGTTCATCCCATCGATCGGCTTCAGTTAGCAGCAGTAGCGAAGGAATCGCTCGATCGGGTTCAGTTAATAGCCGTCGATCGATCGCTCGGGTTCAGTAACGCGTAGCCTGCAGTGCAATCGCTCGGGTTCAGTTAGATCCCAACGCCTCGCTCGGGTTCAGTTAGAGCCAACGCCTCGCACACACGCGCGTACGTGTACGAGAGAACGTGCATCATTTGGCCCCCGACCTTCCACCGTAACCGGGAACTCCCCGAAATTTTCCTCCCCCTAGCTTCTACCATGGTTTTTCCGTCATGGACGACCCAAAGAATGTCATGCAGCTGCGTCTCTGGCCCGTCCAGGACAAAAAATCCCATTTTCTGTCATGATTTTTTATCATAGAAGTAGGAGCCCACCACATCTATGATGATACCGGGTTTTGTCACAATTATCGTCATAGAAGTGTCATATGTATGACAGAAAAAAATTTCGTTCAGCCCAAAATGTCACGGATGTGTCTTTTTTGTAGTGCCAGCTGCTATCTGTCTGGCCTGCCAGATCTCCTCACGAGCCGCCCTAGATTCGGACCACGCTTCTTTGGCCTCCTGAAGGGCCTTGGTGAGCTCGGTCGCCTTGGCTTTATTCTCCTCCTCGAGGGACTCGCACTTGCGGGCGGCGTTCTTGAGATCTTCGCTACTACAGATACCCGCTCCTCGACCTGGTGTCGGGTGGCCTGTTCGGCCTTCAAATGTGTGGCTGCTTTATCAGCAGCCGCATTGCTCACTCTCGCCTGCTCCTTGGCCCGGGCAAGTTCGCCCCTGAGGGTCTCGACCTCAGCAGCGCCATCTGCAATTTCACATATAACAAAGTCCAAGTTTCAACTTGGCATTCGCACATTCATATAGGCACAAACGGGATGTTAACAACATACCTTGTGCCTCGTCAAGCCACTTGTTAATAAGGACGATATCCTCATCAGCCTGCTTCAGTTGTTGTTTTAGCTTGGAAACCTCCGCGGCCTGGGCAGTTGCCACTAACAGTGAAGCCTATTTTTCCAGCCAAATAAGTATGTTATTTCCTGTAGATATATATATATATATATATATATATATATATATATATATATATATATATATCCTTTGTTCGCCCTTCTTCCTAGGCCGACCAGAGTCTCAGGGGCTACTATCCATATACAGGCATATTTTACATATGGAAAGTGGCTAAAGACATTACATCGCATACCTCGAAGCCTGTTAGCAGGCTCGTAAAAGCTTCATGCAGCCCGCTTTTAGCGGATTGAATCTCCTCAGCCACCGTACCCATCAAGGTACGGTGCTCCTCCGAGACGGACGCACTTCACAGTCCGTCCCTTAGTATGTTCGGTGCCTCTGGATTCACGGAGGTCACCCTAAGAATAGGTGCTCCCCCTCCCTTGAAGGGGGCCACTCACTTGACTCTGGATCCATCTTCGGAGTGGTATTCGGCCGGGGGCCGAATAATTCGGGGCCCCATCCCCGAACTTCATGAGGGTCGCGTCCCCCATGTCCTCAACCGCCGAGGTATTACCCTCCGGTGCCGTATTGATGGTCCCCTGCACCTCTCGGTGATCCTGAGAAATCCTCTGCGATGACACCTCGATGTCATCCGCCTAAGGGGCGAGGAAACTTGTGGAGGCGTCTCGCTTTCCATCATCTCCGATGGCAAATCCCCTGACGAGGAGGATTGTAGAGGGAGATCACAAGCCGGACTGAAACACATGATTTAATGTTATTCTCACAATTCATAAAGGAGCGGATGTATGTAAAGCGTCCTCAGGTACTTACGATTCGGCAAGGGGCTTGGTCCGGGGGCGGGGCTTGGGGATATCCTCGGTGTCCGAATCTGAGTCATCCGAAAGGGATAACTTTCCCCTCTTGGGCGCCCCTGCCTCCGGATCTGCGGAGGCCGCCCTCTTTTTCCCTTCGAGAGGACGGTTATCTTCTTCCTCCTCCTCTTCGTCCTAGTTTTCGTCTCCCTCGTGCGAGGAGGGAGCCTCGGTTCCTCTGGACATAGCGTCCGAGGTACCTTCATGGTGGAGGCCGCTTTCGGCCTCCTTGTTCTTCTTCTTCTTGTCCTTCTTTACCGACACCTGGTATGGCGCCGGGACCAGCATCCTCATTAGGAAAGAATCGGCTGAGCCTTCAGGAAGGGGGGGCGGACACCTGATCCGCTCCGCCTTCTTTGTCCATACCTGTTTAAAGGATGGAATGGTTAGTGTATCCCCTGGATTAACAAACCAAGCTATAGGCAGAAGTTTAGCCCTTACCGAGGGCACCGGATGGTTGTAGTCAAGACCAACGTCTTCAGATGTCTCCGGCCATGACTTTTTAGATTTAAAGAGCAATTTCCAGATCTCTTCGTGCGTCGTGCCGAAGAATTGTCACAGAGTTCGCGTCCCTTCCGGATTAAACTCCCATAAATGGAGAGGCCGCCACTGGCAGTGAAGGGTTCGGCGGATGAGCATCACCTGAATCACGTCAGTGAGGCGAGTGTTCTTCTCTATGATACTTTTGATGCGCTTTTGTAGCATCAGCATCTCATCGGTCGATCCCCAGTCTGGGCCCTTGTTGGTCCATGAAGCAAGTCGCAGAGGGGATCCGGATCTAAATGCAGGAGTGGCCGCCCACTTGGTGCCACGGGGTTCGGTTATATACAACCACTCATGCTGCCATGTCTTGATGGTATCCACAAAGGCCCCTTTAGGCCAAATGGCATGAGGAAGCTTGCTCACCATGGCTCTGCCGCAATCCGCGTGCTCCCCGTCGACCACCTTCGGCTTCACATTGAAGGTCTTGAGCCACAGGCCAAAGTGTGGAGGGATGCAGAGAAATGCCTCGCACATGACGATGAATGCCGAGATATGGGGGAAGGAGTTTGGGGCTAGATCGTGAAAATCTAGCCCATAGTAAAACATGAGGCAACAAACAAAGGGGTGAAGGGGAAACCCTAACCCGTGGAGGAAGTGGGGGATGAACACGCCCCTTTTGCCAGGCTCTGGAGTAGGGATGATTTGCCCCTTTGTCGGAAGCCTGTGTGCGATTTCCGCGGTTAAGTAATTCGCCTCCCTAAGTCCGTGGATATCCTTCTTCGTCATGGAAGAGGCCACCCACTTGCCTTGCGAACCGGATCCGGACATGGTCAGAGAGTGTGGTGGCAATGGAGAAGGATTGAGACTTGGGTGCTAGAGCTCAAAGATGGGAAGGCTGAGGAAGGAGAAGGCGTGGGGTAAAAGATGGGTCCTTATCCTTTTATAAAGGCAATGAATGTCAAGCGACCCTGCACAAGCCTTAAAATTTTCCTATTCCCAAGGGATCAAGCGGATGGCGCGGTTGGATTACCCAACCCATCATTGTTGAAAATCCCGCAATAAGGAGGCACGATCTCTGCTTCGACAAGACGTGCCATTGGAAGTTATGTCTCGAAACGCGAACCGGGAGGTCAAAAAAACGATTCGAAATAATAATAAGGCTAGGACACAAGGCCTCGCCGAAAAAGTTGTCAGAAGACATAACCTATTTTTGTTTAAAGTGTTTTGCCCTCATGGCCCATGGTTGTAACTATTGTATAGAGCCGGATATAGTTCTTTTGATCAACTACTTTGGAGTATTCGAAGGAGGAACCCGCCTTGCAATGCCGAAGATAACCTACGTGCCGGACACATCGTCATTGAAGCCTGGTTCAGGGGCTACTGAGTGAGTCCTGGATTAGGGGGTCCCCGGGCATGCGGGCTATGTGACATGGGCCGGACTGGTGGGCCATGAAGATACAAAATAGAAGGCTTGCCCCATGTCCGAATGGGACTCTCCTTGGCGTTCGGATATGAAGATTCCTTTCTCTGTAAAGCGACTTTGTATAGACCCTAGCACCCTCCGGTATCTATATAAACCGGAGGGTTTAGTCCGTAGAGGCGGTCACAATCATACAAGCTAGACATCTAGGGTTTAGCCATTATGATCTCGTGGTAGATCAACTCTTGTAACCCCTATACTCATCAAAGTCATTCAAGCAGGATGTAGGGTTTTACCTCCATTAAGAGGGCCCGAAGCTAGGTAAACATCGTGTCCCCTGCCTCCTGTTACCTTCGATCCTTAGATGCATAGTTCGGGACCCCCTACCCGAGATCTACCGGTTTTGACACCGACAGTACTCTCTTCACTAAATATTTTTTGTAAAGCTACAATAATCTTAATAATACCCTCAGTATCTTCAATAGGACCATTTTGCCCAATCAACATGGGGATTTGCTTCTTTCTTCTTCTTTGGTTAGCCAAAGAATGGAAATAAGTAGTGTTTCTCCCTCCTAGAATATTTCTCTCCCCGGATCTCTGTCTAGATTTGATCTCCTCCAATATCTAAATATTTTGGAGATCTAGAGCTATTTTATCCATATGAGCTTTGGAAGGTTGTAACATCCCAAATTTTCAATTTGGAATGTTATACATAGGTCATTCATGCATATCATATTTTACTGCATTTTTTCTTTGCGATCCTCGATATTCTAAACAACTCAAGGACCCACGGAGAGAGTTGGGGATTACACGTTTTTCATATTTGAATTTTATCAAATATCGAAACAAGGATCACTTTGGTTTTAATTATTTTTCTCTCCGAAAATATTTCATATTAAAATATATGAGATGAGATAATATGACTTCTCCAAAATAAAGGGAATAGTGGAGGAAAAATATTAAAATCAAATAAATATTTCTTTTGGACTTTTACTGCTATTTTATTTGAATTTGGAAAAATATGCGTTTTTCAAAATTGCATTAGAGGCCCAAATAAATGTTCACTTTCTCCGCAATATTATTAGAGGATTGCGAAAATTTATTTCAGGATTTTTGGACTCTGTTTAGTATTTCTTTTATTTGCTTTTCTGTGTCAGGATTATTATTTTTAAAAATGCACCGACCTAACCGGGCCATGCCCGATCCGGACACTGCCCGGCTAGGCTTTATAAGCCCCGGCCCGACCCCGCCGCCAGCCCAGCCGCCAGCCCGCCGCCCTAAGCCCTAGCTGCCGCGCCGCCAACTCGATCCGCGCGCCGCTGCCGCTGTCCGCCGTCGCCACCCCGTCGCCCCCGAGGTCGACGCCGCCGCCGTCCGGTTTTTCTAGGGAAAAATCGATCGATTTTTTTAGTAAACCCTAGATTCATTTTTTTATATTTCGGTTTGGTTTTTCATCGGTTTATTATTTAGCGGATGTTCGTCCGTACGTTCATTTTAATGAACGTTGTTCGTTAGTTAGCCTCAGACAGTGAACGTTCGTTCGTTAGCCTATTTGTCTCATTTTTTTCCAGGGTTTTTCCGCGATTATTTTAGATCGCGATTTCTGCCCTAATCTTCATTTTAGCTTATCTTTTCGCTTGTTTATCCAAATCAGGTGAAACAAGCGCCCAAATCTTCATCTCGAAGCCCTATTTCTGTTTAACCAACTTGAACAAGATTTTGGTACTGTAAAATTTGACTTTAGTCCAGATTAGTAAACGTATCTTGTTTCTTTCATAGTTTGAGTTTCGTTGCTTCGTTTGATTTGATTCTTTTTGCAAATCGAATCTCTTCAGTTGAGTTTTCAGATTCGATCTTCTTATTTGAGTTTTACCCATGCATCTTTGCTTGAGTGCTTATGTATGCTATTGTTTGTTTGTGATAGAATTCCCGGAGTTCGAAGCGTCCTACTATGAGTCTCTAGGATTTGCAATTCGTCAGCAAGGCAAGTAACACATTGATCATAGCCCTTTATTACCCAGTTTTTATGCATTAGTTTCAAACCTCGCTCATTGCATGAGTAGGATCTCTTAACATGTGGGTCTTGGAAGTACATGATGAGGTAGAACCTATTATCTGTTCTATTATCAAACCCTCGGGAGTTACTTCTACGTTATGCTTATATTGCCATGCTATGCTCGTAGACATGGTTTGGGTTTGAGTGTATCCATGACAGATGTGAGTTTGTAATTAATGGTTTAACTTAAGGTGGCAACTTTAATACACATATGTGTGGATTGCTTGTAGGCACCTGGAGAATCCAGTGTTGTCCTAGGATATTCCGGAGTACCCGTGTGATCATCCTACAGTCCGCCACCCAGGCTCAAAGGGATCATAAGATTATTCATGCTAGAAACTTCCGTGTGCAGCCAAAAGCCATTATGGGCTCTGGCATAGTTGAGTATGTTGCGTGACCTCTTTTAGTGGTAGGCTAGCAGATGTATGGGAAAGTAGGTGTAACTGTCTACCCAGAGTAAAGAGTTAATGCTTCTGAAAGACTATGTCTCGGTTATCCGTTTCTCAGCGTGTGCTCTGATACCATCTTGTAGCGGATGTTTGAGAAACGGATGACCGAGACACAGATGACCGAGACACAGTTTTTCAAAAGCATTAACCTTTTACTCCGGGCAGACCATACCAAACCTACATCCCACTACCTGCTGATCCACCTCTTCGGGAGCTTCACACAACCTACTCAACTATGCTAGAGCCCATAATAGCTTGTGGCTGCACACGGAAGTTTCTAGCATGAAAATATCTCAGTTCCCTTTGAGCCTAGGTGGCGGACCATAGGATTATCGCACGGGTACTCTGGGATATACTAGGACAACGCTGGGTTCTCCAGGTGTCCAACAAACAATCCACTCAGGTGTGTATTCAAGTTGCCACCTTAAGTTGAACCATTAATTAACAATCTCACATCTGTCATGGATTTCACTCACCCAAACCACATCTACGAGCATAGCATAGCAATATAAGCGATTCGTAGAAGTAACTCCTAAGGGTTTGATAATAACAGGGCAATAGGTTCTACCTCATCAGCTACTTCCCAACCCACATGTTAATCACAACCTAACCATGAAATGTTTGAGGATTGGAACTAATGCATAAAAACTGGGTGAAAAAGGGGTATGATCAAAGTGTTACTTGCCTTGCTGATGATCCGCAAAACCTAGGGACTCGTAGTAGCATGCTTCGCACTCCGGGTGTTCTATCGCAAACAAACAATAACATACATAATCAATCAAGCAACGAAACACTGGTAAAACTCAAATAAGAAGATCTAACCAGAAAGTTCAACTTAAGAACTCCGGTTTGCGAAAAGAATCAAATCAAACGGAGCAACAAAACTCAAACTGCGAAAAAACTAGATCCGTTTACTAATCTAGACTAAGGTCAAATTTTACAGTAGCAAAAGCTTGTTCAAGTTGATTAAACGGAAAGATGGTTTCGAGACGAAGATCTAGGCACTTGAATTGCCTGATTCCGACAAATGAGCGAAAAGATAAACTAAAACGAAAATCGGATCAGAAGTCGCGATTGAAAATAATCACGGAAAAATCTGAGAAAAGAAAACTGACGAATAGGCTAACGAACGAACGTTCGTTGTCTGGTACTAACGAGCGAACTCCGTTCGTTAAAATGAACTTACGAACGAACGTCCGCAAGGTAACTAAACCGCGAAAAACCGGTGAACCGATCTATCCTAAAAACGAACCGGGCTTTTAAAAAAACCGAACGGTTCTACCTCCAGCGAGGTTCGGCGCGGCGGGGTCGGCTTCGGCGAGGGTCGGGGGCGGCGCGGCAAACGAGCGGCGGGGCGGGCAGAGGGCAGCGGCGGTGGCGCGGCAAACAGGCGGCGGGGCGGCGGGGTAAG
>NC_041390.1:427670031-427696217 GCF_002162155.2 Triticum dicoccoides
GGCTCTAGGGGGCGGGGCGGCGGCTTATAAGGAGGGCGGGGCGGCGTGGCTTGGAGGAGGGGGCACGGCGCGGGAGAGGAGTCCCAGCCGGACTCCGGTTCGGGCGGCGGCGCGGGCGCGCGCAGTCTCCTGCTTGGAGACGGCGGCGCGGGGAGTGGGCCGGCGGCTGGGCTTCGGGCCAGCTAGCCACTTCGCGTTTTTTAAATAATTCCGCCGAAATTAAAAAAAATCCTAGAAAATAAAATAAAATTCTAAAAATGCCAAAACAAATTTTCACCGTCTAAATAAAGTATTTAGAACAAGATGAACATTCTCTTGGCACTAAAATGCAACTTTGAAAAACGTGCAATTTTTTTAATTCAAATAAAGTAGTAATAAAACTCCGGATAACATCAAATTTTGATTTTAATACTTTTCCTCCAATATTTCAATTATTTTGGAGAAGCCATATTATCTCCTCTCATATATTTTAATATGAAATATGTTCGAAGAGAAAAATAATTAAAACCAAAAATCCTCGTTTCATTATTTGATAAAACTCAAATATGAAAACAGGGAAATCCCCAACTCTCTCGGACGGTCCTTGAGTTTCTTAGGGTTTCGAGCATCGCAAAACGAAATGCAATAAAATATGATATGCATGGATGGATGTTACACTATCTCCGTGTGTCACCACTGCGAGGAGTTAAACGTTTTGGAGTTAAGGGAAAGTTAGCCCCAAGATTTGTAGGACCGTAACGTGTTTTGGAATGCATGGGAGAGGTTGCTTACAAGTTGGAGTTACCCGAGGGACTGTGAGGAGTTCATGATGTGTTTCACGTTTCCCAATTGAAGAAGTGCCATGCAGAGATGGTCGATATTCCTCTGAGAGATACGGTGCCCCTGGAAGCAATTCAGTTGGATAGTGATTTGAGCTATGAGGAGAAACCAGTCAAGGTTCTCGAGTTTGCCAGCCGAGTTACACGCAACAAGGTTATCAAGTTTTGCAAAGTTCAGTGGAGCCACCATACCGAGGATGAAGCCACCTCGGAAGGAGAGGATGATCTACGCAAACACCACCCACACCTATTTTCTAGCCAACCCGAATCTCGAGGACGAGATTCATCTTAAAGGGGGTAGTTTTGTAACATCCCAAATTTTCAATTTGGAATGTAAGGGGGGTAGGTTTGTAACAACCCACGGAGAGAGTTGGGGATTTCATGTTTTTCATATTTGAATTTTATCAAATATCGAAACAAGGATCACTTTGGTTTTAATTATTTTTCTCCCTGAAAATATTTCATATTAAAATATATGAGAGGAGATAATATGACTTCTCCAAAATAAAGGGAATATTAGAGGAAAAATATTAAAATCAAATAAATATTTCTTTTGGACTTTTATTGTTATTTTATTTGAATTAGGAAAAATATGCATTTTTCAAAGTTGCATTAGAGGCCCAAATAAATGTTCACTTTGTCCACAATATTATTAGAGGACCGCGAAAATTTATTTTATGATTTTTGGACTCCATTTAGTATTTCTTTTATTTGTTTCTCCGCGTCAGGATTATTTAAAAGAAATGCACCGACCTAACCGGGCCATGCCCGATCCGAACACTGCCCGACCAGGCTTTATAAGTCGCGGCCCGGCCGCGCCGCCAACCCAGCCGCCAGCCCCGCTGCCCCAAACCCTAGCCGCCGCGTCGCCGCCTCGATCCGTGCGCCGCCGCCGCCACGCCGCCGCCGCTGTCCGCCGTCGCCACCCCGTCGCCCCGCCGCCACCGACCCCACCGCCGAGGTAGCCGCCACCACCGTCCGGTTGTTCTTGGAAAAAACCGATCGATTTTTTAGTAAAACCTAGATTCATTTTTTTTAGATTTCGGTTTGGATCGGTTTTTTGTCGGTTTATTATTTAGCGGATGTTCGTCGTACATTCTTTTTAACGAACGTTGTTCATCAGTTAGCCGCAGACAACGAACGTTCGTTTGTTAGCCTCTTCGTCTCGTTTTTATTTCTAGGGTTTTTCTGCGATTATTTTCAATCGTGATTTCTACCCTAATCTTCGTTTTAGTTTATCTTTTCGCTTGTTTATCCAAATCAGGTGAAACAAGAGCCTAGATTTTCATCTCAAAGCCCTCTTTCTGTTTAACCAACTTGAACAAGATTTTGGTACTATAAAATTTGACTTTAGTCCAGATTAGTAAACGGATCTTGTTTCTTTCGTAGTTTGAGTTTCGTTGCTTCGTTTGATTTGATTCTTTTTGCAAATCGAATCTCTTCAGTTGAATTTTCAGATTCGATCTTCTTATTTGAGTTTTACCCGTGCATCTTTGCTTGAGAGCTTATGTATGCTATTGTTTGTTTGCGATTGAATTCCTGGAGTGCGAAGCGTGCTACTACGAGTCTCTAGGATTTGCAGTTCGTGAGCAAGGCAAGTAACACATAGATCATACCCCTTTATTACCCATTTTTATGCATTAGTTTCAACCCTCATACATTGCATGAGTAGGATCTCTTAACATGTGGGTCTGGGAAGTAGATGATGAGGTAGAACCTATTACCTGTTTTATTGTCAAACCCTTGTGAGTTACTTCTACGTTATGCTTATATTGCCATGCTATGCTCATAGACGTGGTTTGGGTTTGAGTGTATCCATGACAGATGTGAGTTTGTAATTAATGGTTCAACTTAAGGTGGCAACTTTAATACACATCTGGGTGGATTGCTTGTGGGCACCTGGAGAATCTAGTGTTCTCCTAGGATATCCCGGAGTACCCGTGTGATCATCCTACGGTCCACCACCCAGGCTCAAAGGGATCATAAGATTATTCATGCTAGAAAATTTAGTGTGCAGCCACAAGCCATTATGGGCTCTGGCATAGTTGAGTATGTTGTGTGACCTCTTTCAGTGGTAGGCTAGCAGATGTAGGGGAAAGTAGGTGTAACTGTCTACCCAGACTAAAGAGTTAATGCTTCTGAAAGACTGTGTCTCGATCATCCGTTTCTCAAACACCTTGTAGTGCGAGAAATCCAACGGAGGAGATCGAGTCTTGTGGGTAAAAGTGTGCAAACCTCTGTAGAGTGTACAAACTAATCATGGTTAGTCATGTTGCAGACTTTTCAGACGAAGAGTAAGGTGTGTTAGGCCGTTGTCATGCACTCAACTATGCCGTTGGAGTTGATGGACTCACTTTATCTTCCAAGCCTTTTACTGTTATCCTATTTAGATGGCCTTAAGCCATATTTATTGTAATAAGTTCTCTTTTGAGACATTCGATGTAATAAGTGTGTGATTGCTACTCTGTTATAAATCCATTCAAGTATTGTGTGTGTCAGCATTACCGATCCAGGGATGACACTGAACACAGAGATTTGACCGTCTGAGGTCGGATCGCTACAAAGGTGGAGATAATGTCTTAGTCTTAGAAGCAATATCTAAAAGTTCATATTTAGCAACCAGTTGTTGCTTGGTTCTATGTTGGGCAGCCTCATAATTAGCATTCCAGCCCCTACACATTCGTCTAAGTTTCCTAATCTTTAATTGCCGCCTCTCTAAAGGATCCTTAATAGAAGAGGGGGCATTCCAGCATTTTTTGACCAACTCCTCAAAGCCTTCAACCTCCAGCCACCATTTTTGAAACCTAAATTGTTTATTTTTGGTGGTTGGATAGCACCAATATCAAACACTAGTGTGGTCACTACCCACCCTAGGGAGGGCTTTAAGCTGGATAGAAGAGAACATATTTTCCTAGTGAAAGTAGTTATAAAAACTTATTCAGTGTTTGCCATAACCAGATTATCCTGGTTGTTGGCCTAAGTAAACTTTCTACCAGAGTTTTTCTGTTCAATGAGGCCATATTTATTAACCCAATCATTGAACATATTAACCCAATGAAAGTTAACTAATGCAGTATTCTTCTAATCACTACTCCTAACCAAGCTAAAGTCACCCCAACAATGGTTGGACCCATCCAAGCATCCGTAGTGTTTTGGAGCTCATTAATAAATTCAAGATTGAAATTATCATAAGTTGAACCATACACAACCACAAATCTCCAAGTGATTTTATTTTTCTTGTCCTTAAGGAGACATACAACATAAAATTCTAAAGCATAACCAGAAATAACCTCAAACATATCATGTTTAATACCCACCAAGATACCTCAAGCAGTCCCAATAGTTGTTCACCAATGCCAGGAGATTTTCTTGAGGGTTAATGTTAGCAAGATGGAAGCTACTAAATGAATATTTCTTAGATTCACAGAAACTAACCAAGTCAGCATGGGTATATCTTATTTATATTGTATCATGTAAACCTACAAGTTTAGGGAGCGCCTATTTTCCCGCAAAAAAAGAGGGAGCACCTATTCATCAGGTGCCTAATAACTTTTTTTTGCATTTGATTGCCTAGAGATTATTAATTTGTTCATTGCCCAAAAGAGGCAAACAGGGTTGCACACTCTTTAGCAAGAAAGTCTTTTGATTCCCAATTTTTTATTTCTTGGGATGATGAACCTCCTGGTTTTTTCTTACCCAATAAAGATGTACTCCCTCAGTCCCACAAAGTGTAGCTTGCAAATCTCCTTACATTGTGGAACAGAGAGAGTAACTATTATTTGAGTTTTAATAAAGTGTGCCACAATTACAAAAGTAACCGATGAAAGCCATGCTCGACGGTGTCGATGTTGGTGATGACGATGTCCGCGAGCGTTGTTTCCCTCTTGGGCGTCATGTGGAGTGTGCCCCTTCCACCTTTGCTTCAGAATGAAAACCCTTGGTTCAATCTTCCATATCTCGTGATGGTGGCGCTTTGGTGTCGCCGTCTTGGGAGTGGTCTTTCTCAACAGGTCATTGTGGGTGCGGTTCATGAATGGAGGAGGTGGTGCCCGTGGTGTGGGTGCATAGCATTGATGGTCGTGATCGGGTCTCTTCTTTGTTGGTAGACTAGTTTCCCTTTGTCATTCGGGTTGGTGAGCTTTCTGGAATCCGATGGGTCGGTTCTCTTCATGCAAGGGCAAGATGGCAAGTGGTCCTGTTTGACAATTGATGAATGTTATTGCGACAAGGTTCGCCCCTTAAAGTGCATGATGGCTTCTTCCCCTATGTTGGTTATCGCTTGTCTATTTGCACTGGCTTGCCTCGGCCTCTTTCAACGAATGTTTCAATGGGTGGGGCTCCGGTAGGTCAATTGACCATTTCCTTTTACCCTTTTTGTGCTTGCTTTATTCTATTCTTTGTTAGTTGTGCTCCCAAGCACCATGTATGTGTTGAACCGTTTGAGGTTTTTCTTCGGCTCCCCTATAATGTGTTGGTTTCTCTTTATATATAAAGGGAGGCAAAAACTTATTTCCTAATATCTAAAGCAAGAGCTAAACAATTAACATACACCATGAAGGTATGAGGTGATATCTATAATGCATGAAGGGAGGTCTTCATTGGTGGCAAGTGATGTTTTTGATGACTACTATCAATGTCCTTGAACTTCATGCATGTTATCTATGAGTTTTGTAATAGAGAGAGTAATCAGATTGCACATGAGGTAGCAAAGTTAGCTAGATACTCTCCTTCAAATGTTTGGATGGATGATGCCCCTGGGAAGTAATCTCTCTCGTTGTAAATGATGTCATGATTCTTACAAATGAACAAATTGGGAGTTGGATTAATAAAAACATACATCATCAAGGGTGATAGCCTTTAGTTTGCAAAAAAAGATGATAGCCTTTAGAGGAAGAACTCAAACCAAGATCTTAATTTTTATCAAGAACAAAGTATTGCACATCTAAATCTTATATCATTATTTTTACATAAAGATTCACATGGATATTTTTTTGCTCTTTTTTAATTTTTTAATGCTTGATCGAGTCACTTTTTTTTCATCGGTGCCATCACCGGACCGCCTCATCTTTGGTGGCCATAGGGTCATTATGAAGCGGTGGATCCCGACCCATGCCGGCAGGAAAGTTTTGTTTTTAGATGTTCCTTCGAGCTTTGTTAGGCTTTGTGTCCTTCTCAGGAAGATGAGATGGCGACTGCTCCCTGAAGATGGAATAAGGTTCTCCCCGTCTAGCCCCCGTCTCGGTGGTGGGTCTAACATCGTCGGTAGGCCCGTGGAGGTGTGTCTCCGATGAATCTGTTCTTGATGGATTTGCTAAGATCTGGTCTTAGTTTGTCTATGTTCGTGTGTCTTTAGATCCTTTAGATCTACGCTACTCTTCAACGACTACGGTTGTTGTCTTCGTGTGCTGGTCCTATGAGGCCTTAGCATGATGACTTCCCGATTGTCTATTACAAAAAGTATTGTCTGGCTCTGGTGAGGAAGGGGTAATGACGGCGGCATGCCTTCGGCTCGCTTTAGTCATCGTTAGTTGGTCTACGGATCTGTATGTAATTATTATTATTATTTTTATGTTTATTGTATTGTCATGGTTGAAAATGTATAGATTGAAAATATTCCCGCAAAAAAATTACAAGGGTCACTTATATGTGCAATACTTGCACAATCTAGATATACCTTGGACAATCCCAACTCAATTTTTGAAAGTATAGCAAGATCTAAAGAAGGCAAGCAACTCAATAAAATTAGAAAGAAACAGAAAAGGACAAAAGAAAGGGGGACTGCTACGCGTCGGCCGGCGGATCTTTTTAAAAGATCCGCCGCCGCCCAAGTCCTTGGATTAGATCCAATCTAGGCCAGAACATTTTCCTCTACTTTGCAACAGACACCTTGTTGCAGAAACATTTGCAACAGGGATTGTATTGCGGATTTTTTGCAACAAAGATTGTGTTGCAGGATTTTTTGCAACAAAGTTCTTGTTGTGGGATTTTTTTTGCAACAAATATTTTGTTGCGGGTTCTTTTTTAAGGCAGATGAAGTTGAAAAGCTTGTCTAAGTTGTCGCCATCATTTGCCGTCGTGGTTTGCAACACTGCTGCTGTTGCAAGATAAGATAAGATAACATAAGATAAGGGACACATGATGGTAGGCAAAATCAGGAACATGTGGAAGCGTTCGTGAGGACGCGTAGATATAGGGCGATCCAACAGCTGCCTGGGTGAGGGGACTCTCCGCGCGATCAACCGGTAGTGTGCTAGCGTTTCCCAAAAGAAAATGGCTGCATAAATATTCACGTAAAATCTTAATGATACTAGTAGAACGTCTGTGCATTGCTACGGGCTACAACGCATATAAATGGATCAAACAACGCACGGGCTATAATGCATATAAATGAATCAAATAAATAATTAAAGTCATCATCAAGGTCGAAGCTCATTTCTTTCTCATACTATTTGTTCAGTTATGACTGTCTTGGCGGAATAATTTTTCTAAGATCAGTAGCGTTAAAAGGACTTGTTCGTGTTAACTCTATATGCTAGTTTTGTGACTCTTCTTTTGATTAATTTCATATATTTTCTACTTATCTTCTAGGAAAATTTTTTCTCAGATGAGAAATCAAAAGCAAGAATGGATATTGATCTGTAATTTAAGGCCAACTAGTTTTTCTTTAAGAACTTCCATAGTAAAGAGCAAATAATTGGGAACGACAATACAGCTGAAAATAGAAAGTATGCTTCCAATTTGTGCTTGCTGCAAGGAGTGGTTTCAGCATACATTTGTAACACTATAATACCTAACCTAGAAAAAAGTTGTTGGTGATTACCATTGAGCGAACGAGGTGCGCAAACAATGAAAGAAAAGAAACGCATATAAGGCCTTAAGGGCATGCCCAACATGGGCACTAATAGAGAGGCACCAAGATATCCATCCTGCTCGAATGCTGGTAGAGCCACTATTCCTGGTGTCGGGGGTGGCATCGACGAGAGAAACAACATGAGCGCATTGGTAGTGTCTACGTTGAAATAGATGAGCGCTTTGTGTGTTTTTGTTTATTTTATAAAATGTATTAGTTTTCTAAGCGCATGTATAAGAGTATTGCATTGAAGATGCCCTAAAAAGCATATTTCTTCCAGTTTTATGATTGCAGAGAGGATAGGACATTCAAAAAGAGTCAAAGGAGCATAAATAGATAAATAAACAATATAGGTGCCAGAACAGAAACAAGTATACAATTCTTTCATATGCATTATAAACTCGGTAGAGGAAGAGAAGTGTAGAAACATCCTCATATGCTTTTTCCAGTTGGACCTTTCTTTTTTTGAAAGGGGCAAAAGGCAGTTGGACCTTTCTTGCCTATACATAAAACAAAATAACACTTGGTTCATAAATCAAGAGAAATGACCGTCTTGAGTTATTTGACGCTGAAATGGATGTATCTACACGAACAAAAAAAAAGAAATGGATGTATCTAGATGTCCATTTCAGCATCAAGTAATTCTACACGGAGGGAATATATAATTATTTAGTTCTCAAGATATAATTGGACTAAAAGGAGAAAACTGAGGAATATGAGAGGTATGAGATTTGGAAAGGATGGCTAGAAACTAATTGGTGGCACACTGTTATTAACACATATGAAAGAGCACTCTTTAAGTTACAAAAGTAACTTCCTTTGATGTCGTAAGCTAATTCAGTCTAGACTATATGCATTGTTATTAACTTATACAAAATAAATAAAAAACTAATTATACCTCCAGATGTTTATACTGCATGGAAGATATTTATTGGGGAAAAACGACCAATAAAGTATGACTGAAGTTTAAACTTTGCATAACTAAAAAGTAATCAATTTATCAAATGATTTGATCTGTGGCCATTTTCCTTTTTCCCAAGTAACAACATCAAACTTTTCAGGGGAAGGGTATATACAATATTTACTAAACTGAATGCTTTCCACGTGTTTAAATCAATGGATCCTTCATCTAGTCCTTTTGCCATCTCCTACATATTCTTTAAAGAGTACTACTACACTACGGCAGAATAATGCAATACCTAGAGTTAAATCCATCAATTTTGGCACATACATACTTGCATGGTCTTCTCCTCCTCTATCAACATTTCTCAATCCAATTCGTGCCTGCATGAACAATCAACTTCAGTTAAGAACAACTTAGAAAAGTAGGCACATTAGTATATTGAAAACATAAAGGAATAAACACTAAAACATAGTTCCTGATATTGATTAGCTATTAAGCAGGCACATAATTTTCACACTGAAAGGATTGATATGGTTGACTAGAGGGGGGGAGAATAGGCGACTAACATTTTTTTCTTGTTTCTTTACCAAATTAAACTTTGCAACAAAGTAGGTTGTCTAGATGTGCAACTAGGTGAGCAACCTATATGATGCAACGACAATGAACAAACAAACAAGCAAGAGAAGTAACACTAATAAGCTAGCACAAGTAAAGGTAAGAGATAACCAAGAGTGGACCCGGTGAAGACGAGGATGTGTTACCGAAGTTCCTTCCTTTTGAAGGGAAGTACGTCTCCGTTAGAATGGTGTGGAGGCACAATGCTCCCCAAGAAGCCACTAGGGTCACCGTATTCTCCTCACGCCCTCACACAATGCGAGATGCCGTGATTCCACTATTGGTGCCCTTGGAGGCGGCAACCGGACCTTTACAAACAAGGTTGGGGCAAACTCCACAACTTAATTGGAGGCTCCCAACGAAACCACAAAGCTTCACCACAATGGAATATGGCTCTGAGGTGACATCAACCGTCTAGGGTGCACAAAGCACCCAAGAGCAACAAAAGCCACACAAGAAAGTATGGGAAGCAAATATCCTTTGGTGGAAGTGTAGATCTAGGTCTCCTCCTTCAATCCCTAGCAAATCAACAAGTTTGAGTGGCTAGAGAGAGAGATCGGGCAAAGAGAGCTTGAGTAGCATTAATGGTGGAAAGAGAGAGGTAAGAGGTGAATGTGGTAGGTGGAAGAAGCACCCTTATATAGCAACCCTAAAAATCCAACCGTTACTGTGTTCTCAGTACTGCAGGGGTACAACCGCTCCTGGTCCCGGTACAACCGGGACTCACAGTTTACGTGCAGAACCCTACCAGGCGGTACAACCGGGCGACCAGGCGGTAGTACCAGTTGAGAAGAACAACCGGAGCAACCGCCCAGCCACCGCATAGGAACAGAAGGGAGTCACCCCTGAGTGCGGTAGTCGAGCGGTACCGGGCCGGTGCAACCGCACGGCCTTGAGCGCTCGGGCGGCTAAGTCCTGAGTGGTAGAACCGCTCCGGACACCGGTGGTACCGGTACGATCGGACCAACCGGGCCACCGCCGCACGAGTACCGCATCAAAATAGAGGCCAGACCGGTACTTGGGCGGTGCCTGGTCGAAACAACCGCCCTAGTCCTTGCTGAGCATTGGCGGTACCACCGCCCAGAAGCAGCGGTACAACCGCTCGAAAAAAACTGGTCAGCGCCAAGACCCAGCGGTACAACCGCTCCAGAGAGCGGTACAATCGCTGGAGCCCACAGTAAGCAGTAGGAAGGAAGGGGAAGAGCTCTCTCTCATAGTTTAGGAAGGCAAGAGAGAGGTGAGGTAAGTGTACGTGAAATGATACCCCCAACACTTTCCAATGTGGATTCCCTCTTGATAGTACGGGTTCCCTATGACCAAAAGAGATAAACAAACATGTAGAAAACACCGTCTTCGATCTTTTTTTATTCAGAGAGAATAGCTAACCGAAGAAGGCCTAAAACCGAAACCTGAAACACTTAGCATAAGATTAGGCCAATAAAGGGTTGTCATCATCCTCCAAAACACAAAGTAGGGAAATGACCTTACACACACCAAGTAAGTCCCTACAGAAAATGCACATCAAAAGATGAGAGAACTTTCATGGACATGAAACAAATAAATCGGAATGAATCCATCTATATGATTTATATATACAAACAATGTATGGCTACTATATTAGAACATGTCCTTTGAAAGATCTATTTATAGGAAGGCAATAAGATATGTATTGATCCTTATATATTGTCCAAATTTGTATCAACACCTCCACCAGGAACTCCTTCCTCCCCTACACGCTCTCTCGGGCCCGCTGCTTCACCGCCACCATCTGTGCATCGGAAGCGCCCTGCGAGAAGAAGAATCATATTGTGCTGATGATATATACATATATCATATATAGTCCAGACCAAAGAATGATCAGAAAATCAACATGGTATTTGGATGTGTCAAACATCTGCGACAAAAGAGATTAAGAAAAGTACTGTGTGAACTAAGGAAGCAGCATCGAGGATGACATGCAAGGAAATATGCTTGTCACTTGTTAGTACATTCCCCTAATCTCACCAAATGCACATACACTTCTATTTTGCGTCTTATATTATATTATGTTTGATAGCTCAATCGATCCTGAATTAAACCAAATAGAATGTCAACTCTTTTGGAAAGGTAGACAACCATATAAAAGACATGATGTTTAAAAACTTTTGACAGCCATAACTTAAGTTCGCAGAAGCTATAGAAAAAGTGATCTATGGTTTCCTTGTGCTCTAGATTGTAGGTTTATCTCAGGTACAACATGATAAATTTTATTGCTTTGAAGAATATAAAGATAGCAAATGAAGAAATCAGTTGCTGTCTGCCCGACTTAGGTTTGCAACGTACAAATGATATACACAGACCATGAATGTATTATAACTTTAGAAGAATATACATTAATCTTTCACAAGTATAGCGAAACGTTCATGGGACGGAGGGAGTACTATAGTTTAGCACATTTTTCTATCACAAGTATAGTTGTTGAATAATGACCAGCAATCTGAAACCATTCACTTACAAAGGAAGAGGGAAGACATAACACGGGCTTCTTAGCTCACCCATACAAAGTTGAGTCAGTGATTATGTGGATTGTCAAAAATAACATAGGGCAGACCATCATATCCATGTGTGGTGTACTCAGCTCCACCCTTTCTCGTCACTATATTTGTTCATGTTCTCTGCTGGTTAGTTTTCTTAGAATTGGCCGGGGTAGAGGAAGCCCTATTCAACTCCTGCTCAACAAAGAACCTTTGTGAGGCCAAACAACCAAAAATTTGTGTTCATACAAACATAAAAATGGTGAACTATCCAATAATTTCTTCGTGATCATGCAATAACCTGTGCCTTCCAAAAATTTCATATGGCTGCGGTAGATTCGCCTCACACGAAACATACATAAAATAATATGTATATAATGATTTTACCTCATAATAGATGTCTTAGAAACTCATAATATATATTTGATAGCACCACTCCAAAAGTATGAAATTCCTCATGTTGAATACCTATAAATAACTAAATCATCAAATTACATTAGGGAGACATGGTTTATACATGTGTGGTTGGTGACCCTATAAGAATCAGCAGAAAGAGATCGAGTTAACAGAGATTCTTTTGTAAGGGCCTGAGAGGTTATACAATGAATAGAAGATTCATGGAAATACATCACTTACATGATACATGTAGCTAGAGAATCACAGTGCTCTCAATTGAAGTTTTATGTTATCCCCATTAGTGATTGCACTGAATCAAAAAGCAACATGTCAGACAAACAGGTTACCTGGAGTGAAGACATCATGCAAACAGATTATCTGGATAAAAAAGCTCACTAAAAAGATAATCAAAAAGATAAGTGCCAAACAGATTGAGTACTTTGCCTGGTATACATACTTGTCCCACCTTGCATCAACCCCATGCATAGCGGTGGCATCAACAGCGTGATGACCTCCTGCTATCCTTGCGTCGATAGAAAGGTTGTCATCGTCGGCGCCAGCGCCTCCGAACCAAGGATCTGTTTAGCATGGAGGAGAGCGCGATCAGATTGATGCATCCATCCCCAAACAATGATCCATGATAAAGACTATTACGACTGGGAGTTGCATGTCCCCACTTTGTGTCTGCAACCACCTCCTTTCTATAGCTCCAAATCAGGGGAGCATCTCTTCATTCCCAGGGAGACGGTCTATGCAGGTGCTACCGCCGGCGGCGACGCCCCACCACAAAAGATTGTCTTCGAGCCGCGAATTGCCGCACCCAAACCCAAGGACCTGCAGCACAAGAACACGCAACATACATGGTGGTGAGATGTTGTGCTTCAACTGCAGTGAGTCTCCGGCCGTGGCAGGGTGCCCCTTTGGTAGCGACGCAGCACCATCGGCGATGGGCATCACGATGCCGTTATGGAGGCACAATCAGATCGACCTCTCGCATAGCCGGCCGCCGCCCTCTTTGCCGCACACGGAGGTTGCCTCCTCGCCGAATCAGGTCAGAGTAGCGTCCCAAGAGACAAGACACACACGGTGCCCGCCGCCTCGATCTACCTCTCCCGGTGCAGCCCATCTGGACAAGATGTGGTCATGGTGGATCTGGCCGCCGCCCCACTAACTTGCTCGACACGATCTGGGGCCTCCCTGCTTGAAGAAAATAAGGTGAGTGGCACTACAAAAAAAAGACACATCCGTGACATTTTGGGCCGAACGAAAAAAAATTCGGTCATACATATGACACTTCTATGATGATAATTGTGACAAAACCCGGTATCATCATAGATGTGGTGGGCTCCTACTTCTATGACAAAAAATCATGACAGAAAATGGGCTTTTCGTCCTGGGCGGGCCGGAGACGCAGCTGCATGACATTCTTTGGGCCGTCCATGACGGAAAAAACCGTGGTAGAAGCGAGGGCGAGGAAATTTTTGGGGAGTTCCCGGTTACGGTGGTAGGTCGGCGGCCGAGCGATGCGCGCTTCTCTTGTACACGTACGCGCGTGTGTGCGAGGCGTTGGCTCTAACTGAACCCGAGCGAGGCATTGGGCTCTAACTGAACCCAAGCGATTGCACTGTAGGCTACGCGTTACTGAACCCGAGCGATTGATCGATGGCTGTTAACTAAACCCGATCGAGCGATTCCTTCGCTACTGCTGCTAACTGAAGTCGATCGATGCTTCCTTTGGATGAACAGTGAGCGTTGCGGGGGGGGTTGGATGAATAGTTCCCGGTGGGGGTGGATGAACAGGACCCCGTGGTGTTGCCTCTGGATGAACAGGACCCCGATCGATCGAGCCGGTTGGGGCTGGATGAACAGGCCCCCGTGGAGGGCTGGATGAACAGGACCACCCCGTGGAGGGCAGGATGAACAGTAGATGGTGGAGCGCAGGATGAACAGTAGATGATGGAGGGCAGGATGAACAGTAGCCCGTGGAGGGGTGGTTGAACAGGAGCCCATGGAGAGGGCTGGTTGAACAGTAGCCGGTGGAGTAGCGCGCGGTGGAGGCTGGTTGAACAGGAGCCCATGGATGAACAGTCGCAGGTGGAGGCTGGAGGAGGTTGACGGTGGATGAACAGTAGCTCGTGGAGGCTGGAGGGGGTGGACGGTGGAAATGAACAGTATCCCGTGGAGTCCCGTTTTGCGGTACGCCACACCCCTCCCGATGAACAGGACCCCCGTTTCGACCGTGGCACTCCAACACAAGTCTGTTTCGTCCGTTTTGCGGTACGCCACACCCCTCCTGATCAATAGGACCCCCATTTCGACCGTAGGAGGTCCGTTTCCTCTGTTTTGCGGTATGCCAGACCCCTCCCGATGAACAGGATCCCATTTCGAACATGGCCGGTCGAACACAAGGCCGTTTCCTCCGTTTTGCGGTACACCAGGCCTCGTTTCCATCGCTTGTTCCGTCCAAGCCCTCCCGATGAACACGACGCATTCCATTGCCTCCCCATGAACACGACGCATTCCGTTGCCTCCCCATGAACACGATGCATTCCATTGCCTCCCCATGAACATGACGACAACGTTGTTTCTCCGTTCCGACCCAGCCATGTACACGAGCCCTGGTCATACATATGCGCGAGTAGGTGTTCGAGACCCCGCCCGTATGTACACATACGTGGTCGTATTTTCTTTCTTGCACCCTGGCCGCCTCTACTATGACACGTGCGCGCCTCTACATCCACCAGTATATATGTACGTACACGTTCGCGACCAGAATGACTGCTACGTACGCTTCGACCAGGTGGGTCCCGACTGTCAGGCACTTCCTTCTATGCGAAGATGTAGCTGGTGGGTCCCAGCAGTCAAGGGGGGCGAAATACGGAGGCCCGTCCGATGGGTCCCCGCTGTCAGGTGGAGGAATAATTATTTTGCACGTAATAAGGAGGCACTTCCTTGCTGCGGCCATGGACCCAGCTGTCAGCCTCTCCACGTACAGTCCACGTTCGATGGAAGCCGTTCCTTCACCACGCCGCGCCGAGAGCACCAGGGCGGTGGACGACGGCGAGGCCTAGGAAGGGGACGACGCGGAGCCGAGGAAGACGCGGTAGTGGATGCCCACGCGTAGAGGGGTACGAGGGTTCACTGGTTCGTTGCAGTGTGAGGCTGTCGTCGCCGCAGAATAACAGGGGGTGTGGGTGAGTAGAGGGATGGCCTGGCCAGCGGTAGGAGTAGTAGGGGCGGTGAGGCCCCCGCCGCATCGCAGCCGGCCATGGGAGGCGGGAGCATGAGGCACGACCGGCGCTGGTTTGGGCAGCTGGAGCAAGAAGACCAGAGGTTGAAGAAGCACTACGGCCGTTGGATGGACTTCGTACGGTCACTGGAGCTAGAATCGTGCATATTGACTAAGTTGACAAAGTCCTCCGTCCCCATCAACTTAGTAGGCCCACAAGTCAACCTGCCACTATACTGGGTCCCAGCTAACAGGGGGAGTATTCATTTTTTTGTGCGTAATAAGGAGGCACTTCCTTGAGTGCGAAGATATAGCTGGTGGGCCTGAGCTGTCAGCGGCGGTAATGTTTTTTTCGTGAAATACAGAGGCCCTTTCGGTGGGTCCTGATGTCAGGTGGAGGAATCATTATTTTGCGCGTAATAAGGAGGCATTTCCTTGTGTGCGGCCATGGACCCAGCTGTCGGCCTCTCCACGTAAAGTCCACTTCAAATGCATGTCGGTCGTTGACCATGTTGACCATGCCGTGCCGAGAGCACCAGGGCGGTGGACGACGACGAGGCCTAGGAAGGGAACGACACGGAGGTAGGGAAGACTCGGCAGTTGTTTCCCATGCGGAGGGGAGTACGACTGTACGAGGGTTTACTGGTTCGTCTGCCGTCGCTGGAGAATAACAGCAGGTGTGGGTGAGTAGAGGGATGGCTAGGCCAGCGATGGGTGTACGGTGGGGCGGTGAGGCCTGCGCGACAGTAGAGCCGGTCGCGGGGAGGAGGGAGCAGGCTTTCCCGCCGACGCCTGTTTGAGCGGATGGAGCAGGAAGAGCAGAGATTGAAGAAGCACGTCGGCCGTTGGATGGCCATCCAACAGTCACTGCTTGTGCGTCAACCTTTTTTCAGGAAAGCCTCAAATCTGTGGAAAACATCATACAACCCATCTGCCATTATTTCTAATAGTTTACAACCCATTTGCTAATTATTAAGGTTTTTTTGGAGCCCATATTCTTTTTGTTAGCATTACAACCCATATTGTGGCCACGGTTAAAAAATTATACGAAATTTTGCATATTTTAGTGCGGTCCGAACTGTTTTTAATCCCGAAATTTCGACTCACATTCAAACTGATTTTAAAAATAAATGTATATCAATATAAAATCCAACAAATTCTCCATGCATAAAAATTAATGTTATTTCAAATCTCGAAATGAAAAAAAGATATTTGAAACTAATTGCCGGTTTGATGTGTTTTAAAAATGTACAGCCCATTTCTCATTACTGATGGGCCATTTTCTCGGCCAGCCGAATGAAATCTCTCCTCGTCTTGAAAGATTTGCAACCCAACAGGCCTGACAAAGCGACTTACTTGGCAAATCACAAAAAAACTGGGCTGTGGCTGTGGACCCAGCTGTCAGCCTCTCCACGTACATTACTCTTCCGATGGAATGTCGTTGACCATGTTAACCACGCCGCGCCGAGAGCACCAAGGCGGTGGACGACGGCGAGGCCTAGGAAGGGGACGACGCGGAACCGGGGAAGACGCGGCAGTGGATGCCTACGTGGAAACGAGTACGAGGGTTCACTGGTTCGGCTGCGGTGTGAGGCTGCCGTCGCCGCAGAGCTTGGCTAGCGGTGGGAGTAGTAGGGGGCAATGAGGCCTCATCGGCAGCACAGCTGGCCATTGGAGGCAGGAGCAGGCGGTCTCCCGGGCGCTGGTTTGGGCGGCTGGTGCAAGAAGAGCAACGATTGAAGAAGCAGAAGGACCGTTCGATTCAAATCCAACGGTTACTGCTGCTAGAATCGTTTGTTGACTAAGTTGACAAGCCCTACGTACGCGTCAACTTAGTAGGCCCACAGGTCAGCCTCCCAACCGGTGCGCCCCAGATGTCAGTGGGAGGAATCATTTTTTTCGCGTAATAAGGAGGTAGTTGATTGCATGGGGCCAGGCCAGCGGAGGGAGTAGGGCGGGCCGGGGAAGCCTGCGCGGCATCACAGCGGGCCACAAGAGGAGGGAGCAGGCAGTCCCGTCGGCGCTAGTTTAGGCGGCTGGAGCAGGAAGATCGGAGATTGAAGAAGCACCTTGGCCGTTGGATGGACATCCAACACTAACTGCTGCTAGAATCGTGTGTTCACTGACAAAGCCTTGCGTAAACAAGTCAACCTCGAAATCTGTGGCGTGTACAACCCATTTGCTATTATTTTTATAATTTTTACTCATTTTCTAATTCATATGGAATTTATTGCAGCCTGTTTTCCATTTTTAGAATTGCTGGCCATTTTCTGGTCATTACCAGGGTCAAAAAATTAACTAAATATGTGGGAAATTTTGAAAATTCGCAAATTTTTGCTGGGGAACGAAATATTCTTAATCCAAAAATTAATAGCCATACTAAAACAAATTTAAAAATAAATTAGTACTATGTCATGTTAAATCAATGAAATACGTATAAGATATCAGTGAAGAACGAAAACAAAAAAAGAAACTTATATCCCATTTGCTATAATTTTTTTGGAATTTTCAACCCCTTTTGATATTACTTTTAACAGACATTGACCATACTCTTAAGCCAGGTCGGAATGCATCCCTCCTCATCTTGAAAGATTTGCATCCCAGTAATTCGGACAAAACAAATAGGCCTAGCTTGGGTATTCTTCAAAAAGAAATACTGGGCTACCTATTTTCCCAAAGAACTGGTGCATGAGCATTTAGCTTTATTTATTTACTTATTTATGTTTAGGGGACCATGAGCATGTACCTGGGCCGGATTCATGTGAGAGCCAGCCTTCCAGTTAATTATGGGCTTCTCTATTGGGCCTTCAACAGTGGGTTGCATGTTATCAACAAGTGGAAAATGTGTTTCGAGTTTCAAAAAAATGTGTTCCGTATGATAAATAGTATGTGCTACGTACGGTACGGGGCACTAAAGGATCGAACCATGCAACGACTTCCAAAACATTGTGTTTGTCGTTCTAACAACACATTTATTCAACCAACAGACGAAATATACTACTGATTGTACATTGAAAATAGCAGCAGTAGCAGCAACCAGGGCTGGGGGTGCAATAGAAGCAGTAAGCAGGGCAGAAGAGTGAAGACGCAGCTCTCTCTTCCAAACCAAACATCAGCCATCATTACAAAAGGGCTACCAAAAAAGAACAAGTGTATGCATCAAACTAAATAAAGATCCTACTACACCAAGTGTACGCATCTAACTAACTGGCTCAGTTAGACGTTACTATTTTTTTTCAAAACGGAGGCAAAAGAATTGCCTCATCGATTAATTAAGAAGAAGAGAATTGCCCGGTTAATCTACGGAAAACCGGGCTAAAACCGAAGACGTTACTATTTATTAAGCTGCAGTGGAGTCGCAGATGGAGAGGAGTGGGAAACTTCACTGGTTCGGGTGCGCGGTAGTACAGCTGCGGTGCCGCCCACGGGAGACAGGAGCAAGAACAGAGGTTGAAGAAGGAGCACGGCTGTTGGATTAACATCCAATGGTCCAGCTGCTAGAATCATTTGTTGATTAAGTTGACAAAGCCGTGCGTACACGTCCGCTTAGTAGGCCCACAAGTCAGTCACCAAATCTGACGGGTCCCAGCTGTCAACGGGATGAATAATTTTTTTGCAAAACAAGGAGGCACTTCCTTCCGTGCGAAGATACAGCCGGTGGGTCCCAGCTGTCAGGTGGAGGAAACATTTTTTCTAGCTTAATAAGGAGGAACTTTCCTTGCGTGCGACCATGGACCTCGTGGGTCCCAGCCGTCAGGCTCTCCACTTAAAGTCCTCTTCCGATGACTCTCGTTTGTTGACCACGCCGCACCAAACGCAGCGAGGTGGTGGACGATGGTGAGGCCCCGGACGGGAACGACTCGGAGATGGGAAAACGCGGCAGTGGAGTCGTATATTGAGAGGAGGAGAAGGGTTATAACTGGTTCTGTTGCGGCGTGGGGCTGTAGTCTGTGGAGAATAACAGGAGTTGTCGAGGGGTGGAGGGATAGCCTGGCCGACGGTGGGGTAGCGCTTCGCAGCGATGCGTGCTAAGCAGAGCCGCTAGCCGCCGGAGGCCGGACCAGGCGGTCCCGGCGACGCTGGAGGAAGAAGACAAGAGATTGAAGGTTCATGCCGGCCGTTGGATATAAATCCAATGGTTGTGGATGACACAATCATTTGTTGACCAAGTTGACAACGCCCTGCGTAGGCTTCGACCTATTGGCCCACATGTCAGCCTGCAAAAATTTGGCATATATTTAACCCATGTTTTCTAGAATGTACTGTCCATTTGCTGGGCTAGGTGAACAAATAATTTCGCGTCAATCAGGCCCATTTATATTTTCCAGCCCATTTGCACTTCCTTGAAATACACGTATTAGGTGGGCTCGTTATATATACTCCCTCTGTCCGGAAATACTTGTCATCAAAATGGATAAAAGGGATGTATCTAGATGTTTTAGTTTTAGATACATCCCTTTTTGTCCATTTTAATGACAAGTATTTTCGGACGGATGGAGTATAATGTTATGTTAGAAGGAGCAATTAATATCAAAGAATAAACCGAAGAGGCACATTATATATATAATTAAGAAATTAGCGAGTTATTGCTCAAAATAAAAATGAGCGCGTTATTATTAAATTGGTCCTTAAAATCTTTGCAAGCTTTTGTACGCAATCACCAGGATTTTCCTTGCCTGTGAGTCAAAAACAACCAGGATTTTCCTTGCCAACTTCCGTTAAACATTTACTTTTATAAGTTCGGATGTTTTTATAATGTATATATAAGTCTCTATAAAATATACGATAATAGTAATAATATAAATATATATAATGTGGTTAGAAGGGAAAACAGAAATTGGACACAACATTACTTTTATAAGAGACCTGCGTTTTATACCCCACAGTAGGCATACTATCAAGTTCACACACAAATACAACAGAAAAGGTAAACATTCATATCAAATTCAGGGTCACAGGACACGTTCATATCCATAGCCAACATTCACAATCAACAACTCAAAAGATTCAATATACACAAGCTCAGCATATCTATGCATCCAAATGATTGATAGATCACACGACAATATTCATACATAATTTACAAAAAGATTCAGATATACACATGTTCAGTATGTTTATGCATCCAAATGATTGAGATCACAGCCAGTATGATCCATGGACAAACTTTAATTACCTAGGGTACAGACTGGTAAATGGTGTTCAATCGGAGGTACTTCTTGCTAAAATTAGTTCTTGTACGAGTAAACTTTCGAGTACATAAGAGGCAGCACAGACAATCTGAACTTTGCTTGTAGGTTTATCCTCAAATAGTGGCCTCGTGCCGAGGGAGGTTTGAGCAACTTAGCCACTACTTTCATCCAACCAGTTTACTGGCTCATCTTGGTCCTGTATCTCGCCAAAATTCTACATTGAAGAAGAGAAAGGAGGCGGTTGAGAAAATGAACCACCCAAATTTTTTGTGCAGTTCAACTAAAATGGAGCATCCTTGGCATGCAGACTGATTAAGTGCCAGATGAATATACGCGTCAACCAACTTTTCTGGAATCTTTAGACTCCATGCCATATAGTTTGCTACCATATGTGCCGATAACCAAAAGGCACAAGTTGGGACCAAAGACTGGACTGCGTTTTTCTGGGCTATGCACCAAGCAATATTTTTGGCGTTCACTCTCCTAACACTTGGAGTTTGACAATTGGTTGACGCCGGTTGATACTCGAATGAATATAGGCACTTCTTGTCAACATCGATGCTTGTCTGAGTGAACTTTGGAGTACATAGCAGCAGCATAAGTACCTGTCCATCTGATCATTTTGTGCAGTTCTACTGAAATCACCCGATGTAATGATTTGCCTGCGAGTTCAGGCTCCAAATTACTCCTTATGAAATCGGCAAACAGTAGCACAATACCAAATTACCAATACATATGACAGGCACAATAATCAGGATAAAGACCAGTACCAACCTGTGTGAGGTAGCATATCAATTACTATTTCCTTTGACTGTAAGCCGAGATAAGCCAAGCGACTGACAGCAAAGGAAGAAAGCATGCGGAGTTTAGCTCCTGACAAGAAAGGACGGAAGCTGTCGAGGCAATGAAGCACCCAAAGTTTTTGTGCAGTTCCACCAAAATCGAGCATCCCTGTTGGCACATATATTGAGAGAGTGAGATTACTGTAATAGTGGGACTAGTTTATGAAACATACACTAACAAATAGAAGCACCCTCATTATCTTAATGGGTAAAGTTAGCAACATAGTAGTCTTGCTTAAAGAGAGGTATTAGTTTATTTAATCAGCGCCAATTATCTCAACTCAACACTCAAAGCATTGCCATTTATCATAGGTTGCAAAACTTTAACGTGCAAAGATAAAGGAGTTTCTCATGAAAGTAGCACGATACAAATAGAGATGACAACAAACTAATATGGATGAAGGCCTTAGGCCCGTACCAACCTGAGAAAAAAAGCTTATTCATGTAGTCCCATAAGAGATGATAAATCACTCAATGGAATCACACAATAGTATATATTTTTGTGCACTTCAAATGTATGGTTGAAATCACTCTTGTTTACCAGTGCTGAGATTATATCGAAAGATTATCAAGAACTTCTAGCAGAGTTAAAGCACTGGCTGGGATACAGTTCATTGTATTGTTGTGTAGTTCCATTTAATGTATGATTGGCACAACATGATCCCTGTGTGCACAAGTAGGAACAAGGTGAAACCTTCATTAGCTTAGTGAGAAAGGATAGGAAGACATTAGCATATTACTCAACCAGTAGCATCAAATTCATGATGGACAATACGCAAAACATTGCCTCATTGAACCAATGGCAATAAATTGACATGCAAAACAATAACACTATTATATCATGACACTAATAATATTCCGTCCCTGCTCCACCACATGATTCACCTCCATAGACAAACATACACACGTACATGATTCAGCATAGGGTCCTACTAAAGATTTGTTTAACTCCAACAGGAAAATTAGGCAGTAATAAATTAGTGGTACTTAAGTACTCCTAATTAATTAAGTGAGATGGCAGAAGTGGAAGGGCTCCTTGGAGGATCGTCTCACATGTAAGGTAGTCGTTGCCGGAGCCCTTGAATGGCCTCGACTGAGGCCTCTGTCTTCAGCAAGATCGCCTTGGCACTGTTTATTCTTCTTCTTCTTCCTCTTCATGCTATGTTTCTCTTTCTCCTCACCAGTTGGTGAAACCAAGTACATGATTGGCCTTCTAATTCAGAATTGGTTTTGTCAGTGAGGGAGTACAAGTGTACTAGTAAAAAACAGCATTATTTTCTCATGGCAGTCGGAAAATAGAGATGAACACATGCATTAAATATCATTCTTACCTAAAGGAAGGTTATGGCGCCAATATGGATGATGAGGATTGGAACACAGATCTCCCTTTGTGCAGTTCCACCAAAATGAACCAACTGTTCCATTCTGACATTCCAGTTAAATAGCACAAAAGTCACTTCTTTTAAGAAGAGTTTTGTGCAGTGCACCAAAAGGTCACAACAACAACCAGGTGAATTGCATATCCCTGTTTGCACAAAAAGGCATAGAGGAAACAGTCAGAGTCTCAAACAATTACAGGCAAAAACATTTGGCTAAACTTGTCATGGCTTATAATAGTGGCATGGCTTCATTTTTACCAGGGACATTAGATTAAGAACAGCTAAGGCTGCGTTCGGTTCACAGGTTTGGTGCAGGATTTTCGTAGGAACACAATTCCTACGGTATTCTTTCCCTTCCAACCGTTCGAAACACGGGAAAGGTGAATAGTGTTTCAAAGGAAAGCTGGTCTGGTAGTACAGATTCCATAGGATTAGAAACATCAACGCGCTGCTCATTTTTTGGGCGGAAGCCCGAGGCAGGCGCTCGCTGCCATGCGTTAGACAGGTTGCTGTGCTGTGTTGCCGGAATAAAACAATCAACCTATGTGTGGTATGTGAGGTGAGGACAAGAGTAGTCACTGTGCAACTGAATAAACAAATAGCATCTCATATTGCCAAGCATGCTACTCTAAAAAAACAAATCTGTACATTTCGTAGTCCATCCGAACACATTCTCTTGAGAGTTTCCTCCGGTTCGCTATTCCATAGATTTATACCTACATTCCTTTCCAATTCCTCTATTTTCATCAAGACCTATGTTTTCTGCCCCTTTATTCCGAACGGAGCCTAAATATTTGGTATAAGGGCATGGGACAGTGGGTGTACCAGCAGTCCAGCACCATGTACGTAAATAGGGGCATAAAGTGGTGATTCATAGTTTGTTGCCCCGAGAAACAAACATCCAAGAAACATATCTGGGTTGGTCCCATTTTTGTTCACTCTAGCCACCTACTCCTATGTGTGGATAGCAAATCTAGTCCTGGTCATACCACTGTGTACAGCGTTACCCCTATATTTCCCTTTTCGACCAAGAGACCGGTTGGATGACCAGTCTGTACTACTTTCACCCCCTTTCATTCTTGTTTGTACCAAGTCCGATGTACATACTAAATTCCCCCACCCCCGCTTTATTTCTTGTTTGAACCAAGTAGTACAAGATTCGACTCCATGAAGTAGCTTTACCTCTAACAATAGAAGAAGAAAAAATATGTGACGTTGGACCATCCGATCGAGAGGGGCTGAGAGGTAGAAAATGATGCATATGCAGCGACGTAGCAAGCTGGGGAAGTAGAGCTAAGGTGGTTTTGAACGAAGATATACCTGAAGGTCATCAGGATGTGGATAGGTGGGCGGCGGGAGGCCGGATCCGCCCACAGGCAACGACGAAGGGATCGGAGGACCTCCCACGCCGGCGCTCGGCCAGAGATAACATTGCGGCCGGCAGTGGGTCTCCTCCCTCGCTGTCGACGACGGCCTAAACGCTGCCCCTCCTCCCCTTCACCGGCGGAGGGGGATACGCCCGGATCTATAACCAGCGGTGAGGATAGAAAGCCAGTGTTTTTTGAAGGGAGAAAGACAGTGTTACTACCCCTATCTTGTTTAAATCTGGAGAGGATGAGAGCGTGTGAATAGAGCAACCCTAGCAAGCAAGTGCGGAGGCTCAGGCCTATATATACATAGCAAGCAACCCTAGCAAGCAAGCAACCCCTATCTTCATCAACTCGTACAAGACCGAGAAATTTGATTACTACAACGCCCTCTCCCTCGCAGACTGAGCTCCGGTGCCTTAACTGCACCTGCCTTTGGCTGCATGATAGGAGGGCCAACCACCTGTTGGGCCCACCTGTCATAGACACAAAGGCAGGAGCAGTAAGTTGAAGCTTTCGCTATCCCTCCCGCACGAGGTGGATGGACATGCAGCAGTGGATTCGATACTGTAGAAGTAGGAGTAACATCATTATTGTTCGTATTCTCGAAGAGGTGAAGAGCCAAGCGCAACCCGAACGTGGCAGTTGCGAACGCTCGCGTGGTCCGGTTCCTTGGAGTACTAGCTAGGCTCTTGCATGAGACAAAATTGCTATTGTTTAACAATTAAGCTCCATTATCCATTGGTTGATACTCATTCTGCATAGGTCCATGCACTTAGCACCGTTTCCTCCCGGGGTCACCAATGTTTATTTGCTAATTAATAGCATTGCATGCAATGAACTAGCCATTGCAAGTCATTAAAAGCATGCACACCTCTCATCTCGTATTGGTTGATATGTCAAGAAACAAGAAACAAGGTAGAAGTTAATGCACCGCGCCTAAGTGTTTTGGGACTATTTTGTTTTCGTAAGATGACTTACACACCTAGACGGAGGGAGTAGTATAGCCCTGTAAACCAGAAAGGAGTATTTGCCTTTCTCGAGATTTCAACAAGTGACTAGACTACACCGTGTGCAGTACTCCGTCCCTTCCGGTTTATAGTGCTCAAATCTCAAATCTCATGAACCAAGGCATTTTGCGATTGGAGGAATGTATCTTGTACTTTAGAAAACTACCCTAATTAAACTCATGCATTAATTACGCAGTTCTCTCGTTTTCCTCTCCGCCTTGGTCACGGTGCACAATATTGAGCACTCCTATATGACTAGCCGCTCTATCTACATGCGGGACATTTCAAAGCATCCGGGCCCGCGTGCCATCCACCAAATCACAGCGATGTGCTATTGTAACACCCCGGGTGTAATTTACTTTATATGATCCCCAACTCTTGCCGTTTCCGGCGCTAAGTTATTTTATTTCCTCGGGTTCGGGTTTTTGTCTTCGTGTGTTGTTGTCGGTGTCATGCATCTCATATCATGTCATCATATGCATTGCATTTGCATACGTGTTCGTCTCATGCATCCAAGCATTTTCCCCGTTGTCCGTTTTGCATTCCGGCGCTCCTATGTCACTCGGTGTCCCTTTCTACCTCTTTTCGTGTGTGGGGGTTAAACATTTCCGGATTGGACCGATACTTGCCAAGCGGCCTTGGTCTACTACCGGTAGACCGCCTGTCAAGTTTCGTACCATTTGGATTTCGTTTCATACTCCAACGGTTAACCGAGGGACCGAGAAGGCCTCGTGTGTGTTGGAGCCCAACACCCCTCCAATTTGGCCCAAAACTCACAAAAACCCTCTCCATCATCTAGAGCATTTGATCACGATCGCGTGGCCGCAAACCGCACCACATTTGGAGCCTCCTAGCTCCCTCTACCTCTATAAATAGATCACCCCCGAAATTCTCGCGCAAAACCCTAGCCCCCTCTCTCCCCTCACCCGCCGGACATCTTTCCCGCCGACGGACATGTCCGCCCGCGACGTCCGCCGCCACGTGTCGGGCTGGCATTCGTCCAGCCCGGTGCCCACATCACCGCACCACTCGAGGCCCGCGAGCCCGTGTCCGGCCCCCGCGGCCCGCTCC
>NC_041390.1:427696669-427699076 GCF_002162155.2 Triticum dicoccoides
GGCCCGCTCCCTCGCGCCGCCCGCCCGCGCATCTCATCGCCCGCGCCGGCGAGCTCCTAGCTCCGGCCGCCGCCCGCCATCGCCGCCGACGACGCCGACCCGCCGGACCGCTCCACCGCGCCTCTTCGTCCCCGGCCGAGCCACGCCGCTCGCCGCCCGAGCCGGTGCCGGTCACCGCCGCCTCGCCCTCGCCTCCCCTCGCCCGGATCCGGCCACCCCGACAACTCTGGCGGCCCCGCGCAGCTTCTCCGGCGAGATCCGCCGCCGCATCGGATCGTGTGCGCCGTCAGCTACAGTGAAACCCTAGATCCACTCGGTTGACTTTCCCCTCCTAACCCTAATTATTTTGCGTTTTTCATCATGCTATAACTCCGCATTCGTAGCTCCATTTTGCGCGTGTAGCATATCAAAATGTTCGCCTCAAAGAGTACATCATTTCATCTCATTACATCATTTTCATTTGAGCTCATATTGATGCCCGAAATGCTATTGGAATAGAGCTATTTGAGTTAATTGTCAGATCTGCTGCATCAAATAGCTATTTGTCATTTTTGCCATGATTAATGTGTGCATGATATGCTCCTGAGCTCTACATGAGTTTTGTTATATGCTTTGCCATCTTTACAGAGGTGCTATCCATGTATTTTTGTGACATGTGTGGTGACTAGAACAAGCTTGCAAAGTAGTGCATTCGTTAACGCTGATTTCAGGGACTTAGAATTTCACTAAGCCCTTGATCTGTTTTTATCAATATGCCATATGTTCATGTTGTTTCCTAGTGATCCGTGCCTCTTTTGAGGATGATCAGTAAGGATGATTTGTTAATATTGTGGTGCTCTATCCATCCATGTCTTTGTTTGCAATTATGGAGCAACCTAGCTTGAGTCAATCGATCTCTACTTTTGCTATTTCGTGAATCCTGGCAGATTGTTTACTTGTTAGCGATTTTGCCGAGGATGTTGTTGTTGATATGTGCATGCTATGTTGTTGTTTTTGCCATGTCTAGCTTCTATAATATGTATTCTTGATGGGTGTATGCTTAGTTTGTCATGCCTTGCCCTGTAGTGAGTGCATCGAGCTCGTAAACATGCCTACTCGTTACCATATTTGCATGCTCCAGTTTTTCTCTAAGTCTGTAATCTGATTATGTTTTTGCCATTTTCACATGCTTGCAATTGTATTTTCTGATCCCTTTTGGCTCAAGGACACTAAGGGACTTTTGTTAAGTGCTTTGAGTAGCTTCATGTCACGCCTTGATTTTCCATGTTAAGTTCCTGTAGCATATAGTTTTCATGATCCAAAGTGTGCTACCTGATCTGAAATTCCAGACTAGTGTTAATTTCACTAAGTCTGAAACATGTTTACCATTTGCACTTTTGCCATGCTTGTTTGAACCTGTTAATGGATGAATTGGCCGTAGCTCAGTGTTCATCTTTTTTCAAGCATCATGAGTCGATCCCTGCCATGTATTTTGTTGCCATGTTTGAATGCTGTAGCATATTTAACTTGTTGCATTTAGATGACTACTTGCTGTTTATCGCAGTCCGGTGCCATATTTGTTTTGCTTGCCATTTCCAAACCGTGCATCCGATTCCGGTGTTCTTTATATCGAATACAACCGAAATCACCTCACCTTTCCAGTGGCACTCTTGGATTTCCAAGTTGAGGCCAGGTTCAATCATTCCTTGTCAAATCTTGCATATGCATCACATATCGCATCCCGCATAGCATACCATGTTTGCCTCATGTTGTTCGAGCTTTGCACGTGGTTGATTGTGTTCCTTTTGGTTGTTTGTATTGTTTGGGTAGAGCCGAGAGACGAGTTCGCTAACAAGGAGCCCATTGAGTTTGCTTACGAGGATCAAGTCAACTATGACAACTTTGCAGGCAAGATGATCATACCCTCGAAATCACTTCTATCTTTGCTTGCTAGATGCTCGCTCTTTTGCTATGCCTGTGCTACGATGCCTACCACTTGCTTATCATGCCTCCCAAATTGCCATGTCAAACCTCTAACCCACCATGTCCTAGCAAACCGTTGATTGGCTATGTTACCGCTTTGCTCAGCGCCTCTTATAGTGTTGCTAGTTGCAGGTGAAGATTGGAGATCGTTCCTTGTTGGAACATTGTTTATTTGTTGGGATATCACTATATTATCTTGTTATCTTAATGCATCTATATACTTGGTAAAGGGTGGAAGGCTCGGCCTTTTTGCCTAGTGTTTTGTTCCACTCTTGCTGCCCTAGTTTCCGTCATATCGGTGTTATGTTCCCGGATTTTGCGTTCCTTACGCGGTTGGGTGATAATGGGAACCCCTTGACAGTTTGCCTTGAATAAAACTCCTCCAGCAATGTCCAACCTTGGTTTTACCATTTTCCACCTAGCCTCTTTTTCCCTTGGGTTTCCG
>NC_041390.1:427699199-427798865 GCF_002162155.2 Triticum dicoccoides
TCCTCTGAGTGTTGGTCCAAACTAGAGCCCCTTGCAGCGCCACCTCGGGGAAACTCGAGGGTCGGTTTTAGTTGTACAGATTGCTCATCTGAGTGTGCCCTGAGAACGAGATATGTGCAGCTCCTATCGGGATTTGTCGGCACATTCGGGCGGTGTTGCTGGACTTGTTTTTTCTTTGTCGAAGTTGTCTTGTAGAACTGGGATACCGAGTCTGATCGGAATGTCTCGGGAGAAGGTTTATCCTTCTTTGACCGTGAGAGCTTGTGATGGGCTAAGTTGGGACTCCCCTGCAGGGATTTGAACTTTCGAAAGCCGTGCCCGCGGTTATGGGCAGATGGGAATTTGTTAATGTCCGGTTGTAGATAACTTGAACCTTAACTTAATTAAAATGAATCAACTGCGTGTGTAACCGTGATGGTCTCTTCTCGGCGGAGTCCGAGAAGTGAACACAGTGTTGGAGTAATGTTTGCCGTAGGTTGTTCTATAGTTCGTCGTTCGTGCTTTGCCTTCTCTTCTCGCTCTCTTTTGCGAACAGGTTATGCACCATATATGCTAGTTGCTTGCTGCAGGTCCACATATTACCTTGCCTTACCTATAAGCCTAAATAGTCTTGATTGCGAGGGTGCGAGATTGCTGAGTCCCCGTGGCTCACAGATTACTTCCAAACCATATGCAGGGCCCAATGACTCCGTTCCAGATGATGCGCTTGATCTCAAGTGGGAGTTCGACGAAGACTCACTCCGTTACTATGTGTCTTTCCCTAATGATCAGTAGTGGTGCCCAGTTGGGGCGATCGGGACCATGTCGCTTGTTGGGGTTGATCTTTTATTTTGGTACCGTAGTCGGACCATGAGTGTATTGGATGATTGTAATGTTATTCATGTACTTTGTGTGACGTGGCGAGTGTAAGCCAACTATGTACCTTTCCCCTTATTATCTATTTACATGGGTTGTTGTGAAGATTACCTTACTTGCGACATTACTTTCAATGCGGTTATGCCTCTAAGTCGTGCTTCGACACGTAGGAGATATAGCCGCATCGAGGGCGTTACAAGTTGGTAATTAGAGCCTTCCCCGACCTTAGGAGCCCCCACTGCTTGATCGAATTAGCTGACGAGTTGAGTCTAGAAAAATGTTTTGAGTCTTTTAGGAATTATATATCAGAGAGTTTAGGAATTCTTTTTACTCCCCAGTCCCTTCATCGCTCTGGTAAGGCATCCTGACGTAGAGTTTTGACTCTTCTCTTCTCAAATTTCACTAAAAAAATTTAGGATCACGCGGGTATCTTGGAATCGTTCCGATCGATTTGTGACCAGAACTTTGTTCTTGGTGCCTCCTATCATTTAGGGGTTGTGGCAGTGTCCCGGGGAGTTGAGCTTCGAGGTGTTGTCATCACAATTTTATCGTTGCAGTTCTGGAATACCTGAGTTTAGTTCGCCGACATTGAAAATCTCTTTTATGCAGTTGTTGGTGAGATAACCTCGACGCCACCCAGTACTGGGGCGGGAGTTCGGGAGTATTGCCATAACTTGTATAACGGATGCTTTTCGAAGGTTGAGGTAGACGATTTCCAAAGTTTTTCTCGGTTTTGTGTTGAAGGATGGATACAGCTAGATGTAGGATTTGCTAGATTTGGGTGAGATATTATGCTTCCCCTGTATCCCCAACACCTGATTGCATAACCAGAAAGGTTCGGGAGTTTCATAGGTGGGAATTCTTGTAGCTCTAGTTCTTCTTACACGGATATTTGGTTTGAGATTGGGTGATCCTTACCGAGTATTCGTTCTTGCTCCGTACCTTGTTGATTTTATTTCTCTACCTAATTCTAAGTGGCTTCTTAATTTATGGATATGTGACCATTTCAATTGGAATGCATTCGTTCATTTTGTTCGGATGTGAAGACTACATGTTGCAATTTCTACCCGTTTGGTTCAGCTTCAATAATTATCTGTCAATGTGCTAATGGATGTCAACCTCTTCAGGATGGCTCCTCCAACGCGCATAACTCCGAATCCTGATCTGCCACCACCACCTCCACCTCCAGAGGCATGGCAAGCTGTGATGGCCGCTGCCAATGCAAACACGCGGCTGGTCATGCAAATTCTTCAAGAGCGCAACCAAGCGAACCAAGGCAACCAGGGCAACAATCAGAATCACTTTGCTACACTCAACTAGTTCCTTGCTAACCAGCCAAAGACCTTCAGCAATTGTGTTGAGGAAACTGACGCTGATGATTGGCTCATGGACTTATGCAAGCATTTCGAGTGCAGTAATGTCAGGCCTGAGGACTTTGTCAAGTTCGCTTCCTTCCAACTCAAAGACCAAGCTGCAGAATGGTTTCAGCAGTACAAAGATTCCAGAGGAGGCCGTGTGATTACCTGGGATGAATTCCGTCAAGACTTCAAAGCTCATCATATTCCTCAGAGCGTGGTTGAAAGCAAGCGTGAGGAATTCCGCAACCTGAAGCAAGGCTCTATGTCTGTCTATGAGTACAACAAGATGTTTCAGAAGCTTGCCCGCTTTGCTAAGCAAGACATCCCTGACGAGAAGAGCATGATATACCAGTTCAGGGGTGGTCTTAGAGAAGAAATCCAGCTAGCTCTTGTTCTCTTTGAGCCCATGAGATACGACGAGTTCTACAACATGGCATTGAAGCAAGAGGCTGCTCAACTGAAGTGCGATGCTTCCAAGAAGCGAGTCAGAGATGTTACTCCTTCCTCAACTCAAGTGGCTAAGCAGCAGAAGTATTGGCTTCCTCCTCCTCCGTTCCGTCAGCCTTATCAACAAAAGAGCAAAGGTGGCAGTGGATCTTCCCACCCACCCAACCCTGGCTTTCAGAACAAGACTTCGTCTCAAGCTCCAAGATCGAGTGCTCCGTATCACCGTCCGCTTTCAGAGGTCACGTGCAACAAGTGCCAACAGAAGGGTCACTATGCCAACAAATGCTTCAATCAGAGGCATCTCCCTCCTCCTCCTCCTGTGAGATCGGCAAGTACAGCTGTGGTCAAGCATAACCCCAAGTACGCCAAGGTCAACATGGTGAATGCAGCTCAGGCAGAGGACTCGTCAGATGTCATCATGGGTAACCTTCCCGTTAACGATATTCCTGCAAGAGTTCTTTTTGACACTGGTGCATCGCATTGTTTCATCTCAAGACCTTTTGCATCTAAGCATGATTTTGTTACTCAAGTGTTGCCGAAACCATTGGCTATTGTCTCTCCGCCCGTCAAATGACATCTCGAGTATGCGTTCTGGATGTTACAATCACTTTGGGTGACTATAAGTTCTTGTCCTCTCCAAATGTTCTTGGTGACTCGGATATTGATCTTATTCTCGGAATGGACTGACTTTATAAGCACAAGGCTCAGCTTGATTGTGCTGCCAGGCAGATTCAATTGACTCATTCGTCTGAGGATGTAATTGTCTTTGCCGCTCGTGATGATACCATCCGTCTATTTTCTCTCAATGAGAAGGGTGAACTGGATGCCATCTCGCAAATTCTAGTCGTTTGCGAATATCAGGACATCTTTCCAGAAGAGCTTCCAGGAATGCCTCCGCACCGGCCAGTTGAATTCGTCATCGATCTTGAGCCTGGCACGGAACCGGTTTGCAAGCGTCCTTACAAGCTCGGACCTGAAGAGTTGAAGGAGCTGAAGAAACAACTCGATATTCAAGAACGAATGGGTCTCATCCGACCTAGTTCTTCTCCGTAGGGTTGTGGAGTACTTTTGGTGAAGAAGAAGGATGGAACGGACCGACTCTATGTTGACTACCGTCCATTGAACAAGAAGACTATCAAGAACAAGTACCCACTTCCCAACATCAACGAGCTGTTCGAACAACTCAAAGGTGCCCAAGTATTCTCCAAGCTTGATCTCCGTATGGGCTATCACCAGATTCGAATCCGTGAGCAAGATATCCCCAAGACGGTTTCAGAACAAGCTATGGTTCATATGAATACACTGCCATGTTGTCGGAGTAAATAACCATGGGTAGCCTAGCCGGCTCCCCCTGGCCCTTCTGAAAGAATTACGAGCCGATTCGGCCCTCAAGAAACCAAGACACAGGGCCGCCTTCCCCTTGTCGGCTGTCTCCAGGCCGGCTATCGGAAGGCGGCCTGACTTCAGCCCTCATGAAGAAAAGCCGCGGGAGGGCCGGCTCCGAGAAGCCGGCCGCGAGAAGGCCGACTCTACGAAGCCGGCTCCCATAAAGCGGTCAAGATCGTACCCTCGAAGTCTGCATCCACATAACGGCGATGTGACGGGGCGTGGCTACAGTGAAGCCTGCCACCCCCGAATCCTGGAGCACGCCTGGCGGTGGCCATGACCCGTCCGGTGCAGCACTGTTGCCATGATTGACCCTGATGTCATCCACGACGGGCTACCAGTATGAGCCACGGGCAGTGGGCCCCTTCGGGCAGAGAGACACCCGAAGGCGGCCAGACCTCCCCTAGTCGGCCCAAGATAGAGCCGGTTCCCCATAGCCGGCTTGCCACCTCCCTCGAAGAAGACGCCCCATTAAGGAGACAAGGCGCGGTGGGGCTACAGTGATCACCCACCGGGCGGCGGCACTGTAGCCATGCCCACTTCGGCGAAGCCCTCACCACCAAGATTGAGCAACAGTAACCAGCCCGACAAGGCCCTAACAGTGGGGCCTGCCTGTCGACCAAGGAGCCGGCAGCCGGCGGGACCCACTAGCCGACGGGCCCCAGCAGCCGGCGCGGAAGCCGGAGAGCATAGACACAGATGGTGGGCCCCGCGCCCAGCCGGATTACCATTGTACCCCCGGGGGGTAGGCCTATATAAACCCCCCGGGGCATCCATGCAAAGAGAGATCAATCCCTACTAGTCTCAGACACCACATAGGGAGGAGAAGAGAGCAAGCCGTGCCCTTCTTCCTCCTCTCGCCAAACAGCTCAAGGAGCACCGTGTAGCTACTTGTTCATCTAGTGACCATGCGGAGACCCCGCAGAGCAGTAGTAGGGGTGTTATCTCCACGGAGAACCCCGAAGCTGGGTAAGATTCGCCGGCGTGCATGTCTTCGCCTCATCCCGTTTCCAGACACCGGCGATGTCTTACTGGCTCCCACAATGATAAGCCACCCGTTGGCATATCTCGCACCTACCACCCGACACATGTCTTTTGGCCTCGTCAACGCTCCTCCGACTTTCTCTCGCATGATGAACTTCATCTGCAACGCCTACACAAATGACTTCGTTTTGGTCTATCTCAATGACATTCTGGTCTTTTCGAAGAACAAGGAAGATCATGCCAAGCACTTGCGTTTGGTGCTCGATAAGCTCAGGGAACATCAGTTCTACGCCAAGTTCTCAAAGTGCGAGTTTTGGCTCGATGAGGTTCTATATCTTGGGCATATCATCTCTGCCAAGGGCATTGCGGTGAATCCTGAGAAGGTGTCTGCAATTGTGAATTGGGAACCACCTCAGAACGTGAAGCAACTCCGTAGCTTCCTCGGTCTCGCAAGCTACTGTCGAACGTTTGTGGAGAACTTTTCAAAGATCGCGAAGCCTCTTTCAAACCTTCTCCAAAAGCACGTCAAGTACGTTTGGTCTCCACAATGTGACATCGCTTTCAACACTTTGAAAGAGAAATTGGTCACTGCTCCAGTTCTGACTCCTCCTGATGAATCCAAACCGTTCGAGGTCTTCTACGATGCCTCTCTTCAAGGTCTTAGTGCAGTGTTGATGCAAGAGAAGAAAGTTGTGGCTTATACCTCTCGCCAGTTGAAGCCCAACGAGAAGAACTACTCCACTCACGACCTCGAGTTGGCAGCAGTTGTGCATGCTCTTTTGACTTGGAGACATCTCTTATTGGGAAGAAAAGTGGACATTTTCACTGACCACAAGAGTCTCAAGTACATCCTCACTCAGCCTAATCTCAACCTAAGGCAGACTCATTGGGTCGAAATGATTCAAGAGTATAATCCGAGTATCGAGTATACTCTAGGCAAGGCCAATGTGATTGCTGACGCTTTGAGCAGGAAGGCTTACTGCAACTGTCTGATTCTCAAGCCTTACCAACCCGAGCTTTGTGAAGCTTTCCGCAAACTCAATCTGCAAGTTGTTCCTCAAGGTTTCCTTGTCAACCTTCAAGTCTCTCCTACTTTGGAAGATCAGATTTGCGAGGCTCAACTTCTTGATGCTATGGTGAAGAAGGTGAAGATTGGGATTGCTAAGAGTCAACCCAAGTACAAGTGCTATCGCCTTGATGACAAGGATACTCTCTTCTTCGAAGATCGTATTGTTGTGCCCAAAGGTGACCTTCGTAAAGTTATCATGAACGAGGCTCACAATTCACTCCTCTCCATACACCCTAGGAGTACGAAGATGTATCAGGACCTCAAGCAGGCTTATTGGTGGACTCGAATGAAGCGCGAGATTGCTCAGTTCGTGAAGGAATGTGATGTCTGCAGAAGAGTGAAGGCAGAACACCAACGAACAGCTGGTCTCCTCCAACCTCTTGCCATTCCAGAATGGAAGTTTGACCACATTGAGATGGACTTCGTGACTGGGTTTCCAAAGTCCAAGCGTGGCAATGATGCTATATTCGTTGTCATCGACAAACTCACTAAAGTGGCTCACTTTCTGCCTATCAAAGAGTCTATCACTGCAGCTCAATTGGTGGAGCTGTATACCTCTCGGATTGTCTCTCTGCATGGTATTCCACAGGTGATCTCTTCAGACCGTGGCAGCATCTTTACCTCCAAGTTTTGGGATTCTTTTCATAAGGCCATGGGCACCAACATCCGCTTTAGCACAGCTTTCCATCCTCAAACTAGCGGTCAGGTCGAGCGTGTCAATCAGATTCTCGAAGATATGCTCAGGGCTTGCGTTATCTCCTTTGGTATGAAGTGGGAAGATTGTCTTCCATATGCCGAATTCTCCTACAACAACAGTTTTCAAGCAAGTTCGGGCAAGGCCCCTTTCGAAATTCTGTATGGCAGGAAGTGTCGTACTCCTCTAAACTGGTCAGAAACCGGTGAACGTCAACTTCTTGGGAATGACTTGATCACAGAGGCAGAAGAAATGTGTAAAGTCATTCGTGATAACCTCAAAGCAGCGCAATTGCGTCAGAAGAGCTACTATGATAGTAAGCACCGTGATTTGGCTTTCAAGAGTGGAGATCATGTTTACCTCCGCGTCTCTCCAATAAAAGGTACTCGTCGCTTCGGTATCAAAGGGAATCTTGGCCCTAGATACGTGGGTCCTTTCAAGATCGTCAGCAAGAGAGGCGATCTCGCCTATCAACTCGAGCTTCCTTCAAACTTTGCAAATGTGCACGACGTGTTCCATGTCTCTCAGCTCCGCAAGTGCTTCAAGACTCCTGACCGCACCGTCAACTTCAAGGACATTGATCTCCAAGAAGATCTCTCTTATCGTGAGCACCCCGTTGCTATTCTTGAAGAGACTGAACGCAAGACTCGCAATAAGTCAATCAAATTCCTCAAAGTCAAGTGGTCACACCATTCCGACCGTGAAGCCACCTGGGAATGCGAGGATCACCTCCGTTCTGAGTACCCGGCGTTCTTTCAGTCCTAGATCTCAGGACGAGATCCTTTCGTAGTGGTAGAGTGTTGTAACACCCCGGATGTAATTTACCTTATATGATCCCCAACTCTTGCCGTTTCTGGCGCTAAGTTATTTTATTTCCTCGGGTTCGGGTTTTTGTCTTCGTGTGTTTTTGTCGGTGTCATGCATCTCATATCATGTCATCATGTGCATTGCATTTGCATACGTGTTCGTCTCATGCATCCGAGCATTTTCCCCGTTATCCGTTTTGCATTCCGGTGCTCCTATGTCACCCGGTGTCCCTTTCTACCTCTTTTCGTGTGTGGGGGTTAAACATTTCCGGATTGGACCGATACTTGCCAAGCGGCCTTGGTTTACTACCGGTAGACCGCCTGACAAGTTTCGTACCATTTGGACTTCGTTTGATACTCCAACGGTTAACCGAGGGACCGAGAAGGCCTCGTGTGTGTTGCAGCCCAACACCCCTCCAATTTGGCCCAAAATCCACAAAAACCCTCTCCATCATCTAGAGCGTTCGATCACGATCGCGTGGCCGCAAACCTCACCTCATTTGGAGCTTCCTAGCTCCCTCTACCTCTATAAATAGATCACCCCCGAAATTCTCGCGCAAAACCCTAGCCCCCTCTCTCCCCTCACCCGATGGACATCTTTCCCGCCGACGGACGTGTCCCCCCACGACGTCTGCCGCCACGTGTCGGGCTGGCATTCGTCCAGCCCGGTGCCCACATCGCCGCGCCACCCGAGGCCCGCGAGCCCGTGTCCGGCCCCCGCGGCCCGCTCCCTCGCGCCGCCCGCGCCGGCGAGCTCCTAGCTCCGGCCGCCGCCCGCCATCGCCGCCGACGACGCCGACCCGCCGGACCGCTCCACCGCGCCTCTTCGTCCCTAGCCGAGCCACGCCGCTCGCCGCCCGAGCCGGTGCCGGTCACCGCCGCCTCGCCCTCGCCTCCCCTCGCCTGGATCCGGCCACCCCGACAACTCCGGCGGCCCCGCGCAGCTTCTCCGGCGAGATCCGCCGCCGCATCGGATCGTGCGCGCCGTCAGCTACAGTGAAACCCTAAATCCACTCGGTTGACTTTCCCCTCCTAACCCTAATTATTTTGCGTTTTTCGTCATGCTATAACTCCGCATCCGGAGCTCCGTTTTGCGCGTGTAGCATATCAAAATGTTCGTCTCAGAGAGTACATCATTTCATCTCATTACATCATTTTCATTTGAGCTCATATTGATGCCCAAAATGCTGTTGGAAGAGAGCTATTTGAGTTAATTGTCAGATCTGCTGCATCAAATAGCTATGTCATTTTTGCCATGATTAATGTGTGCATGATATGCTCCTGAGCTCTACGTGAGTTTTGTTATATGCTTTGCCATCTTTACAGAGGTGCTATACATGTATTTTTGTGACATGTGTGGTGACTAGCACAAGCTTGCAAAGTAGTGCATTCGTTAACGCTGATTTCAGGGACTTAGAATTTCACTAAGTCCTTGATCTGTTTTTATCAATATGCCATATGTTCATGTTGTTTCCTAGTGATCCGTGCCTCTTTTGAGGACGATCAGTAAGGATGATTTGTTAATATTGTGGTTCTATATCCATCCATGTCTTTGTTTGCAATTATGGAGCACCCTAGCTTGAGTCAATCGAGCTCTACTTTTGCTTTTCGTGAATCCTGGCAGATTGTTTACTTGTTAGCGATTTTGCCGAGGATGTTGTTGTTGATCTGTGCATGCTATGTTGCTGTTCTTGCCATGTCTAGCTTCTATAATATGTATTCTTGATGGGTGTATGCTAAGTTTGTCATGCCTTGCTCTGTAGTAAGTGCATCGAGCTCGTAAACATGGCTACTCGTTACCATATTTGCATGCTCCAGTTTTTCTCTAAGTCTGTAATCTGATTATGTTTTTGCCATGTTCACATGCTTGCAATTGTATTTTCTGATCCCTTTTGGCTCAAGGTCACTAAGGGACTTTTGTTAAGTGCTTTGAGTAGCTTCATGTCATGCCTTGCTTTGCCATGTTAAGTTCCTGTAGTATATAGTTTTCATGCTCCAAAGTGTGCTACCTGATCTGAAATTCCAGACTAGTGTTAATTTCACTAAGTCTGAAACCTGTTTACCATTTGCACTTTTGCCATGCTTGTTTGAACCTGTTAATGGATGAATTGGCTGTAGCTCAGTCTTAATATTTTGTCAAGCATCACGAGTGGATCTCTGCCATGTATTTTGTTGCCATGTTTGAGTGCTGTAGCATATTTAACTTCTTGCATTTAGATGGCTACTTGCTGTTTATCGTAGTCCGGTGCCATATTTGTTTTGCTTGCCATTTCCAAACCGTGCGTCCGATTCCGGTGTTCTTTATATCGATTTCAACCGAAATCACCTCACCTTTCCAGTGGCACTCTTGGATTTCCATGTTGAGGCCAGGTTCAATCATTCCTTATCAAATCTTGCATATGCATCACATATCGCATCCCCCATAGCATACCTTGTTTGCATCATGTTGTTCGAGCTTTGCACGTGGTTGATTGTGTTCCTTTTGCTTGTTTGTCTTGTTTGGGTAGAGCCGGGAGACGAGTTCGCTAACGAGGATCCCGTTGAGTTTGCTTACGAGGATCAAGTCAACTCTGACAACTTTGCAGGCAAGATGATCATACCCTCGAAATCACTTCTATCTTTGCTTGCTAGATGCTCGCTCTTTTGCTATGCCTGTGCTACGATGCCTACCACTTGCTTATCATGCCTCCCAAATTGCCATGTCAAACCTCTAACCCACCATGTCGTAGCAAACCATTGATTGGCTATGTTACCGCTTTGCTCAGCCCCTCTTATAGCGTTGCTAGTTGTAGGTGAAGATTGGAGATCGTTCCTTGTTGGAACATTGTTTACTTGTTGGGATATCACTATATTATCTTGTTATCTTAATGCATCTATATACTTGGTAAAGGGTGGAAGGCTCGGCCTTTTTGCCTAGTGTTTTGTTCCACTCTTGCCGCCCTAGTTTCTGTCATATCAGTGTTATGTTCCTGGATTTTGCGTTCCTTACGCGGTTGGGTGATAATGGGAACCCCTTGATAGTTCGCCTTGAATAAAACTCCTCCAGCAATGTCCAACCTTGGTTTTACCATTTTCCACCTAGCCTCTTTTTCCCTTGGGTTTCCGGAGCCCGAGGGTCATCTTATTTAAACCCCCCCGGGCCAGTGCTCCTCTGAGTGTTGGTCCAAACTAGAGCCCCTTGCAGCGCCACCTCGGGGAAACTCGAGGGCTGGTTTTAGTTGTACGGATTGCTCATCTGAGTGTGCCCTGAGAACGAGATATGTGCAGCTCCTATCGGGATTTGTCGGCACATTCGGGCGGTGTTGCTGGACTTGTTTTATCTTTGTCGAAGTTGTCTTGTAGAACCGGGATACCGAGTCTGATCGGAATGTCTCGGGAGAAGGTTTATCCTTTTTTGACCATGAGAGCTTGTGATGGGCTAAGTTGGGACTCCACTATAGGGATTTGAACTTTCGAAAGTCGTGCCCGCGGTTATGGGCAAATGGGAATTTGTTAATGTCCGGTTGTAGATAACTTGAACCTTAACTTAATTAAAATGAATCAACTGCGTGTGTAACCGTGACGGTCTCTTCTCGGCGGAGTCCGGGAAGTGAACACGGTGTTGGAGTAATGTTTGTCGTAGGTTGTTCTATAGTTCGTCGTTCGTGCTTTGCCTTCTCTTCTCGCTCTCTTTTGCGAACAGGTTAGGCACCATATATGCTAGTCACTTGCTGCAGCTCCACATATTACCTTGCCTTACCTATAAGCCTAAATAGTCTTGATTATGAGGGTGCGAGATTGCTGAGTCCCCGTGGCTCACAGATTACTTCCAAACCAGATGCAGGGCCCGATGACTCCGTTCCCAATGATGTGCTTGAGCTCAAGTGGGAGTTCGACGAAGACTCACACGGTTACTATGTGTCTTTCCCTGATGATCAGTAGTGGTGCCCAGTTGGGGCGATCGGGACCATGTCGCTTGTTGGGGTTGATCTTTTATTTTGGTACCGTAGTCGGACCATGAGTGTATTGGATGATTGTAATGTTATTCATGTACTTTGTGTGACATGGCGAGTGTAAGCCAACTATGTACCTTTCCCCTTATTATCTATTTACATGGGTTGTTGTGAAGATTACCTTACTTGCGACATTGCTTTCAATGCGGTTATGCCTCTAAGTCGTGCTTCGACACATAGGAGATATTGCCGCATCGAAGGCGTTACAGCTATAGTCGAGACTCACATATCACCCCTGTGTGGCCGTCATGACCCGTCATATCACAAAACCCACACCTTTACCAATAGTGGTAAGGTGGCCTCCAAGTTGGACTGGACGAAGCAACCATCATTTCACCGGAACGCTCGTTCAAGCCCTTTCTTCCCTTTCTTGAAGAAAACCTCACTCCAGGCTACTCACTTCTGCCATTTTTCTTCTGTATCGATGAAGGAAAGGTGGGTGAATCAGTTATGCTGCTATATTTTCATTCCAAGAATCTTCTTTTTGCGAAGCACCGACCGATTCTCACATCCTATTCTTTTCCCGTTTTCATTGCGCTTGTGGTTTCCTTTCAATTGCTTTTTGTTTGTTAGTTCATTGATGGATCCTGGAGCACTAGGCAGAGAGGTGCCAGCGGACAACCCACTGGAGACAGCGATCTCCAGGAACCGAGCACCGACCAACGAGTTGACCCTGTTGGCGGGCCAACCCATGGAGACGAAGAACTCCAAGAAACAAGCACTGGCCCAAGAGTTGAGGATGTTGGCGGACGAACTCCTCAAAGAAAGTTGGAAGAACAGCAAGGGACCCACCGTGCCTACCCCAGGAACTCTGATTGCCACCTATGTGAGGCTCAAGACCGAGTTTGAGGAGATAGTCTCCGTTGAGAAGTAGTATTCCCCTGGCAAGGTGATGGCCCGCATCGAGGACGAGGAGATGGCCCCCGGAGGGATGAGATCCCCCGGTGAGCTGCACAAGGTAAAAAATAGTGGCTTATTACCATAGTTGTGGTTTTTGATTATTTGCAATGTGCTTGCTAATATGTTAGGGTTGTGCAGGTGTCAGTGGACGTCCTTGATGATTCCGATGTCGTGGCCCGTCCTGTTGGCATCGCCCCGGAGATCGATTCCGATGCCGCTGTCCATCCGGTGGACATCGCCCCAGAGATCGATTCCGATGACGCGGTCAGTCCTGCAGACATTGCCCCAGAAATCGATTCCTATGCCGCTGTCCGTGCTATGGTCATTGCTCGAGAGATCGATGACAAGAAATAGTTGGTCGCGCTAATCCTTCCGGGTAGTTTGCATTGCCCTGTGTTTAATTATCAGAACGATGCGTGTTATCAAACCATCTTAGGGCTAGTGCAATGTCTTGTGTGGGCGGATCTTACTACTTTTGTTTGATAGTGAATCATGCGAACCCTCTCCGAGTTATGGAAACAGATGTATCCTCACCAGCTTTTGATGTAATATATGGCATGATTAGATGTAAGTTTGAACTATTTATCATATCAGCAGGGCTTGTTTGATGATTCTTGGTGTTAGTAGGCTAGCTACTGTTCGAGCTATAGTACTTGCAAAACACTCACCGAAGAGAAACATTGGGGCTGATGAGCTCGTGGTACGCTTATACTTATCCCTCGTCGATCGACCAATAGCCCTAGCTCCTAAAATTGTACGCTTAGCGATCGATGACCTAGGCGGGCTAGTTTGGCCTAGTGGGTTTCAGTGATATGACATGCAACACAAAATCATAGCAGTGTAGAGACGTACTCCCTCCGTTCCAAAATAGATGACCTAGGCGGGCTAGTTTGGCCTAGTGGGTTTCAGTGATATGACGTGGTACAGTGTCGTCCAATCTTCGCGTGTGGTAGCAGTATTGCGGGTACAGTAAGTTTTCTTGAAGAAGCGGAATTCAACGAAGTCATGATGGTTCCTTCGTCCGAACAACTTATAGTGGGAAAGGTTGGGCCTGCGATACGACTGGGGTAGACTAGGATAATTTTGTGCATGGCAGGTGGACCAGGATGGTCGACGTCCGACATGTCGGCGAATGAAAGTATTCTTTTCGATATAGAGGACGAGCAACGAGTATTCATTGTTTATTTTTGATGAAAGCTATTATCTCCACTGTTATGACGGAGGAGTGTGAAACACGGCAGCCCAATGAACTTGGCATGTGCACCACTCCCTCCTTCCTCATGTAATTCCCTGGTTACAGCTTTTTCTCTATCTATTTCCTCTCAAATGTTTTTTACCTTTCTTTCTTTAAGACACAATTGTTTTTATGCCTTTTTTAGAATTATTTTTTTATACCTAGGAGCACGTGTAGAGACGGGCTCTTGCAGAGCCCACTCCTTGACTTTGTCAATGCCTCTCTCTCCTCCACATAAGCAGTACTACTTGCTATGCATGCAAGCGGCGGGCAGCTGGCGTCTTGAGGGGCCAGGGCAGTGAGAGCGGGCTCCGGAAGCGGTCCGGACTCTAGCATAATTTTGGTTTTTACAGTATTTCTTTCTCCATTGACATGTAGGCCCGCGTAGATATATAAAGAACACGAGCTGATGAGGCGCATGTGGACTGTTTGACTGGTCAACCAGACAAATACGGAGCTATACGCTGAGCTAGTGATCGTATAATCACCATATCTCGTATACAATGATCAAAGTGAGCTATCAAGACAAGTTCGATGACCGTCAATGCATTTTACTCGGTAATAAATGACCAGGATTGAAGGGGAATCCAAATTTGCTTCGTCTTCTGTCCTTGAGCTCTTGACAAACCAATGCACTATACGGTTGTCCGGCCACTCCACCCCAGAGCTCTCACCAAGCATCGTTCATGCCACCGCGCCGCATACTAACAGGAAAGGCAGCGATGGCATCCTGCCGCGCCGAGTTCCTCGCCACCCACGAACGCACACAAAATGGTAGGGAAGAGATGGCATCCCGCCGTGCCGAGTTCATCGCCGCTCGCGACCTCACAACTATGCGGGAGGAATTTGAAGATGCCAAGGCCGAATGGGCGGTAGAGCAAGAGGCGGGCAAAGCCGCATAGAGGGAGCGGAAAAGTCAGAAAGCACTCAAGAAAAGAGAGGCCCGTCGCCGCAAGAAAGAAATGGACGCACGCACTGCTGCGGAGAGGTCGGCGGAGATCCAAGCACGGTGGGGTGTCGCCGACAAAGCCGGGAAGGAGAATGACAGCGTCTGGCCAACATGTGAGAAGTAGTAGTACTAGTAGTTAGTGTGTGTGTGTGTGTGTGTGTGTGTGTGTTTGAGTACGAGCATGTACCAGTACTACTAGTTACTACTGTAGTTTTTAGAGAAAATTACCAGTACATTAGCCTAGACTAAATGGAAAAATTCCTATCTTAAGCATCAAATGGCATCTCTTTCTCTATAGGAATTGAGATGCATCTCTTTCTCTATAGGAATTGAGATGCATGTCATCTCACTTCCTATGATTTTCATATTCCTATCCTATGAACGAAAGGAGGCCTCTGTTGGAGTAACTACTGTAGCTAGCAGTACTGCTGGTACACTAGTTTTCTTCAAGAAGCGGAATTCAACGAAGTCATGATGGTTCCTTCGTCCAAGCAACTTCAAAGTGGGAAGTGGGCCTGTGATTTGACGGCTCATTAGTCATTGTTACTGCGGCGCGATGACCTAGGTGACTCCCTTGGACTTCTGCGTGCATGGCAAGTGGACCAGGATGGTCGACGTCCCACATGTTGGCGAACGGAAGTATTCTTTCCGATATCGAGGAGCAAGGAAACCGTGTGGTATAGTATCACTGCTGATTGGTTCGCAAAAAAATAGTATCACTGCCGATTTATAATTATTTTTTATTTCTGATGAATGCTAGCGTTTAAACTCTTACGACGAAGGGTGCCAAACATGGCACGTGCTGGATGTCCCACACGTCAGCGAAAGGAGTGGGACATGAATAGCGTGGTAGAGCCCAGCATAAAAAACAGCGTGGTAGAGCGTCTCCACTTCTTCCACTTCTAGGTCAGAGACCACACGTAGTAGTACTTAGTGGTATGAATGATACAAAGTGCGACCTGGAGACAAAGACACGTCTAGTTGGAAGGTCTCGGGGCATACACGTAAACAAATATAAAAGTTAATATGTGCCTCCAACTAATATAGTAGTAGTAGAGTACTTAGGCACGTACTCCATAACATCACTGTGCATTTCACGTACAACATTTAGTGGTGCTACGTAGTAAGAGACAAATGCCGCCCAAGAGTTCCCTTCTCGACCTACTTTTGGGTGTTTGGTAGAGTGTATGGAGGGTGCATGAGTCTACACTAGTTTAGCACAAATACACTAGAAGCATGCATGAAGAGAGCATGCATGAAGATGGGTGTTGAGTTGAGCATGCATGAAGAGGGAACAACTATGCTGAGACGAGAACGCAACCAAACACACCCTATATGCCATGCATGTTCATACCATTTGTGCCTTTCTACTTCACTTACTGCGCTACATTACTCAGGTTCGTACGTCCACTCCTGGGTACATGTTCGTCTCATAGTTCCAGTCCCACGTGTTCTTCATATAGATGGAACGATCCTTGCATAACACGTGCACCTTGATGCTAGATGGCTCGCGTGTTGGCAAAAGGATGAACAAAGCTCACGTAAAAAAATAGAGTGGAAGAACATAGATTCCGGACGACCGAGAAGGAGCAAGGAACCTCATGGTGGAGCGTCTGCACTCATAATATTTAATATTATTTAGTGATATAAAATTAACCAATCATCTCCACAGTGGACTAGAAGAGTACGAAACACGGCAGCCCAATGTAGTATCATACTAGTACATGGCTAACCCATGCTATCACCATATTTCTTGGCTTCCGTGCGACACCTATCTCTAGTAATCCAGCTGCCTTTATCGCTTCTCCCTCCTCGTCTCTATCAAAGTGTGGCGGGTTGGCGTTTCTGCCGTCTATTGAGGTCGGTTAACTATCACATGTTAGCGACATGCCAAGAGCATTCTAAAAAATTCCTTTGACGTTCCGTTTTCAAAAAGAAAAAAATCCTTTCACGTACGAATTTGCCTGTATGCTTTGAGCAACTTGCATGTCCTATACTGCTCCTGTTTGATACTCTAACTTAGCTAGAGGTTAGACTAACTCATGACTAACCCTGAACTAACTGTAGCCAAAGAGGCGTTTGGGTGACAGGGTTAGATTGACAATAAATGCACTTCATAGAGAGAGAAAAGTGATTTTTCAGTGGTCCCAATGAGAACTATCTCCAGTTAACACCTCTTGGGTGGGATAGTTTTTTTGGTGGGTTCGGTGCAACTTGCTCCAATTTAAACCCTCATGCTTGGATAGTTTAGGGCTATTTGAGCCCCAACTAGCTCAAACTAACTCTAACCCATGGATCCAAATAAGGCCTATGGCCAGTCTTGACGCGGAGCAATCGCGTGCACCGGGAAGCGGCACTCTCTCGGCCGTCGTGCCACTTCAAAGCCGGCGCCAGTGAGAGGTTGCCTCCGCTCCGGCCGGGCATTAATGCGGCACTGATGCTCCAGGGCGACGCTGACCGTTTCACGCGGGAAGCGCGCGCTGGCAAGGGAGTATAGGTTTTGAACCGTTTCAGGTGTAGTACTGGTTGTTTGCAAAACTACTCAATTATTGCACTCAGTTTCCTAAGAAATTGTGGTAAAAACGTTACTCCACAGCCCGCTTCCCTTCTCCTTCCTCTTCCACCGCCCGCGCACGTCCGCGGGAAGCGACCGGTCAACCCTTATATAGGAGTTCTAGCACAAAAAGATGCATGCATGACCACTAAAATTTCCATATTAAAGCGTCGCTCTGGCGGGAGTATGGCGTATGTTGTTACCTTCGGCCGGCCCATGGCTACCGGGCGACAGCAACCAGAGAAGAGGCGACGGGAGGGGAATGAATGCAGCTACTGTTTGGGTTCGCCTTCCGGCTTAAATAAATGCGCAACATCACGTGTACCCGCGGGTGCACAAATTGTAACATACGTGTCTGCTTAAATGGGCGTCACGTAAATGGTGTGTGTGTGAGAGAGAGAGATTCTGAGAGACAGAGTGCGTGTGTGCGACTCTACTCTTCGGACATGTACTCAACCTTTTGCATCGGGATATAAGTATAATGGTATTTACTTTAGCTAATGATTTGCGTGGCCATGTTAACGTGGTTGTGTCAAAAAAATGTCACTTCCTGCTCGTGATTTGCGTTATATAATTACAAGCAAGATTCTCGTGCATTGCACGGAACATCAATATGCATTTTTTTACAGAACACCTGTTGTGATTGACCCATGCAGGAGTAAAAACTAATGATATCTCAAGAATTTTATCGAAAAATTGGTATCTCGAGAATGTCATCGAAAAAATGAAAGATGAGAGATAAGGCGAGGAGGAGTGGAGCGTGGTGGTGACTGGTAGTCGGAATGGGCGGAGGCATGGGGATGGACGGCACCGGCAGGCGGCAGCGGCCACCATGCATGCTAGATTGTTCTAGAGACTTATTCCTTTTTTAATTGCTGAGCAATGAGGTTGCGGGAGATAATGATGTGGTGAGAGGTGCGGGTATCTTTTGTAAAATTATCATAGTTTGCTTTCTATCCTCAGATATAGATCATACGGTCTGTATTACAAGATGGCAGGCACACCATCACCACCAACTCGTTTTTATAAGGGTACAGATGATAAGTTTGCCGACTACTAAAGTAAAGTGCAATTTGTCCATGTTATGCAAGTAAATAAAGGTGATTGTTTATCATACGGGTAAGGTTGGATGAAGGGTGGTAGGAACAAATGCTCCACCTAGAGCATGTGTGTGTGAGATGGAGTCTTAGTGTGTGTGTGGGGTGTGTGTGTGTGTGTGAGAGAGAGAGAGAGAGAGGAGAGAGAGAGATGGAGTCTTAGTTTGTGTGTGTGTGAGAGAGGGAGAGAGATGGAGTCTTAGTGTGTGTGGGGGGGCGTGCGTGCTTGCGTGTGAGAGAGAGAGAGAGAGAGAGAGATGGAGTCTTAGTGTGTGTGTGTTGGGGGGTGCGTGCGTGTGTGTGTGTGTGTCGCGGGGTCCTCTGTGGCGGATGCAATTTAAGTGTGCATGGCTTTCATCATAGAGAGGTGATGTGTATGGCAGAGGCCACCAACGATAGGGTGCGAGAGAGAAAATGCCCGTAGAGAGGGAAGAGAAGGTGTGTGCACATGAGAGGAGTCGACTTCGAGAGAACGTGTTTGTTCGAGAGACACCGAGGAAGACTACTATATATCGATGGTGCATGTAGGCGGGAATTAAACTAAGGGATGGTCTTATTTGTTTCGGGGATATAGGGGAAGAGTGAGAGGCGGGGGTAGCTAGAAGGACATTGTTAAGTGTGAGTGTGTGTTTTACCCATCCAGGCAGAAGTGATGTGCACAAAATAGGAGAACGATTCGATGTGGCGTTAGGATTGAGGGTAATTAACTACGTATGCAGACATATAGACCATGAACGTGCATGTGTGAGAGGTACACATGTATACGTGGGATGTGTGTGTGTGCGTGCGCGCATGATTGAGATAAAAGAAAGAAGACATAAGTCATAAGATCAACGACATGGGAGAGACGGATCGGTATGACAATATGCATGCATGTGAGAATGCATGGAAGAAGTCCCAACAATTGAGCATGTGTTTTTGTCTTTAAGAGATAGTGGCGTGGGCTGGGGCATGCATCTATGGCGAGCAGAGGGAGTGAGGCGCAATGATTGTGCAAAAGAGACCAACTTATAAATGCATATGTATGGAGAGACATATATAGTGTGGGTGATAGGAAGCAAGACTCTGTGCGAGAAAGAAATGTTGATGGAGAAACTACAAATAGATACAGAGATGGAGATGCTAGCTAGAGGGACATCCGCTAGTTTGGGTGTTGGAGATGACCGTCGGGTGGTTCAAAGGGTGAAGTTATATATGTGTGTGAGAGGGCACTTGACTGCATGTAGAGAGAAACATATGTAGTGTGCGTGATAGGAATCAAGAGTGAGGGCGAGAAAGAAATTTGATGGAAAACAGATAAATAGAAAGATAAAGATGCTAGCTAGTGTGCGTTAGAGATAGGAGTCGAGTGGATCAGAAGGCTGGGTTATGTGTGTGGGTGTGAGAGAGATGGAGAGAGGGTGCGTGTGAGTCACATACAAACAGTTATCAGAGAGAAATGAGATCCGGAGAGACGGAGTTTTGTGTCTGCGAGAGAGAAAGATATTTCACAACGAGAGTGATAGATAGAGAGACGTACGAGGGAACGCAAGATATCTCTAGGGAGAGAGGGTGTGTGTGAGCGACATACAAGAGAACAATGGAGAAATATGAGACCCTGGGAGACAGAGTTTGTGTTTGTGTGTGAATAAGAGATATTGAATAGGAAGAGTCGTAGGTTCTCATATCTAAGGAGCGAAAGACATCTCTGTATGAGGGGTGTGCGAGTGGCACACATGGGAATAGTAGAGATAAATGAGACCCCGGGAGATAAAGTTTTGTGTTTGTGTGAGAGAAAGAGATTCCACATGGATAATCATAGTTAGAGACACATAGCAGGGAGCGAGATATGCTTAGAGAGAGATAGAGTGATGAAGGTCGAGGGAGAGAGTACCGTCAGTGTGTTACGAAGATAAAAGATCATTGTCGACATACAGGTAGCATGAGAGATACCTGAGAGACGATGAACGTGTATAGGTCCAGAGAGATAGTACTATATAAGCATGAGTGATAGCTATATGAGATGAATATCTGGATTAAAGGGGATTCAAATATTTAAACTGGAGATCACGACATCGATAATATCATAACGCAAATTGGTGTATCAAACATGCATATTCATTTGAATTTGGGCACACGTGTAATGTTATATAGTTTATCAATATTGGTGATCCATAGATTCTTCAATTACAAACATTGCATGGTTTATATGCAATTAATGTCTAAACGGGATTACACTATATGTTGCGTGTGTGAAACACATTATACATGTTTGAGAAGTAAAAAAAACCCGCATGAAACACACATTAATTGGAGACAGTTAGCTAGGAATGCATACATTGGATTTCAACATAAAGTGGTTTCAAATATTTGAAAATCCAAATTGATGGATACAACCTTATGAATCTGAGATCATGCCATTTGTAAACCATATTTATGTATAAACGGTGTTGTGCTTTTGAAAGTATATATAAAAAATGATGTATATAGAATGTAATTCCAATTGAAAATGGATCCCGTCCGAAAAAAATAGAATACAAACGGGATTCGAATTGAGTTGGCACGGTACACGTGCACTCTGCAAAATTTGAACGAAGCGGGGAAAGTCGCAGTAACCGCCTGAAACCAAAATCTGCGAGATGGAAATCACTATTTCCTATCCCTGCCACGCAAAGCCTATATGCCGGATTTCTATAGGTTTCGATAGGGGTAGGTTTGTAATTTCACCCAAACATGACGTAACCGCCTCTCACCCGGATTCATACACGGTGGGTGCCAAAAGACAGTGTGTCCTCGGTCGAAATCGACTCCCTCCCCGATTCATATTCATACACGGTGGGCGCCAAAAACAAACTCTCGTCGGGAAATATTCGGTGTATGCGAGATTACCGTCCTATCCCCAACCGACTAGTGTTGCTGTGATGTAGTAGAAATTTGAAATGGGGGCTAAGTTTGTAAATTTCCTCGCATTTGAGACAAGCGCGCCTTGAATACATGGTTCCCCCCTTCCTCTCTACCTCGCTTTTCCCCATTCGTACTCCGTGGGCACCAAAACACCCTCTCCACCCCACCCTCATCCGTCTGCCGCCGTCCGCCACCTCATCCACCGCCGTCCTCCTCTACCATGTCAGAGCTGATACCCCGCCGCCGCCGTCCATTAAAGGAGATCGACCTCTCTCATCCACGGCTTCGGACCGGGATCCTTGCATCCCGTCCTCTCGCTTCATCCCCGCCGTCGTCCACCTTGCCGACGCTGCTCCTACGACCGTCTCGTCCATCGCGCCCCACCGCCATCGTCTACCCTCCTAGATCTGCTTCCACGCCGCCGACAGCCATCGCTACCGCAGCACTGTCAAATTCTCAGTAGATGCGTACACGGTGCCGTACCAGAGGCGGTACTCTTTCGTATCTGCTCAACTTATTTATCGCAGCAAGAAAATAGATCGCCATTGCTTTACTCTGATTTCTTGTCTTGGTTGCAAAGTTGCCTTTGTCCGGTTTGCACCTTCAGATCCACCATGGCACGCTCAACACCATACTCACAATGCTTATGGTTTTCCCCTTTTATATTCCACACTAGTTAAATCACAGTAGACTAAATTTCAAAATTGGGTCAGTTGATTTTTCAGAGCTCGCCGGAGTTCGCCGGTGCGATCGAAGGGGCTCGGGTGGGGACGGTGGTTGTGGGGGCGGTGGTGGGGCCTCGTCGAACGAAGAAAACTCGACGCGGGTGGGGGCGGGGGTGGGGGTGGCGGAGGAACACAGGCGGTGGGGCAGGTGGTTTGGCCGGTGGCCCGTGCGGTGTTCTATATGGGAAGCACAGTATGTTCCTTGTCAGGAAGGGGAGCAGGGACATCTGCAGTCAAAAGCTGATAGAGCTGGCCTGTACGTGATCGATAGGCTTTCAATTACTAGCGGCAATACAACACCGTAATTTCCAGCCAGTTCCACTCTCCCGATGTATATATCCTGGTTATGGTGTACCCCTATTATGTACACTATGATCTGCCTAGTTGCTGTGTGCTCTTGTTATCATGGTTTGGCAATAAACTCTCTATATAGTATATTATGAACCTATCATCTGCCAGCTATCCTTACTTCTGGAGCCTATTTTTTGTGTACTTGTGCCAGATTATATAAATGCACGTGGCATATTACAGCACACATGAGCTCTCTCATCCGAATCCAGTGATAGCACACAAGTGTTTACAGGGGCGCCCCTATATTAGAATATCATCTGCATTACAAAGATAATCTCACAACTATTTATGTCTTCATGGTTCTCAGATATTATACGGAATTACAGTGAATATTAGAATCCGCACATCAGAAGAATATTGTGGAACACTGCAATGACTTACAAAATTGGCAGCAAGGCATTGAGTGCCATTCTGGAAGCAATGAAACTCGTACGCTCCCCACCTGTTGATTCTTGTTCAGAATATCATCCTAATGACTATTCTAACCTCGAGGAGTCAAAGGCAAATTGCCTGTCCTATTCACCCATCAAGGTGCCTATTCTAATTTGGCAAGGTTTTATTGATTGCGCGTATCTTGCATATGTTGTCTTGCATTTCTTCTACTTTGTTGCACCGCCATCTGCTTAGTTTACTCATCATATATGTCGAGATGCCATGCCCATCCATTATCAATACATATTCCATCTGTCATCATACCATGTTTTTCCACTCAAATGTTGTTCTTGTGCATCAGACATCAAAAATGAAGAGGGTGATTGTCGAACTTGAAGGAGCACCAGCAAAGTCCTTGAAAAATGTGGTGGTGCCGGAGAAATCTGACAGCACCCCACTTATATTGGTTGTACAACCAGTGACACAAAACGTAGGACCGACTCCAGCAGACTATACCCATACTTCACTGGCCACACCACTAGCCCCACCACACACGACCTGCACTCCAGCAAAAGGTATACCGATTTCATTTGCCATAGCACCAGCTGTACCACAGAAAAATCCCACTCCAGCAAAAAGTACAGCAAGTCCACCGGCCGAAGACCTATCCCAACTGCAGAGACGGCCAATTCCTGCAGATTGGAACCCCATTCCATTTATTCCCAGTTTAAAAGACAATGCTTTCAATGTTGTTAGGGACTACGTGCATATATTCCCATCATGGGAAGATTATTGTGAAGACAAACACCATTTTCACATCTTCCTGTCCAACTTACGTGTAAGTGCTATTATTCATGGTTATTATTTTCCTGTTTTCTGCTGATTGAACACATCAATGATTTACATTACATTGTTGTAACTAGGCGAGGGTCAATCTGGATAGTCATGACGAGCAAAGCTTGCTTGTGCTTTTCAAGGAAGCATTGCAGCAGTATCGGTGTTACCTGAGGAAATCACACTGTGATGGCAAGTCTATAAACGAATTTCCGGTGAAGTCTCCTGTGCTAAATTTAGAAGACATTGAATGGAAAAACCTTTTTATGCACTGGTCTCGTTCCCAGGATGAGGTACTATCTATGAAATCACATGACAATTTGAACTTCTACTTTTCCGCATGTGCCTTACGGATCTTTTTTGCAGGAAATCTGCTCGAAGAAGAATTCCGGTTTGACAAGAACGACAGGATATCGCAAATATGTTGTCCGCTGCTTTGCTCTTGTTAGTACCTGTTGTCCTGTATCACTATACTTGCATACATACCTGGTTCATTATGTGACAGCAGTATGCATGATAGCTTGCTTATCAATTGTTCGCTCCAAATTATCTGATCTGTATGAATGGTTACATTAGTGTAGAATATATGCAATGCCAATGTTTTTTTAGCTCTACATTGTTCTTGTAAGTACATGTTGTCCTTTATCAGTGTACTTATAATGACATGTAGTTGTTCATGTACCATCACTCTGCAGCTTATTTTCCTTTGCCCTCCATTTTCTACACATCAGATCTATATTTACTCTTACCATAAGGTTGGTACTGGAGAAGTTTAGCTGTGCATTGCTCTTGGCTGTACCTTTTGCATGTATCGCTGCACTTACATTTATAGCTACTTGGTTATGTAGCATCACTCTTCATCTTATCTTAAATATTCTCCATTTTTCGTATATTATCACATCTATATTTAATCTTAACAAAATGTAGAATAAAGGCAATGCTTTTGAAGAAGATTATGTGGTAAACTTCTTGAATTGCCCCCCATCAGCATGGACAAGGCCTTTATAGAGCCTGTCTTCACCAATAATGTAAGTTTTTCCATCTCAAGCCTTCAAACTTTGTTGTATATATTTGGTTAGGCATGACTGCAACAGTTGTTTATTTTTGGTGTTTGCATCAAATTGCTTGTTTAAAGTTTATTATATGTAGTTCATAAACAAAAGTTTGTCCTTTCTCAATTTAGGTTTTCAGTTGTACAACCAAGTTCCTTCTTCATACCATGTAAATTAAACTATACAAAGCAAGCGATCTTCTTTTGCACTGCATGTATGCTTCTGTTCTTCATCCGTAATCCAGTGGTGTGGTGAACCTACCCACTACAGCACAATGTCATATTCTACAATGTCTTAACTATGAACAATGTCATATCATTCTACTATTATTTAAACCATCTCTTTATTTGCCAATCTGAAATGGTATAAATTGATAGCACACTAACCATTGATACTTATGAGTTCTTGATCTGTAATCTAGTGATGTCGTGAAGCTGCCAACTCCTTCACAATGTCATTTCCTGCCATGTCTTGACCTGAACAATACCATATTGTGTTAATGCAAATTTAAAGTGTGTCACTTTATTCGTCAGTAAGAAATGTGATGAATTGTCAGCACTGATACTTTTATGTGCAAAACATGTCATATGTCTGCTTGTTTATCTTTCAGAGTGAGGAAGATATAAGTGTTGAACAAGCGCAGTCTCATCATCTTGATCAGCTGCTTGCGCTGCAGCTCCCCAGCAGGGCTAACCTTTCTTGAACTCTATTGAAGTGTTGTCGGTTTTGTATATTATTTTGTCGGCGTGTTTATTTGCACTGGTGGCGATCTTTGATGCCCAGTGTATGTAATCTACTGTCTGCTTGTGCTTTATTATCATAGTGGCGAACTTTGATGCCCAGTGGATGTAATATGCCGTAATTTCTTTATTGTATAGTCTAGGTTTTTTCTTATTCACGATGCTGCAGTTATTTTACTGTATATATATCCTGTCTTTACAGTAAACCGGCCAAACCATAAAATTACGGTACATAATCGGGCCATCATGCAATCACAATGTAGGTTGGGCATGAAACGTGTCGAATAGCTCACGGGCCGGCAGCAGCCCGAAATGAACCCCGACCCATGATTGTGCGAATCAAATCACGGGCTTTTAACTAGCCAAAAAATTGTCTCGGTCCTTGTTTGGCCCAATCAGATATCAGGCTGCGAGCAGGCCGGATGCAAACCGGGCCGTAGTTAGGCCCAACTATATGACGGGCTTTTAACAGGCTGAAATTAATATAGGGCCGAAATGTTAAATGGGCCCTTAACAGGGCAAAACTAATATCAGGCCGAATTACTAAGTGGGCCTTTAGCAGGTGGGCCCAAAAGCATAGTGCCCAGTTGACGGGCCGAATCTGATATGGGCCATAATTGAGCCCAAAGCCTCTTAAAGGGTCGGACCTAATCTGGGCCGTAATTTGGCCCAAAACGTGGTAGGCATTTAACGGGCCAGATCTCATATGGGCCACTATTAGGCCCGGAGTTTGGCAGGACATTAATGGACTGGATCAAATATGGGCCGGCATTTGGCCCAAAATATGGCAGACAGTTAATGGGCCGGCCTACTAGGGTCCTCAAAATCTTGTGGTCCTACAGCTGGGTCGGCCCATTAATGTCGGTGAAATCTCGTGGGCCTTTAGCTGGGCCGGCCCATTATGATCCGCAAGAATCTTGTGGGCCTTTACCTGGGCCGGCCCATTACGGCACACAAAAATCTTGTGGGCCTTTACCTGGGCTAGCCCATTATGGCCCGCAAAATCTTGTGGGCCTTTAGCTGGGCCAGCCCATTATGGTCCGCAAAATCTCGTGGGCTTTTAGCTGGGCCGGCCCATTATGGTCCGCAAAATCTTGTGGGCCTTTAGTTGGGTCGGCCCATTTAAACTTGTTGGGCCGTGCCACGTGTCGACGTATCATAGGGCCTTCTGTCCAGTGAGTGGATGACATCTGTCCCGATGATGAGCCGACACGTGTTTCCTCTAGCCAATGATGATTTTACATGTGGAAAATCCCCATTGGTCGGGGCTGTTAACGGGTTATCGGATCCAAAACCCGACCCGATAGCTTAACGGCGTTCCGTTACGGTGGATGCCACGTGTCGGTCACCCTTGACGAAAGCACTTATGTGATGCGCGATTTATCGTCATGGAAGTGGACACTTCCATGATGACAATTTTTGTAATGTCATGGAACACTTCTACGACAACACAGGTATGACTATTTTGATTCTGTCATAAATTTGTCATGGATGTACATGCATGACAAAAAATGCGACCTACTGTGACAGACACGTATCATCACGGAAGTGTATTTTTTTTGTAGTGTGGAGGGCAGCGCCGGCGGCAAAGAGAGCGACGCGGGTGGGGAAGAGGGCGGCTCGGGTGGGAGAGAGGGAAGAGGGTGGCGCCGGCGGGGAAGAGGGCGGCTCGGGGTGGGAGAGAGGGAAGTGGGTGGCTATGCAGGGGAGTTCGAGGGGGCCTAGTTCGTTAGCGAGGGGGCGGCTTCCCCACATCCCTCAGACCATGGCTGCTGAGCTGCCAACCACAAGGCACCGATTGGAGGATCGACGGGTGTAACAGCCTAGATTTTGGCCCTTTCCTTTTTCTTTTAATTTAATTGGTTTTTGCTCTGTTTTTCTTTTTGGAGTGGTTCTGTGGCCTTGTCACCTGGGAAATCACCTTCATTTCCTCTCCCAGGTGACTCATGATCCTCAAAACCTTGCCAAGATCATGTCACTCCACTGCTTGACCAAACCCTAATTTCTTTTCTATGGAAAATTCATTTTTCTATTAAAGGAATAACCCTATCTGCCCTAGGTTGTGAAGCAACCTATATTTCTGTCCATCCAAAAATCCCCAAATAATTCTTATAAATTGTTTGGGTCATATCTTCCTCAAATATGGAAAAATATTTCATTGGCCATATTTATCATCATGCTCAATAAAATCATCTCCTATTCTGTCCTAAATGGCACATTGTGAAGCAAGTGCTATTTATATTTTCCCATTTAACCCCAAACTTTTTGGAAATATTTTCCTGTCCAAATAATTGACCTGTGCCAAAATTAAACTTTATTTCCCTAGCCAAACTTCCTCAGTGATTTTTCAATGTTTCTGTCCAAGGGAAGCCATTGTGAAGGAAGTACTAGCTAGGGTTATCCAAATGAGTTGAAATTTTGGACAATCCTTCATGTACACATATTAGAACACTCCTCCAAATTTTAGACCCATCCAATCATCTATGTGAGCACAGGATCAAATCTTTGCTTCTGGCAATATTTTCAGGTTGTGAAGCAAGTACATTTTATATTGCTTCCAAAATGCTGATAAATTACCACACCATGATACTACCCCAATAACTTCTCTCCACCAAATTTGGCACCCTTTCACCTAGCCAATATTTCTCTAGAATTATTGCAAGATTCTGGTCAGGGAGAATAGCTGTGAAGGAAGTACCATTTTGGTGAACCCAATTGGTATGAAATTTTTACAGCATCATTGTATGACCCAATCACTAAGCCTTGCCAAATCGGAGCTCAAGTGGCATCACCATGTGAGTGCATCATCCAAATCTCATTTCTGGACCAGTTTATGTGGTTGTTAAGCAACTACATTAAATCTTGGTCTTAATCTTCTCAAAGTTACCAGGATGAAATTCCTTCTTACCCTAAACTTCGGAGACAACTCTATTGCTTCCAATCACCTTCCTGTTGATCACCAGTGCTCATCCAAGTTTACTGCAGTAAACTTCAGATGGTGATTACCATTTAACCAGAGCTCTTTTCACCGAACTACCACCTCAGTTGCAACCTCCCCTAGATGAACTACGCACTATAGAACATGTTCAAGCCCCTCTTCCCTCGCTACATGCCAGTGCACGCGGTGACCGCGTTAATGGCATCACAGTGCACGCGCTCTGTGTGCAGTGGCCGCGTCCAGTGGTCATTTGTGCTACAGCACCTCCTCATCTCGTCGCCTTCGCACGCGTGACTGTGTCCATTGTCTTCCTCTCATCATCACCGTTCCCCTGGACCCCTCTCCCCCTCTGTCCGTTTCCTCACCAACGCTCGCCGCCGAACGCCCACGGGGGCACAGTGCTCCGTTTGGCTCCGAGCTCACCTTGGCCGCTTCTCCCCTATGTCCCTTGGCCTCCTCTACCCTGTGAGAGCCCCCACTGCTCCTCCTACGTCCTCTACCTCTAAGCTCACGAGCATAGGCACGCATCCGCGACACAGGACACGCGTCCGCGAAGACGCCAGCTCGCCTCCTCCTCCCTCTGCCTATATAAGGCCACCCGAGCCTCCCCCGAGCATCTCATCGTCATCCTCACACTCTACTAGCCCTCCCCAGCCTCTCACCGGAGCCCGAGAGCCTCTTCTCGCTTCCAATGGTTGCCTTGGCCTTTGATGGCCTCTGCTCGAATTCGAGCGAGCCAAGCATCCCCTCCCTCTCTCTCCACCACCCCAGCTCCACCCACTCCGTGGCGCATATCTCCGTTAGCTCAGTTCGTCGGGGAATCCACCATGGCCTCGGCTCCATCTTCACCGACATCGGCCGTCCGCCGCGGTGAACGCAGCTGTCGTTCCCGAGCTCCCCATCGTCTACAACCCCCGGGGTCGCCTCCGCCTCGTTCCCTGCATCTGTGGATAGGTCAGCCGCCGCCTACGGTGGTCGGTAGCGCCGGCACGCCTCGTCGGGGCGGGCTCTACCATGGCCAGGCACAAGCGAGACGAAGGAGACGAAGGCCCCGACCCCCTCCCTGCTAACTGGCTGGTGGACCCCGCGGTCCCACCCGTCAGCCGCACACCCCGCTGACCCCACCACCACTGAGGTGGATAAGTGGAAGCGGTATTCCTGCAAATAAGTTTTCCTCCGATGAATACTCTGGTGTTCTACGGTCATAAATGCGCTTTCACTTCACTGAAAGCGTATTTTCTGGATCGCGCCTTCTGTTTTTCAGTCAGGGACTTGTTTGTGGAGATATTTTTTACAGAAAGATCCCTGGCAGAAAAACTCTTGTATCTTTTCAACCACAACTCCAAATGAGGTGATTCCAAAGCCCATGTCTTTGTTTCGTTGAGCCCGTTCTATTGGTTTCATTTTCACTACGGTTTGACACTATGAAAATGACCTTTTTTCCCTTTCATGTAAACAGCCCCTCCGAGAGAGAACTATTTCCGGCAAATTCTTTCCGCAAGCTTCTCGCACTTTGTCTCGGTGATTTCTTCCACCCCAGGTAAGCCACAACCACCATTTGCATGATAGCCATGCAGTAGCATTGGTTTTTCAACATGAATCTTTAATAATTGTATGATTGTTTTGCTACTGTTGTCGTTATTTCCGTTATGCTTATGGATCGGTGGTTACCGTCATGATATGCTTTCTTGCACTTTGTTATCATGAGCTACTTGCTAGTATTACTTTCTTTTGCCATGCTTGATAGTAGTACATGTTGGACTGGTCATGTTCTTCGGTGCATGACTAACGTCGGTTACCGAGTACTGTTAAAATGCATTGTTCCTTTGCTGTTAGATGGTTAAGTGTTTACTCGATAATATGTTTGATGTGTTATTGCGTGGTATTTATTGTTGATGTTCATGTTATGCTATGAGTAGTGTGTACTTGTGATATGCTCAGTTGGATATGATTCATTGTTGATATGGTGGATAGTTTTGTTGCACCCCAGGCTTATGTTGATATCATGCTCATGCTTTGTAATTGCATCATGTTAAGTTTATCATGGCTCAGCATATTACATTCAAGTTTAATCGGATTAAATTGAACTTGGACAACTATTGGCTGAGTCATGGTGCCACCATATGAAACTGACCAGTGCAACCATGCTTACCTTTATGGGAAGGTCCTAACTGGGTCTATTGTCGTGCCTCTCGCAGGTGCCTCCAACGAGGGAAGGTTATGGGCGCGCGCTACCCTAATCAGGTAGGCAGACATAAGCCTTGTGTGCCCATTATTCTTGTTATGGATCCGGGTCCCCGTTTGGGACCGTTTATGTTTGGCCACGACGGTGGTCGTTGGTGTCTTTGGTAGACACGGGGCCACCCAGGACTAGCCCAGTGGGGAGTGAGGCGGGAGTGGCCGGGAGAGTGTCATGGCAGTAGATCGGTTTTGTCGGAACGCCGTTGGTCCACCCGAATGGGAGTGTGAGGCCATGGGTTCCTTGGTGTGGGTTCAGTGTACTAACCTCTGCAGAGTGTATATTAAACATATCGATAGCCGCGCCTGCGGATAAGGGCCCAGTTCGTAGTTGGTCACACTGTGAGTCAACAGTAATAATAATAATGTGCTTAATAACAACCATGGTTCGCTGATGAGATAAGTTGGTTGTGATCGCCGGAAAGATCACCGTCTAAGACCATCTGTTGGTCATGGTTGTGATTGCCAGAATGATCACCATTTGGTTATGAGGTAACCCGTTGAACCAAGAGTGGTTGAGTTCGTGATCATGAGATGATCACCGTGGTATAGAGGATACCGAGTTGTTGGATATTCGCGATGTTGTGCGAGAATCGTGGGTAAAGATCAAGCTCCTTGTGGTCATTTAATGATTACTATGGTATTGTTTTATACCAAGCTTGAATTTATCCTGAGATGATCGTGTGATGTCTGAGGTTGGTAAGTGATGCGTGTGATGGCTATGAAGTAACCCGAGCAGAATAAATGGTGCATATAGTGTCATCATGTTGCATGCTAGTATCGTCAGATTTATATGTTCATGCCATGCTCATATTGTTCCAGCTGTATCATGTTCATGTGGTTCATGCCATGTTATTCTGATGATCTCATGATAAATTCCTACTTAATCTGTAATTGCCATGTTGTTGTTTGTCTTGCTTGCTTCTGGTTATTATGAGCTTGCAAGTACATTCAATGTACTGACCTGGTGTGTCATGCCAGTTTGCAGGTCATGCAGTGATTGCTTGATTGCTTGTCGTGGTTTCCGTTCATGCAAGCTAGGATAAACGTTCCAGCCAGAGTCCTTGCGGAGTGGAGTTCACCACCATCGTCGTTGTTCCGCTGCTAGAAGTTTTTCTGTTGCTTCGAGTTGTTCTGCTGCTTGCATAGAGCAACTGAGGATGGCGTAGTGTCGCCATGCCGATGTTATTCCTTGTAATATTGGAGACCTTGTATTCATATTCGTGTCATAATAGAAAGCTAGTTTGTTCTATGGTAAGCAGTACCGTATTCTAGAAGACTTCTCCTCGATCTCTGGGCTGGAATACGGGGCGTTCCGGTTCCTCTGAGCCGGGGTGCCACAACGGGGAAGGGGGCGACCATCGAGGAAGGCAGGCGCCATGGAGAGGGAGAATGCAGAAAGCGGAGGGATAGGTAGTGGGTGGAGCGGCAGGAGGTGGGGCTGGTCGAGGAGCTCTGGTGCGGCGGCGGCTCAAGCAACCCTAGCGCGCGAGAGGGCTATCGGGGAGAGGAGTGGTTTGCACGATGGGAGAGATGGGAGCGGCTCGGGGGGGTTTCAGGAGGGAGAGCAGAAAACCGGTGGGTAGCACATATAGGCAGGGAAAAAACCAGGGGGAGCAGGGTGCAAGGTGGAACGAAATAAAACCAGCAAAAAGAAACTGTGACGAAAAAACCCGACGAAGGTGGGATGAAAAGAAACCCGGAACGGAGATTACCAACTGCTCCATTAGGAGTAGAGATATGACTTAGATGTGCAATACTTAGGCCCGTCCCAATGCTCCACCTTGTAGAGGTGCTAAGGCTACCATGTAGGCAAAAAATCTGATGTGGCAAGGTAGTTATGAGGAGAGAGATGAGTGTGGTGATCCCTGGAAGAAACAATGCCAAGCGTGGGAACCTAGGAAAAACACTTAAATGGCAGAAGCCCACCCAATGCATGAAGAACTTTAGTTGTAAAGTAATTAAATGACGAATGCTTAGCACCAAGAAGTTAAGCACCTATGCATTGGGGGCTTTAGTTGCTAAAGTTTTTAATATGCTTAACACCTAATGTAAGCACTGATGCATTGGAAGTAGCCTTAGGATACGTCGGTGTGCTTTAGCAAAATGTATTTATAACGGGGTTTTCTTCTGAGATCGCATACAAGGATTACTTGTAGAACGCCCATGCGTTGCCATGGGCTTTTATAAAAAAGTTAAAATGCTACTCATAGAGCTAACATAACAAGAACAATGTCATCTAAGCTAACACACATATACCCTTAAAAAAGTAACACACATCTTTTCTTTGACAATAAGCTAACACATGTCATACTATCAAACATAATAATGTTATTCATTCATGTCAGTGTGATCCGAATCCAGAAGACACGAACCCAACGAGTACCTAACCCAAGTTTCACATTACTTATTTCCACAACCATTGTTCGCTAGCTAATGAGCAGCTCCATTAGCGGACACGGGAGATACACCCAACGGTGCTACCCCATTTGAAACGGACACATCATGACCCTATTGTTGTCGAAGAAGATCAAAGAGGTGTTGGAGTAGCTACCAGCACAGGCCAGGGTGTCCACCCGCCGCCCTCCTCTGCTTGCACCGAAAGACGCGGGTGGAGAGGCGAAGGGAGCACGCGGGTGGAGAGACGGAGGGAGCACCACCGTGCCTTGCATCGGAGGGACATCAATAAATGATAGCACCGTAAGGCGCCCACCCCTGCACACTACACCAAGGAACCTACACGTGTCGTCGAGCCGGTCCAGCCGTCGAGTGCCGCTTGGGTGGGCAATGCCTGAGGGAGCACCACCTGGGTGGACAATGCCCCTGCGCTGCTACAGGCTAAAGCCAATTGTCAGTGCGTTGACACGGAATAGTAAAATATAGACACAATGATCAAATTATTCTTCTAATTAAGAGATACTATATATGTGTTAAACATGATGGCATCTAGTTTCCATCATACAACGAGAAATCCCCATGCATTTGTATGGGTCTTCAATAAACAAAGTGTTAGTAAGAGAACACAAGTTATTGTTTGTCTTCTATCTTCCACTCTCTTTATCTATCACTTGGCTTCCATTCTCCCTTTCTCTTTCTTCCTCTCCACCTTCTCCTTCAACGAGGCTATCACCATTGGTGAAGCTATGAATTAGGGATGAGTGCAACCAAAACAGTTATATTATTAAGGGTTAATTGCAGAGTGATGACCCACAAGTATAGGGGATCAATCGTGGTCCTTTCGATAAGTAAGAGTGTTGAACCCAACGAGGAGTAGAAAGAAATGACAAGTGGTTTTCAGCAAGGTATTTCTCCAAGCACTGAAATTATAAGTAACAAGTAGCTTGATAGAAAGATAATTTGTAATGAGCAAGTAACGATAGTAGTACCAAAACTGCAGCAAGGTAGCCCAATACATTTGAGGAAAAGGACAGGCCAAAACAGTCTCTTATGATAAGCAGAGCGTTCGTGAGGGTACACGGGAATTTCATCTACTCACTTTCACCATGTTGGCTTGATTTGTGTTCACTACTTTGATAATTTGATATGTGGGTGGATCGGTGCTTAGGTGATGTTCTTACTTGAACAAACCTCCTACTTATGATTAACCCCCTCGCAACCATCCGCAACTATGAGAAAAGTATTAAGAATAAATTCTAACCATAGCATTAAACTTTTGGATCCAATCGGTCCCTTGTGGAATAGCACATAAACTAGGGTTTAAGCTTTTGTCACTCTCGCAACCCATCATCTAATAACTACTCCACAATGCATTCCCTTAGGCCAAATATTGTGAAGTGTCATGTAGTCGACGTTCACGTGACACCACTAAGGGAATCACAACATACATACCATCAAAATATGAAACACATATCAAGTTCACATGATTACTTGCAACAAGATTTCTCCCATGACCTCAAGAACAAAAGTAACTACTCACAAATGATAATCATGCTCAAGATCATAGGGGTATTAAATAGCATATTGGATCTGAACATATAATCTTCCACCAAATAAACCATATAGTAATCAACTACAAGATGTAATCAACACTACTAGTCACCCACAAGTACCAATCTATAGTTTCGGTACAAAGATTGAACACAAGATATGAAGTAGGGTTTGAGAGGAGATGGTGTTGTTGAATATGTTGATGGATATTTCCCTCCCCAAGATGGGAGAGTTGTTGGTGATGATGAGGATGATGATTACCCCCTCTGAGAGGGAAGTTCGCTGATGGATTCACTTCGCCGGAGGGCAAAAGTGCTCCTGCCCAAGTTCCGCCTCAAGACGGCGACGCCTCATCCTGAAAGTCCTCTCCTTGTTTTTTTCTAGGTCAAAATTACTTATATAGCAGAAGATGGGCACCGGAGGTGGGATGGGCTGAGCACAACCCACTAGGGCGTGCCTGGGGGGGCCTAGCGCGCCCTGGTGTCTAGTGCTCACCAGGTGGCCCCCCTCCGTGTTGGTGTACTAGAGTAGGGGTACCCTAGTATCCCGAACTCGTGCACGGGCAGTTGCAGCACCCCGCGGCAAGGCTTGCCGGGTGACCGCCAAGACCCTCCGTGGTTCCCTTGAAGACCATTCAAGAACAAAGTACACAAACCAAGGCCTCGGCAAGAGGAGCTTGCCGGGAGGGCCAACCAAGGCCCCGGCAAGAGGAGCCTGCCGGGAAGGCCAACCAAGGCCCCGGCAAGAGGATCTTGCCGGGAAGAGCCAAGGCCCCGGCAAGAGGAGCTTGCCGGGAAGGCCAACCAAGGCCCTGGCAAGAGGATCTTGCCGGGAAGAGACAAGACCCTGGCAAGAGGAGCTTGCCAGGAAGGCCACTCAAGGCATACCAAGAAAGCTTGCCGCGACGCGCCCTGCGTCCCGGCAAGATCCGGCGAGCGACAAGCTTCCGGACACGACAAGACGACGGCCGCGGCAAGGAGCTTGCCGCGGGAAACCCCCACTTCGTGCCCGCGCTCCAGCACACCTGCTAACATGTCGCTCTAGGACTCTCCCAAGCACACGTGGCAGGAGGCCGTCCAGCTAGGGGTACGTGGTGGCAAGCGGAGATGAAGAGAAGCCCATCGTGGCAAATGGTGGCGCTCCTAACGGTCACCTTTTGCACTATTTAGGAGACTCAGACAAGCATTTAATGCCCTTGTCCCCTGCCGTCAGAGTTAGGTAGGGTGCACTGTATCCACAGTAGCGGTAGCTGCACCTAACGCATCCTTTTCTATTTTTACCCTTCTAGTCTACGTTGCCACCTGTCGGTGACCCCTTGAGAGTATAAAAGGAGGCCCAAGCGCAACGTCGAAGGGGTTCGGCCGGTTCGGCTCATTCGAAACACCAGAAACACTCCCACGCTCAGTCTGATAGCGTCAATCGCTCCTGAGCAAAGATTCAATACACACAAACAAGAAGCAGTAGGGTTTTACGCATCCGTGCGGCCCGAAGCTGGGTAAAACCGCCCGCGTGTACTGCCTCGATCTGCTCTTTGTTCAACCTCCGCCCTCACCGAACCGAAAGGGGTTCGGTCCGCCGATCCCCATAGGTGTTCGTGGATCAGTTTCCCCAACATCTTTGGCGCGCCAGGTAGGGGGCGTCGAGATTGTGCGAACCCGATCCGGCGTGCACGCAAGCTAAATCTTCATCGTCTTCATCGACATGCCACCGAAGAAGAAGCTTCGGCGGCAGCTGTTCCGTCCATGTCAAGGCTCAGCCGTTCTTCATCGTCATGGCTCCTAAGAAGCGAGCGAGCAAAAGAACGGCGCTAGTGCGGCAACAGAAAAGCTAAGTCGTGTGAAACTTTAGATATTTCCTTTCTATATAAAGTTATCCGCCTCGGAGATCTTGTTCTTTGTACGGAAAACCTGTGCGCGGAGGAATCAACTCGTAGCTAGTTGCGCCCTTACTTTGTTTCGAGTCCGCTCAACAACTTAAGTGAGCTGCTAGCGCCCTTACTTTGCTTCGAGTCCGCTCAGCAACTTAAGTGAGCCGCTAGCGCCCTTACTTTGTTTCGAGCCCGCTCAACAACTTAAGTGAGCTGCAACTAGTTGCGACAAGCTTGCTTGTCGGTAGCGACCCCGCCAGCAGGCTGCTGAAGTTCCGCACTCGGCGCTCGCGGCAAGGGTGCCTGCACCGGCAAGTTTCCCTAAAAAGCGTAGGGTGGACGTACAAAGAGAGGTTGAACAGGAAGATAGCATGCACTATTTATTTGAGATTTCTGCATAGACCTGTATGCCAAGGAGCCTTCTCGGGGCTAGTTGCGCTCCATGTTGCCTCGAGTCCGCTCGGCAACTTGTGCGGTTGCGCTAGAACCAAGAAGGTAAACCTTTCCGGGAGGCGATGTTCCCGAATAGCCGCTAAGGGCCCGTTCCCTCAAGCGTTGCTGGCTAGATCGTACGCACCGGAAAGCATTCCAGCAGGCATAGGGAATATGTCGCAGAAGTCAAAATTCGCAAGCGAGTTAAGTGCACTTCAGATGCTAATCACTTGTCATGTTTGAACGCAGTTATGGCCCGGGGGCTGGCAACGCCCTTAGGACCAATCTTTTTGGCGTCAAGAACGACGACGTTCTTCGCCATAAGCCTTTCCGGCAACAATCTTGCCGGGAGCCGGTGTCAAGAACGACGACGTTCTTCGCCATAAGCCTTTCCGGCAACGATCTTGCCGGGAGCCGGTGTCAAGAACGATGAAGTTCTTCGCCATAAGCCTTTCCGGCAACAATCTTGCCGGGAGCCAGTGTCAAGAACGACGAAGTTCTTCGCCATAAGCCTTTCCGGCGACGATCTTGCCGGGAGCCGGTGTCAAGAACGACGAAGTTCTTCGCCATAAGCCTTTCCGGCAACGATCTTGCCGTGAGCCGGTGTCAAGAACGACGACGTTCTTCGCCAAAGGCCTTCCTGGCAACAAGCTTGCCGGAAGCCAGCATCGAGAACGTCAAAGTTCTCTGCCGAAGACAAAAGCCTTCCTGGCAACAAGCTTGCCAGAAGCCGGCATCGAGAACGTCAAAGTTCTCTGCTGAAGATAAAAGCCTTCCTGGCAACGAGCTTGCCGGAAGCCGGCATTGAGAACGTCAAAGTTCTCTACTGAAGATAAAAGCCTTCCTGGCAACAAGCTTGCCGGAAGCCGGCATCGAGAACGTCAAAGTTCTCTGCCGAAGATAAAAGCCTTCCTGGCAACAAGTTTGCCGGAAGCCGGCATCGAGAATGTCAAAGTTCTCTACCGAAGATAAAAGCCTTCCTGGCAACAAGTTTGCCAGAAGCCGGCATCGAGAACGTCAAAGTTCTCTGCCGAAGATAAAAGCCTTCCTGGCAACAAGCTTGCCGGAAGCCAGCATCGAGAACGTCAAAGTTCTCTGCCGAAGATAAAAGCCTTCCTGGCCACAAGCTTGCCGGAAGCCGGCATCGAGAACGTCAAAGTTCTCTGCTGGAAGATAAAAGCCTTCCCGGCAAGCCAGTATCGCTGGGGGCTGCGAGTGCCAAGAATCGTCCACGGCAAACCAGAGTTGCCGGGGGATGCAATATCAGATAAGTCTTTTATCCCTCATCATGCATCCTCTTATGGACTGGGGAATGCGAAACCACGATTCTTCCCGAAAACTGTCGTGCTCCCTCAACTCTAGGCCCTGGGGCTCGTTCTCGGGGCCAAGTTTGGTCGTAGTCGCGGCAGCAAAGGGATGAAACGAGGAGACCGCACCCACCTCGTTCCTGCCTCCGTCAAAAGCGTGAGAAAGGTCGAGCGACGTGGGAAGGCGGCAGGGCCTGTTGCCGGGAGATGAAATGTCTGTCCGAGGGATACCAAGGATTTAATCCTTGGCGTGGGTTCAACTCGCGAGACAAGTAACCCGGCAAGCATCCCCTTTTCATTAAAAAAACATCCCACTCAGGTACAGTCCATAGAGGATGAAAAACATGAAAGAGAGGATTACAAGTTTTAGATACAGCTAAGGCCCGAAGGCTTACAAATTAAAAAGATAAGATGCCCGTGATCCCTTTCCTGTCCCTCTCCTCAGGAGGCAGGTCAAGAAGGCGAAAAGGGCAAAAGGAGCGCCTAGGCGAGCTACGGGTGCCAGAAGACACCAAAGGAGCGAGGTGGGGGCTCGGCCGCCCCGCTCAGCGAATCAAGGCACGGGAAGGGCAGGGAGTCGGGGCCAACCCGCTCGCGACGGCCCAGTTTCCCACTCCACCGTCCGTGACCCCAAGCGCATGGGAGCCGCGTGGCGGGGATGCAGAACCAAGGCAACAGATGAGGCAGCCTCGCTCCGCCCCGTGAACGCGGGGAGTGGACGTCCCGAAAACCACGCACCGGCCTCGTCCAGTAAATGCACCGAGCCCCCACGCCTACCTCCGTTTAGGGGGAGGGCGTGAACCGTCCTCATCATCGTGGCCTGACGCATGCTCGAGGGGCTTAGCCCCGCGCACGCCGCCCGCGTCACCCACGACGCCGCATTTGACGCATGTCGTTCTGGGCGTGCGCGGTGGGAGCGGAGTTAGATTCGGCGTGACCCAGGCCGCGCGTGCCCGTGCACTGTTTTGGGCCTGGCCCAACAGCGCTCGGCACCGTGTATGGCCCAGGCCCGGGGGCTCCTGTCGGTGTACTAGAGTAGGGGTACCCTAGTATCCCGAACTCGTGCACGGGCAGTTGCAGCACCCCGCGGCAAGGCTTGCCGGGTGACCGCCAAGACCCTCCGTGGTTCCCTTGAAGACCATTCAAGAACAAAGTACACAAACCAAGGCCCCGGCAAGAGGAGCTTGCCGGGAGGGCCAACCAAGGCCCCGGCAAGAGGAGCCTGCCGGGAAGGCCAACCAAGGCCCCGGCAAGAGGATCTTGCCGGGAAGAGCCAAGGCCCCGGCAAGAGGAGCTTGCCGGGAAGGCCAACCAAGGCCCCGGCAAGAGGATCTTGCCGGGAAGAGACAAGACCCCGGCAAGAGGAGCTTGCTGGGAAGGCCACTCAAGGCATACCAAGAAAGCTTGCCGCGACGCGCCCTGCGTCCCGGCAAAATCCAGCAAATGACAAGTTTCCGGACGCGACAAGACGACGGCCGCGGCAAGGAGCTTGCCGCGGGAAACCCCCACTTCGTGCCCGCGCTCCAGCACACCTGCTAACGTGTCGCTCTGGGACTCTCCCAAGCACACGTGGCAGGAGGCCGTGCAGCTAGGGGTACGTGGTGGCAAGCGGAGATGAAGAGAAGCCCATCATGGCAAACGGTGGCGCTCCTAACGGTCACCTTTTGCACTGTTTAGGAGACTCAGATAGGCATTTAATGCCCTTGTCCCCTGCCGTCAGAGTTAGGTAGGGTGCACTGTATCCACAGTAGCGGTAGCTGCACCTACCGCATCCTTTTAAATTTTTACCCTTCTAATCTACGTTGCCACTTGTCGGTGACCCCTTGAGAGTATAAAAGGAGGCCCGAGCGCAACGTAGAAGGGGTTTGGCCGGTTCGGCTCATTCGAAACACCAGAAACACTCCCACGCTCAGTCTGATAGCGTCAATCGCTCCTGAGCAAAGATTCAATACACACAAACAAGCAGCAGTAGGGTTTTACGCATCCGTGCGGCCCGAAGCTGGGTAAAACCGCCCGCGTGTACTACCTCGATCCGCTCTTTGTGCGCTCTCCGCCTCCCACCGAACCGAAAGGGGCCCTGTCCCATAGGTGTTCGTGGATCAGTTTCCCCGACACTCCGGTAGTTAGTTGCTCCAGTATTTCTTATTTATTCCATAAAAATTCCTTGTGAAGTTTCAGCTCATTTGGAGTTGTGCAGAATAGGTAGCTAACATAGCTTTTTTAGGTCCAGATTTCCAACTGCCGGAATTCTCCCTCTTTGTGTGTACCTTGCGTATTATGAGAGAAAAGGCATTAGAATTACTCCAAAAAGCATTATTATGCATAAAAACCTTATAAATAATAGTAGGTAAACATGATGCAAAATGGACATATCAACTCCCCCAAGCTTAGACATTGCTTGTCCTCAAGCGAAAACCGAAATCGAAAAACATGTCCACATGCTTAGAGAGAGAGGTGTCGATAAAAACAAAATACGGACATAGAAGCATCATCTAAATTATTATAACAACAACAAACTTTAACATAATACTTTTATCATAGAACTTTTATCAGAGAACTTTTATCATAGACTTCTCATGAATAAGTAACAGTTCATCACAACATCGAAGTATAAAGCATAAACTCTATTGGAAACCAACAAACTATGTTGTCAGTCAACTTTCCAACTACAATTCATCGTCTTTTCAGGAAGGGTCACATATCGTAGCCTTTAGGCAAGTCCACATACACAACCATCATATAGTCTTCTATGATTGCTAACACTCATCGCATACACATGAGCAAAACATTTCAACTGGACACATAGAATGATAGGGGCTTATAATTTCGCCTCCCAACATATTCACCTCAAGGGTGATGTCAACAATAATAACTCATGCTACTCATATTCAACTGAATATATGTGCCTTGATCTTTCCTCACCACATGATGCTTGCCGAAAGAGAAAAATAAACAGGAATAGAAAGAAAAACTTTGACTCTGGCATGAAAGTAAATACATAAAAGTAAAAGATAGGCCCTTCATAGAGGTAAGTAGAGGTTGCCATGCACTTTTTGTTTGTATGCTCAATCCCTTAATGCAAAAGAACACTACTGCAGGATGCTACTAACGCGACACTACGATCAGAGACTGATACATCACCAATGTATCTATATTTTTTGATTGTTCCATGCTGTTATATTATCAATCTTGGATGTTTTATAATCATTTTATAGTCATTTTATATCATTTTTGGCACTAACCTATTGACATAGGGCCATGTGCCAGTTGCTATTTTCTGCATGTTTTTTACATTGCAGGAAATCAATACCAAATCGATTCCAAATGCAATGAAACTTTACGGAGATTTTGTATGGACCAGAAGACACCCAATGGGCCAAGGCAACACTTGGGGGGTGCTCCAAGGGGAGCACAACCCACCAGGGCATGCCAGGAGGCCCAGGCGCGCCCTGGTGGGTTGTGCCCACCTCGGGTGCCCCTCGGACCACCTCTTTGCTCTATAAATACCCCAATATTCCAGAAACCCTAGGGGGGTCGACAAAAATCAATTCCAGCCACCGCAGAGTCTAGAACCACCAGATCCAATCTAGACACCATCACGGAGGGGTTCACCACTTTCATTGGTGCCTCTCAGATGATGCGTGAGTAGTTCTTTGTAGACCTATGGGTCCATATTTAGTAGCTAGATGGCTTCCTCTCTCTCGTTTGATTCTCAATACAATGGTCTCTTGGAGATCCATATGATGTAACTCTTTTGCGATGTGTTTGTTGGGATGCGATGAACTTTGAGTTTATGATCAGATCTATCTCTTTTTATCCATGAAATTTATTTGAGTTCCTTTGATCTCTTATAAGCATGATTGCTTATAGTTTCCTATTTCTTCTCTGATATTTGGGTTTTGTTTGGCCAACTTGATATATTTATCTTGCAATGGGAAGAGGTGCTTTGTAGTGGGTTCGATCTTACGGTGCTTGATCACAGTGACAGAAGGGGAATCGACACGTATGTATCATTGCTACTAAGGATAAAAAGATTGAGTTAGATAGATCTTGTCTACATCATGTCATCATTCTTATTGCATTACTCCGTTTCCCCAAGAACTTAATACACTAGATGCATGCTGGATAGTGGTCGATGTGTGGAGTAATAGTAGTAGATGCAGGCAGGAGTCGGTCTACTAATCTTGGATGTGATGCCTATATAATGATCATTGCCTGGATATCGTCATGATTATTTGAAGTTCTATCAATTGCCCAACAGTAATTTGTTTACCCACCATTTGCTATTTTTCTCGAGAGAAGCCACTAGTGAAACCTACGGCCCCTGGGTTTCATTCTCATATTATTTGCCTTTGTGATCTACTTTTCCGTTTCTTTTATTTTCAGATCTACGGGCCCTTGCTGCATTTTATTCTTATTTATTTTATTTGGTGTGCGATCTATCAATCTACTACAATTTATTTCATGTTCGTTTACCTATCTTGAGGCACCGCTACCCGAAAGGGATTGACAACCCCTTTTACACGTCGGGTTGCGAGTATTTGTTATTTGTGTGGAGGGGCTATTTACGTTGTGTTGCTTGGTTCTCCTACTAGTTCGATAACCTTGGTTTCATCACTGGGGAAATACCTACCGTCGTTGTGCTGCATCGTCCCTTCCTCTTTGGGGAAATACCGACGTAGCTTCAAGCCACATCAAAAGGAATTTCTGGCGCCGTTGTCGGGGAGGATCTTCAACATACACCAGGTTCCTAATCACAAATCTCATCTCCTCACAATTTACATTATTTGCCATTTGTCTCTCATTTTCCTCTCCCCCACTTCACAAAAATTTGCCGTTTTATTCGCCCTTTTTTCTCTTTTTACCTTTTTCTCGTCAAATCTCATGTTTGCTTGTGTTGCCATGTGCCTTCTATTTGCTTGCATCTTCGTTTGCTAAAAATCTCTTTTATGGGTCCCCATCCACTTGCTGATCTTTTTAAAAGATCCAATCATGATGAACCAATTGCTAGTGAGTTGAGTGCACTAGATTATCTTTATGAAGTTTTGCTTGAGATTCGTGAATCTGAAAATTATGATGAAGAAATTTATGAAGTGAATCATGATAGCTCCTTGAATGAAAAGCATGATTGCAATGATTTTACTATAAATTCTATTGATGTCGATTGTGCTAATAATATGCAAAACCCCAAGCTTGGGAATGCTAATTTTGCTATGTCTACTACTTATTGCAATGATCATGATTGGGGTGATTTTCCTTATGATCTTGAAAATTTATTTAAGCCTCATGATGAATATGTTTGCAATTACATTGAAAGTGGGTTCAGAAGAGTGTCAACTCTAGGTAAAAATAATCCCACATATTTGGAGAGTGTTCAATCTTACGATTTTTTTATAAAAGTGGGCTTGGAGAGGTCATGACTTTATTTGATGATAGTCTCACTATTTTGGGAGAGTATCAACTTTGCATGCATGTGGATCATGTAGAGAATTTTTATGTGATAGCTATATTATTGAATTTGAACATGATCCCACATATAATTATTATGAGAGATGGAAATATGGTTGTAGAAATTTTCATCTTACTAAATTACCTCTCGTTATGTTGAGATCGTTAATGTTTTATTCCTCTTCTGTGCATATGTTAGATGTTTCTTGTCTTGATAATTTGTTTTCTTATAAAATTCCTATGCATAGGAAGTATGTTAGACTTAAATGTGTTTGTCACACGTATCATGGTGCTCTCTTTGTTCTTCAATTCTTGTCTTTTATGTGAGCATCATTGAAATCTTATGCCTAGCTAAGGGCGTAAAACTATAGCGCTCGTTGGGAGGCAACCCAATGAATAAAATTATTTTTGTCGTTTTGTTTCTGTTCTTGAGTGTTTGCACAGTTATGCTACTGTTATGATTGTGTTTTTTATGTTTTAATTAGTGTTTGTGCCAAGTAAAGCCTTTAGGATCTTCTTGGGTGATAGTTGTTTGATCTTGCTAAAAAACAGAAACTTCCGCACTCACGAAAACAATTCTCATTTCTAACCAGAGAGTGATAAAATACCAATTCTTTTTGTAGAAGATTAATATACAAATTTACCAGGTCGTCCTAATTTTTCAGAATTTTTGGAGTTACAGAAGTATTGGAAACACCCAGATTGCTACATACTGTTCTGTTTTTGACAGCTTCTGTTTTCTTTGCGTTGTGTGCTTGTTTTGATGGTTCTATGGTTTTCTTTGATGAGTTTTTGCCATAAAAAGTTGGAATACAGTAGATATAATGCAAGAACAAAGTATGAGTTGGTTTACTACAACACTTATAGTAGTTATTTGTTTTCTTATACTAACGGATCTCACGAATGTTTTGTTGAGTTTTGTGTGATTGAAGTTTTCAAGTTTTGGGTTATCTTACGATGGATGAAGTAATAAGGAGTAAGAAGAGCCTAAGCTTGGGGATGCCCCGGCATCCCAAGCTATTATCCAAAAGAGAGCAAGCAAGTAAGCTTGGGGATGCCCCGGGTGGCATCCCCTCTTTCTTCTAACGACCATTGGTATTTTACTCGAAGCTATATTATTATTCGTCACTATGTGTTTTGCTTGGACCATCTTGTATGATATGAGTCTTTGCTTGTTTTATTTTGTATTTTAAGTCTTGATCCCTTACTTGACACACCTATTTCGGAGAGCCAAAATTATGCCATGACTTGTTAGAATTGCTCTCTATGCTTCACTTAAATTTTTATGAGCTATGGATTTGCTCTAGTGCTTCACTTATATCTTTTTTAGCACGGTGTGCTTTAGTATTTTTGAAGAAATTCTCTATTCCTTCACTCAAATTTATTTGAGAGTAAGTAAAATATTCAAGAAATTCTCTCTTTCTTCACTTAAATTAATTTGAGAGAAAGAATTTTATGCTGATGATCTTCACTTATATTTGTTTGAGCTTATCAAAAGCAACATATGAAAATTAGTTCCAAAGTGATAGATATCCAAGAAGGATATAATAAAAACTTTTATGAAGATCATTGGACAAAATAAACTTGATTCTTAGTAATAGTTTTGGGATATGATGATGTGATATGTGAGTCATGTTGATGAGTAATTATGCTTTAGTAAGAATATTGGTGTTAAGGTTTGTGATTCCCTATGCAAGCACGAAGGTCAATAAGTATGCAATGAAATTATATCCTACTTGTGGTACATTATTCGGTGTTAATTATGCTTAAGCTCGCTTATGAGATTATTCGTTTCTTTGTTGGTCGCTTCTCAATCTTCTGCTAGTCTTCAGTTTGCACTAAGTATGATCACTACTTGTGTACCCAAAATCCTTTAAACCAGTTTTGCCACATGAGTCCACTATATCTACCTATATGCGGTATTATTTTGCCGTTCTAAGCAAATTTGTATGTGCCATCTCTAATTTTCAAAATAAACTTCTCTTTTGTGAGTTCGTACCGCTCGCGGAGGGGTGAGGGGTAGCTAATATTTTTCCATGCTAGATGTGTTATTCTCACGACGAGTGTTTATTCACTTGTCATTGCACGAGAGTAAGTCAAAGGTATTAGGGATGCCCAGTCCCGAAATGAAAAATGAATTTACTTTATGTTGTCAATTAATAATTTCCTTGGAAAGTGTTGGTATGGAAGGCACCCGTGGATACGGTTAGCCATGGAAAGTGAAAGTATGGTGGAAAAATGAATAAACTTTAATTTCTATTTGGGAACCGCCTATGATATATCTAGCATGGAAAGTGTTGCATCATCCCTTCCTTTTTGGGGAAATACAAATGTAGCTTCGAGCCGCATTAGAGACCCTTCGACGAAATTGTGTGTGATGCAATAATCGCAAACGGCGGTGTAAAAAACCCATCAAAAAGGTGCAAAACGTTTGTAATGATGGATGCATCAAACACGGTTCAGATTTTAGTTGCGTGTGCGATGCAGGGCATACGGTTCACTTCAATTAACTGTTTGCGATGAGGAGGAACAGAAGAAACGGGCAGCCAGATGAAGGTGTGTGTGATATACAACATACGGTTCACTCGGATGAACTGTTTGTGATTAGGCAACACAAAAGAAACGGTTAGCTGGATCAAGGTGTGTGCGATATACGGCATGCGGTTCACTCGGATGAACTGTTTGCATTGAGACAAGAGAACAGAAACGGTTCAATATAACAAGATGTGTGTGATACGCGGCAAACAAGTCTGTAATCAGAAATGTGTGTGAAGACCGATAATAACATAGACGATTGCTGCTAATAAGACGTGTGTGTTGTGCAATGGGATTGCATATAGAACAACAACAACAACAACAACAACAACACACACACACACACTTATAAGGACATGGTTGCATAACCAAATTAAACATCCACTTACATAGGTGGCTACTACAACCATGGCATTTGCACGCACCAAAGTAAACTATTACATGCATAATTACATAGGTGGCTACTACACACATGACATTTCCACACACCAAAATAAACTATATATTAAATGCATGATTAACTAGGATAAATGATCATCTAATCATCGTCTACTTCTTGTGACGATTGCTCTGGTTGTGGTTCGATCCGGCCTCCTCGATCTCCGTAACAAGGCATTTCCTCATGTCAACGATCCGTCTGTGCATCTCGTAGCATGTGTACATGCTCTTGGCCGCGAACCTGAGGTGAGGTTCCTCCACTTGCCGCATCCAGGCCCCGTGCTAGGATATGAGACGTGTTCTGTTAGCATCCTGCTTCATCTTTTCGTAGTACGGGTCAATGATGGTCGAGGCGAGTTCAACCAGGGAGTCCTACTTCGTGCTGCCCCAGACCCTGTAGTGCTCACAGATTTCGACAAGGTTCTCGCAGGCCAAGCCCGTAATCCTGAGCGCTTTTACATCATTGGTGGTTTCCACCGTGGCGAACTTGTAGTCGGTGATGTTGACTAATGTCTACTACGCAACTTTATTCTTGTAGACTCGTGTTGGGCCTCTAAGCGCAGAGTTTTGTAGGATAGTAGCAATTTTCCCTCAAGTGGATGACCTAAGGTTTATCAATCCATGGGAGGTGTAGGATGAAGATGGTCTCTCTCAAACAACCCTGCAAACCAAATACAAGAAATATCTTGTGTCCCCAACACACCCAATACAACGGGAAATTTGTATAGGTGCACTAGTTCGGTGAAGAGATGGTGATACAAGTGTAATATGGATAGTAGATATTGGTTTTTGTAATAGTAACAATAAAAAACAACAAGGTATTAATTGATAAAAGTGAGCACAAACGGTATTGCAATGCTTGAAAATAAGGCATAGGTTTCGTACTTTCGCTAGTGCAATCTCTCAACAATGCTAATATAATTGGATCATATAACCATCCCTCAATGTGCAATGAAGAATCACTTCAAAGTTCCTATCTAGCGGAGGACATACGAAGAAATTGTTTGTAGGGTATGAAACCACCTCGGAGCTATTCTTTTTGATCGATCTATCCAAGTGTTCGTACTAAAATAACACCAAATGATTTCAGATTCATAATACTCAATCCAACATGAAGAGCCTCAAAGAGTGCCCCAAGATTTCTACCAGAGAAACAAAGACAAGAACGTGCATCAACCCATATGCATAGATTACCCCAATGTCACCTCGGGAATCTGCGAGTTGAGTGCCAAAACATACATCAAGTGAATCAATATGATACCCCATTGTCACCATGATTATTCATTTGCAAGACATATATCAAGTGCTCTCAAATCCATAAAAGTATTCAATCCGATAAAACGAAATCTCAAAGGGAAACTCAATTCATCACAACAAGATGGAGAGGGAGAAACACCATGTGATCCAACTATATTAACAAAGCCCACGATACATCAAGATCATGCCATCTCAAGAACACAAGAGAGAGAGAGAGATTAAACACATAGCTACTGGTACAAACCCTCAGCCCCGAGGGTGGACTACTCCCTCCTTATCGTGGTGGCCACCGGGATGATGCAGATGGCAACCGGTGATGATTCCCCCCTCCGGTAGGGTGCCAAAACAGGGTCTAGATTGGTTTCTCATGGCTACAGAGCCTTGTGGTGACAGAACTTCCGATCTAGGGTTACCCCGAGGGTTTTTGGAACATTTGACTATTTATAGGGCGAAGAGGGGGTACAGGAGGCCACCGAGGTGGGCACAACCCACCTGGGCGCGCCTCGGCCCCCAGGCGTGCCCTGGTGGGTTGTGCCCCCCTCGGGGCACCCCCAAGTGCTTCTCTGGCCCATTGGATGTCTTTTGGTCCATAAAAAATCCACAAAAAGTTTCGCGGTGTTTGGAATCCGTTTGATATTGGTTTCCTGCGATGTAAAAAACAAGAAAAAAATAACAACTGGCACTGGGCACTAGGTCAATAGGTTAGTCCCAAGAAATGATATAAAGTTGCTATAAAATGATTGTAAAACATCCAAGAATGATAATATAACAACATGAATACTTCATAAATTGTAGATATGTTGGAGACGTATCAGCATCCCCAAGCTTAATTCCTACTCGTCCTCGAGTAGATAAATGATAAAAGAAATAATTTATGAAGTGTTAATGCTAGCAAAGTGCACAAGTTTGATCAATGACAATTTCAGTCACTTTTCCTAGAATCATAACAACAAGTCTTTATTATAAAACTTCTCATGTTAAAGTAGCAACTAATTCACATGTTAAGGTTCAAACAATGCATTCTCTTGAAACTCAACAACCTATGTTCTCAGTCACCAAGCAATTGTAATTCAAATTCTTCAACAGAGTTTAAGTAAGAGCTCCACATACTCAACCATCATATAGTCTTCTATGATTGCTAACACTCACTGCATACACATGAGCAAAACGTTTCAACCGCACACATAGAAAGATAGGGGCTTATAATTTCACCTCACAGTGTATTCACCTCAAGGGTGATGCTAACAATAATAACTCATGCTACCCATATCCAACTGGATATGTGTGCCTAGATCTTTCCTCACCACATGAATCTTGCCAAAAGAGAAAAATAAAAGGGAATAGAGAGAAAAACTTTGACTCTTGCATGAAAGTAAATACATAAAAGGTAGGCCCTCCGCAGAGGGAAGTAGAGGCTGCCATGCGCTTATTTGTTTGTATGCTCAACCCCTTATGCAAAAGAATGTCACGTTATATTGTCCCTTATGATAGCAACCTTTATTATGCAGTCTGTCGCTTTTATTCTTTGTCATCACAAGTTCGTACAATGCTCAATTTTCTCTTACACTAAATGATCTAACACTTTTAGAAGCAATTTTTATTGCCTTATTGCACCGATGACAACTTACTTGAAGGATCTTGCTCAATCCCTAGGTAGGTATGGTGGACTCTTGAAAATAAGATTTGGGTTTAAGGGTTTTTGGATGCACAAGTAGTATCTCTACTTGGTGCGGAATTTTTGGCTAGCAAAGATGGGGGGCAAGCACCACATGTTGAAGGATCTATGCCAATATAACTTCTATGTGAATACAAACAAACATAAATAATTACCTTGTCTTCCTTGTCCAACGTCAACAATTTTGGCATATAATATTTTGATGCGGGCTCACAATCACAGAAAATTTCCAAGATGGTGTATTTGCATGTGAAAGTTCTCTTCCTTCAACTAATCATTCATGAATTGCTTGCATGACCAATATTGTGGTTGTCAAGCTTCAAAACATTTCACTTTCTAAACCCAATGTGAAGCTAACACTAGGCATCATATAATTTCAACTTCATGATATTCAACTCATTCAACAATTTACTCATAGGATATAAGTGAAGCACAAGAGTAAATGACAAGCTACTCCAAAAAGATATAAGTGAAGATCAAGCGAGTAGTTGTGTAAACGGGTAGCTATTTGAGGAATCTCTCTTATTTAAAAACTTCAGATCTAAGTATTTTATTAAAATAGCAAGCAAAGTCAAAATAAAATGACATTCTAAGCATAGCACAACTCATGTGAAGAAGCAAAAACTTAGGCTCAACCGATACTAACCGATAGTTGTTGATGAAGAAAGGTGGGATGCCTACCGGGGCATCCCCAAGATTAGACGCTTGAGACTTATTGAAATATTATCTTGGGATGCCTTGGCCATTCCCATGCTTGAACTTTTGTGTCTCCTTAATTCCTTTTATATCACGGTTGCCCTAAATCTTAAAAACTTCATCCGCACAAAACTCAACAAGAACTCGTGAGATAAATTAGTATAAATCAATGCAAAAACCTTATCATTATCTACTATAGCAAGTCACTAAAATTATTATTTAACATTTCATACTAAATGCGTCTGCATGTTTCACACTCCTATCCTCAAATAGAATCATTAAACAAGCAAACATATGCAAACATAACAGCAATCTGCCAAGACACTATAGTCTGTAAAGAATGCAAGATTATCAATACTTCTTTAACTCCAAAAAATTATGAAAATTTACCACACTGTAGAAAATTTATCAGGGCTTATTGTGCAAACAATTTCAACATTTTATCACATTCTGACTTTTCTAGATAATTTTTGCAACAACGATAAACTTTCTGTTTTGAAACAACAACTCATAAACTTGCAAGATAACCATGGTAAAGGCTATCCTTGAAATTTTTATTGAATGCAAAACATTATTATAAATAACAACAAGCAAATCCTAACAAGACAAAATGACGCTCCAAGAAAAACACATATCATGTGACGAATAAAAATATAGCTCCAAGTGAGGTTACCGATATTGTTGGAGACGAAAGAGGGGATGCCTTTCGGGGCATCCCCAAGCTTAGTTGCTTGGATATTCCTTGGATATTAACTTGGGATGCCTTGGGCATCCCCAAGATTAGGGTCTTGTCACCCATTATTCTCCTCATATCGATATCTCACCCAAAACTTGAAAACTTCAATCACACAAAACTTAACGGAACTTCGTGAGATAGGTTAGTTTGATAAAAAGTAAACCATTTCACTTTGGTACTATAAAATACAATATTCATAATTATTCTCACGCAATGCCTACTATAGCATATAATTTCCACAGTTTATATTGAGCAATATAAGCCATAGAAACTAGGAAACAAGCAAACTATGCATTGAAAACAGAATCTAACAAAAACAGAACAATCTGTAGTAATCTGTACTCCAACCATACTTTTGCTAGTCCAAAAATTCTGAATCATTAGGACAACCTAGGAAATTTGTCTATTAATGTTCTGCAAAATCAGTATTTTATCATGCTTCTGTTAAAAATGAGAAATTTTTTTCCCGAGCGCAAAAGTTTTTGTTTTTTAGCAAGATCAAATCAACTATCACCATAGACCATCCCAAAGGTCTTACTTGGCACTCTATTGAAATAAAAGCTATAAAACATGATTAATACAGTAGCATAATCACACAAAAACAGTAGGGGTAAGTGTTTGGTTGTCTCCGAACAAGCGCTTTTCTTTAATGCCTTTTAGCCAAGCATGATGATTTCAATGATGCTCGCATAAAATATAAGGATTAAAACATAACAAGAGCATCACGAATCATAAGTTCCTCTCTCATAATAATTTTCAGTAGCATCATGAATAGATTCTTCAATATAACCATCACATAAAACATTCTTTTCATGATCCAAAGGCATAGAAAATTTATTACTCTCCATATAAGCAATTTTATTCTCATTCACAATAGTGGGAGTATCATATGAAACTCGAATACTAAAAATTGTTTCCACATTAAAAGAGTAATGATGAGTAAAATGATATTCAAAATTATAACAATAATTATAACTACTTTTTATAAGATAAGTATCATCATAATAATCATCATAAGTAGCAACTTTGTTCTCATCATAGATAGGAGGCATGCAATCATCATAGCAAATTTGATCATTCAAAGTAGGGGGACTAAAAAGATCATCTTCATTAAAAATAGCATCCCCAAGCTTGGGACAAACATTAGTTGCAGCAAATAAATTCTCAAACATGTCATTCTCATCAAACATAGCATCCCCAAGCTTGTGGCTTGGCATATCATAAGCATAATCACTCTCATCATTAATAGTATGAATAGCACGAACAGTATAAAAATTGCTATCATCATAATTTCCCAAGTTGGTGCCAAAAAAGATTTCCAAGATTATAAGAAGTATCATTATCTTCCCAATCATAATCATCACAAAAAGTAGTAGGCATAACAAAATCATCATTAATAGTGCTCTCGGACATTGTGCCATAAGACATAGAAGCAATATCATCATCAATTGCATCCTCTTCCACAATTATTTTTGATTCATTTTCATGAGGCACAACAATAATAGGAGCAACATTATTTGGGAGAGATACCTTTTTACCTCTATTCTTTTCTTATTCTTCACCACACCATGTGTGGGTTCAATTAATTTTTTCAAGCTTCTTCTTGAAGAGATTGATTGGATAGGAAGCTCCTCCTCGTTACCTGATTCATCATAATAAACACTAGGAGGGTATTGGGAAATATTTTCCCTTTCATTAGTACTCTCTTCATATTCTATTTGTTTTCTTGTCTTTAGATAGTTGGCAATATAAGGATTCTCAATGCAATTTACCGCACAAAACATATAAATTTCCTCTAGATCAAGATCAAGAAATCTCTTGAGATTAAATTTTGGAATACCCTTAGTTATACGTTTCATTTCTTCATACCCCAAAAGAAGACTAAGCTCTTTATGACGCTCAAGGTGTTGGGGAACACATCATTTCGAAAAATTTCCTATGATCACGCAAGATCTATCTAGGAGATGCATAGCAACGAGCGGGGAGAGTATGTCTATGTACCCTCGTAGACCGGAAGCGGACGCGTTATGAAATGCGGTTGATGTAGTCGAACGTCCTTGCGATCCAACCGATCAAGTACCAAACGCACGGCACCTCCGCCATCTGCACAGGTTCAGCTCGGTGACGTCCCTCGTACTCTTGATCCAGCTGAGGCCGAGGGAGAGTTTCGTCAGCACGACGGTGTGATGGCAGTGATGATGAAGTTACCGACGCAGGGCTTCGCCTAAGCACTACAACAATATGACCAGGTGGAATTCTGTGGAGGGGGCACCGCACACGGCTAAACAATCAACTTGTGTGTCTATGGGGTGCCCCCTCTCCCGTATATAAAGGAGTGGAGGAGGGGAGGGCCGACCCTCATAGGGCGCGCCCAAGGGGGGGAGTCCTACTCCTAGTAGGAGTAGGTTTCCCCCTTTTCCTACTAGGAGCAGGAGAAGAAGGAAGAGGGAGAGAGAGGGAAGGAAAGGGGGGCCAATCCCCCACCCAATTCAGATTGGGATTGGGGGGCGCCCTCCACCTGGCCACCTCCTCCTCTCTCCCATTAAGGCCCAATAAGGCCCATTGACTCCCCGAGGGGTTCCGATAACCCCCCGGTACTCCGGTAATGCCCAAACTCATCCAGAACCATTCTGATGTCCAAACATAGCCTTCCAATATATCGATCTTTATATCTCAACCATTTCGAGACACCTCGTTATGTCTGTGATCACATCCGGTACTCTGAACTACCTTCGGTACATCAAAACACATAAACTCATAATACCGATCGTCATCGAACGTTAAGCGTGCGGCCCCTACGGGTTCGAGAACTATGTAGACATGACTGAGACTCATCTCCGGTCAATAACCAATAGTGGAACCTGGATGCTCATATTGGTTCCTACATATTCTACGAAGATCTTTATCAGTCAAACCGCATAGCAACATGCATTGTTCCCTTTGTCATCGGTATGTTACTTGCCCGAGATCCGATCGTCGGTATCTCAATACCTAGTTCAATCTCGTTACCGACAAGTCTCTTTACTCATTCCGTAATGCAACATCCCACAACTAACTCATTAGCCACATTGCTTGCAAGGCTTATAGTGATGTGCATTACCGAGAGGGCCCAAAGATACCTCTCCGACAATCGGAGTGACAAATCCTAATCTCGATCTATGCCAACTCAACAAACACCATCGGAGACACCTATAGAGAATCTTTATAGTCACCCAGTTACGTTGTGACGTTTGATAGCACACTAAGTGTTCCTCGGGTATTCGGAGGTTGCATAATCTCATAGTCATAGGAACATGTATAAGTCGTGGAGAAAGCAATAGCAATAAACTAAACGATCATAGTGCTAAGCTAACGGATGGGTTAAGTCAATCACATCATTCTCTAATGATGTGATCCCGTTCATCAAATGACAACTCATGTCTATGGTTAGGAAACTTAACCATCTTTGATTAACGAGATAGTCAAGTAGAGGCATACTAGTGACATTCTGTTTGTCTATGCATGCACACATGTACTAAGTTTCCAGTTAATACAATTCTAGCATGAATAATAAACATTTATCATGATATAAGGAAATATAAATAACAACTTTATTATTGCCTCTAGGGCATATTTCCTTCAGTCTCGCACTTGCACTAGAGTCAATAATCTAGATTACATTGTAATGATTCTAACACCCATGGAGTCTTGGTGCTGATCATGTTTTGATCATGAGAGAGGCTTAGTCAGTGGGTCTGCAACATTCAGATCCTTATGTATCTTGCAAATCTCTATGTCTCCCTCCTTGACTTGATCGCTGATGGAATTGAAGCGTCTCTTGATGTGCTTGGTTCTCTTGTGAAATCTAGATTCCTTTGCAAAGGTAATTGCACCAGTATTGTCACAAAAGATTTTCATTGGACCCGATGCACTAGGTGACACCTAGATCGGATATGAACTCCTTCATCTAGAGTCCTTCATTTGCTGCTTCTGAAGCAGCTATGTACTCCGCTTCACACGTAGATCCCGCCACGACGCTCTACTTGGAACTGCACCAACTAACAGCTCCACCATTCAATAAAAATACGTATCCGGTTTGTGACTTAGAGTCATCCGAATCAGTATCCAAGCTTGCATCGACGTAACCATTTACGATGAGCTCTTTGTCACCTCCATAAATTAGAAACATATCCTTAGTCCTTTTCAGGTATTTCAGGATGTTCTTGACTGTTGTCCAGTGATCCACTCCTAGATTACTTTGGTACCTCCCTGCTAAACTAATAGCAAGGCACACATCAGGTCTGGTACACAACATTGCATACATGATAGAACCTATGGCTGAAGCATAGGGAATGACTTTCATTTTCTCTCTATCTTCTGTAGTGGTCGGGCATTGAGTCTGACTCACCTTCACACCCTGTAACACAGGCAAGAACCCTTTCTTTGCTTGATCCATTTTGAACTTCTTCAAAACTTTATCAAGGTATGTGCTTTGTGAAAGTCCAATTAAGCGTCTTGATCTATCTCTATAGATCTTGATGCCCAATATATAAGCAGCTTCACCGAGGTCTTTCATTGAAAAAATCTTATTTAAGTATCCTTTTATGCTATTCAGAAATTCAGTATCATTTCCAATCAGCAATATGTCATCCACATATAATATCAGAAATGCTACAGAGCTCCCACTCACTTTCTTGTAAATACAGGCTTCTCCAAAAGTCTGTATAAAACCATATGGTTTGATCACACTATCAAAGCGTATTTCCAACTCTGAGAGGCTTGCACCAGTCCATAAATGAATTGCTGGAGCTTGCACACTTTGTTAGCACCTTTTGGATCGACAAAACCTTCCGGTTGCATCATATACAACTCTTCTTTAAGATATCCATTAAGGAATGCAGTCTTGACATCCATTTGCCAAATTTCATAATCATAAAATGCGGCAATAGCTAACATGATTCGAATGGACTTATGCATCGCTACGGGTGAGAAGGTCTCGTTGTAGTCAACTCCTTGAACTTGTTGAAAACCCTTTGCAACAAGTCGAGCTTTGTAGACAGTAATATTACCGTCAGCGTCAGTCTTCTTCTTGAAGATCCATTTATTCTCTATGTCTTGTCGATCATCAGGCAAGTCAACCAAAGTCCACACTTTGTTCTCATACATGGATCCCATCTCAGATTTCATGGCCTCAAGCCATTTTGCGGAATCTGGGTTCATCATCGCTTCCTCATAGTTCGTAGGTTCGACATGGTCAAGTAACTTGACTTCCAGAACAGGATTACCGTACCACTCTGGTGCGGATCTTACTCTGTTTGACCTATGAGGTTCGGTAGTAACTTGATCAGAAGTTTCATTATCATCATCATTATCTTCCTCGCTTACTAGTGTAGGAATCACTGGAACTGATTTTTGTGATAAACTACTTTCCAATAAGGGAGCAGGTACAGTTACCTCATCAAGTTCTACTTTCCTCCCACTCACTTCTTTCGAGAGAAACTCCTTCTCTATAAAGGATCCATTCTTAGCAACGAATATCTTGCCCTCGGATCTGTGATAGAAGGTGTACCCAACAGTCTATTTTGGGTATCCTATGAATACACATTTCTTCGATTTGGGTTCGAGCTTATCAGGTTGAAGCTTTTTCACATAAACATCGCAGCCCTAAACTTTAAGAAACGACAACTTGGGTTTCTTGCCAAACCACAGTTCATAAGGTGTCATCTCAACGGATTTCGATGGTGCCCTATTTAACGTGAATGCAGCCGTCTCTAAAGCATAAACCCAAAACGATAGCGGTAAATCAGTAAGAGACATCATAGATCGCACCATATCTAATAAAGTGCGGTTACGATGTTCGGACACACCATTACGCTATGGTGTTCCAAGTGGCGTGAGTTGTGAAACTATTCCGCATTGTTTCAAATGAAGACCAAACTCGTAACTCAAATATTCTCCTCCACGATCAGATTGTAGAAACTTAATTTTCTTGTTACGATGATTCTCCACTTCACTCTGAAATTCTTTGAACTTTTCAAATGTTTCAGACTTATGTTTCATCAAGTAGATATACCAATATCTGCTCAAATTGTTTGTGAAGGTCAATAAATAACGGTACCCGCCACGAGCATCAACACTCATCGGACCGCATACATCAGTATGTATAATTTCCAATAAGTCTGTTGCTCGTTCCATTGTTCCGGAGAACGGAGTCTTAGTCATCTTGCCCATGAGGCATGGTTCGCAAGCATCAAGTGATTCATAATCAAGTGATTCCAAAAGCCCATCAACATGGAGTTTCTTCATGCTCTTTACACCAATATGACCTAAACGGCAGTGCCACAAATAAGTTGCACTATCATTATTAAACTTATATATTTTAGCTTCAATACTATGAATATGTGTATCACTACTATCAAGATTTAGTAAAAATAGACCACTCATCAAGGGTGCATGACCATAAAAGATATTACTCATATAAATAGAACAACCATTATTCTCTGATTTAAATGAATAACCGTCTCGTGTCAAACAAGATCCAGATATAATTTTCGTACTTAACGCTGGCACCAAATAACAATTATTCAGGTCTAAAACTAACCCCGAAGGTAGATGTAGAGGTAGTGTGCCGACGGCGATCAGATCGACTTTGGAACCATTTCCCACGCGCATCGTCACCTCGTCCTTAGCCAATCTTCGCTTAATCCATAGCCCCTATTTCAAGTTGCAAATATTAGCAACAAAACCAGTATCAAATACCCAAGCGCTACTGCGAGCATTAGTAAGGTACACATCAATAACATGTATATCAAATATACCTTTCACTTTGTCATCCTTCTTATCCACCAAATACTTGGGGAAGTTCTGCTTCCAGTGACCAGTCCCTTTGTAGTAGAAGCACTCAGTCTCAGGCTCAGGTCTAGACTTGGACTTGTTCACTTGATCAGCAACTTGCTTGATGTTCTTCTTGAAGTTCCCCTTCTTCCCTTTGCCCTTCTTCTTGAAACTGGTGGTCTTGTTGACCATCAACACTTGATGCTCCTTCTTTATTTCTACCTCCGCAGCCTTTAGCATTGCGAAGAGCTCGGGAATTGTCTTATCCATTCCTTGCATATTATAGTTCATCACGAAGCTCTTGTAGATTGGTGGAAGTGATTGAAGAACTCTGTCAATGACACTATCATCAGGAAGATTAACTCCCAGCTGAGTCAAGTGGTTGTGGTACCCAGACATTCTGAGTATATGTTCACTGACAGAACTATTCTCTTCCATTTTGCAGTTGTAGAACTTATTGGAGACTTCATATCTCTCCATCCGGGCATTTTCTTGAAATATTAACTTCAACTCCTGGAACATCTCATATGCTCCATGACGTTCAAAACGTCGTTGAAGTCCTGGTTCTAAGCCGTAGAGCATGGCACACTGAACTATCGAGTCGTCATCAGCTTTGCTCTGCCAAACGTTCTTAACGTTGTCAGCAGCATCTGCGGCAGGCTTGTCACCCAGCGGTGCTTCTAGGATGTAATTCTTCTATGCAGCAATGAGGACAATCCTCAAGTTACGGACCCAATCCGTGTAATTTCTACCATCATCTTTCAACTTAGCTTTCTCTAGGAACGCATTAAAATTCAACGGAACAACAACACGGGCCATATATCTACAACAACATAGACATGCAAAATACTATCAGGTACTAAGTTCATGACAAATTTAAGTTTTAGTCATATTACTTAAGAACTCTGACTTAGATAGACATCCCTCTAATCATCTAAGTGATCACGTGATCCATATCAACTAAAACATGTCCGATCGTCACGTGAGATGGAGTAGTTTTCAATGCTGAACATCACTATGTTGATCATATCTACTATATGATTCACGCTCGACCTTTCGGTCTCAGTGTTCCAAGGCCATATCTGCATATGCTAGGCTCGTCAAGTTTAACCTGAGTATCCTGCTTGTGCAAAACTGGCTTGCACCCGTTGTATGTGAACGTAGAGCTTATCACACTCGATCATCACTTGGTGTCTTGGCACGACGAACTATATCAATGGTGCATACTCGGGGAGAAAACTTATACCTTGAAATTTAGTGAGAGATCATCTTATAATGCTACAGTCGTACTAAGCAAAATAAGATGCTTAAAGGATAAACATCACATGTAATCAATATAAGTGATATGATATGGCCACCATCATCTTGTGCCTTTGATCTCCATCTCCAAAGCACCGTTATGATCACCATCGTCGCCGGATTGACACCTTGATCTCCATGGTAGCATCATTGTCATCTCGCCAACTATTGCTTCTACGACTATCGCTGCCGCTTAGTGATAAAGTAAAGCAATTACATGGCGATTGCATTTCATACAATAAAGCGACAACCATATGGCTCCTGCCAGTTGCCGATAACTGTGTTACATAACATGATCATCTCATACAACAATTTATATAACCACGTCTTGACCATATCACATCACAACATGCCCTGCAAAAACAAGTTAGACGTCCTCTACTTTGTTGTTGCAAGTTTTACGTGGCTGCTACGGGCTTAGCAAGAACCGTTCTTACCTATGCATCAAAAACCACAATGCGGTATAGTGATTGCTTTTTGATCTTCAGAAAGAACCCTGTTCATTGAATCTAATTCAACTAAAGTTAGAGAAACAGCCACCCACTAGCCACCTGTGTGCGAAGCACGTCGGTAGAACCAGTCTCGCGTAAGCGTACGCGTAATGTTGGTCTGAGCCGCTTCATCCAACAATACCGATGAATCAAGAATCAACTAGTGACGGCAAGCAATATGTATATACCCACGCCCACAACTCCTTTGTGTTCTACTCGTGCATATAACATCTATGCATAGACCTGGCTCTAATGCCACTGTTGGGGAACGCAACATTTCAAAAAAAATCCTACGATCACGCAAGATCCATCTAGGAGATGCATAGCAACGAGAGGGGGAGAGTATGTCTACGTACCCTTGTAGACCGAAAGCGGAAGCGTTATGAAAAATGTGGTTGATGTAGTAGAACGTCTTCACGATCCAACCGATCAAGTACCGAACGCATGACACCTCTGCAATCTACACATGTTCAGATCGGTGACGTCCCTCGTACTCTTGATCCAGCTGAGGCCGAGGGAGAGTTTCGTCAACATGACAGCGTGATGACAGTGATGATGAAGTTACGGACGCAGGGCTTCTCCTAAGCACTACAACGATATGACCGAGGTGGAATTCCGTGGAGGGGGGCACCGCACACGGCTAAAGAATCAACTTGTGTGTCTATGGGGTGCCCCCTCCCCCGTATATAAAGGAGTGGAGAAGGGGAGGGCCGGCCCTCGTAGGGCGTGCCCAAGGGGGGAGTCCTACTCCCAGTAGGAGTAGGTTTCCCCCTTTTCCTAGTAGGAGTAGGAGAAGAAGGAAGAGGGGGGGAGAGGGAAGGAAAGGGGGGCGGTCCCCCACCCAATTCGAATTGGGCTTGGGGGGCGCCCTCCACCAGGCCGCCTCCTCCTCTATCCCACTAAGGCCCAATAAGGCCCGTTGACTCCCCGGGGGGTTCCGGTAACCCCCTGGTACTCCGATGCCCGAAGTCATCCGGAACCATTCCGATGTCCAAACATAGCCTTCTAATATATCGATCTTTATGTCTCGACCAATTTGAGACTCCTCGTCATGTCCGTGATCACATCCGGGACTTCGAACTACCTTCGGTACATCAAAACAAATAAACTCATAATACTGATCATCATCGAACGTTAAGCGTGCGGACCCTACGGGTTCAAGAACTATGTAGACATGACCGAGACTCATCTCCAGTCAATAACCAATAGCAGAACCTGGATGCTCATATTGGTTCCTACATATTCTACGAAAATCTTTATCGGTCAAACCGCATAACAACATGCGTTGTTCCCTTTGTCATCGGTATGTTACTTGCCCGAGATTCGATCGTCGGTGTCTCAATACCTAGTTCAATCTCGTTACCGGCAAGTCTCTTTACTCGTTCCGTAATGCAACATCCCGCAACTAAATCATTAGTCACATTGCTTGCAAGGCTTATAGTGATGTGCATTACCGAGAGGGCCCGGAGATACCTCTCCGACAATCGGAGTGACAAATCCTAATCTCTATCTATGCCAACTCAACAAACACCATCGGAGACACCTGTAGAGCATCTTTATAGTCACCCAGTTACGTTGTGATGTTTGATAGCGCACTAAATGTTCCTCCGGCATTTCGGAGTTGCATAATCTCATAGTCATAGGAACATGTATAAGTCATGGAGAAAGCAATAGCAATAAACTAAACGATCATAGTGCTATGCTAATGGATGGGTCAAGTCAATCACACCATTCTATAATGATGTGATCCCGTTCATCAAATGACAACTCATGTCTATGGTTAGGAAACTTAACCATCTTTGATTATCGAGCTAGTCAAGTAGAGGCATACTAGTGACATTCTGTTTGTCTATGTATTCACACATGTACTAAGTTTCTGGTTAATACAATTCTAGCATGAATAACAAACATTTATCATGATATAAGGAAATATAAATAACAACTTTCTTATTGCCTCTAGGGCATATTTCCTTCACAAGGGTAATCATGTTATCACAATTTTTGGACACTATTTGATCATGAAACAATTTGCATTGGAGATTTAAATGACCACATTCATTGCAAAGTCCACAAGGATGGCAGAAAAAATAATCTTTTAGCACAATCATCTAGCCTATCTTGCAACTTTTTTGTTTATAAATATTTATGCTTCTTACAAAATCTATCTTCCCTTTTTGGTCTACAATAGCATTCCCAATTCACTCCGCAAAAATTGACATTCTTATAGGAGACATCATTATCATGACTAATGCAATCATCATTAACATCATGAATATTCAAAGATTTCATACTATCAATATTGCAATCATGCCCATCATCCAATGTTTTATGCCATAAATTTTGTTGAATTCTTTTTCTAGCAATTGAGCACAATTATCGGAATCCCTATTCTCAAGATAAATATTATAAACATAAAGGACAACTTGAGGTAACCCATTATCCATTTTTTAGATTTCTTTTATAAACCAAACTAGTGATAAAACAAGAAACTAAAAGATTAAATTGCAAGATCTAAAGATATACCTTCAAGCACTCACCTCCCCAGCAAAGGCGCCAGACAAGAGCTTGATGTCTACTACGCAACTTTATTGTTGTAGACTCGTGTTGGGCCTCCAAGCGCGGAGTTTGGTAGGACAATAGCAATTTTCCCTCAAGTGGATGACCTAAGGTTTATCAATCCGTGGGAGGTGTAGGATGAAGATGGTCTCTCTGAAACAACCCTGCAACCAAATACAAGAAATCTCTTGTGTCCCCAACACACCCAATACAATAGCAAATTTGTATAGGTGCACTAGTTCGGCGAAGAGATGGTGATACAAGTGTAATATGGATAGTAGATATTGGTTTTTTAATAGTAACAATAAAAAACAGCAAGGTAGCAATTGATAAAAGTGAGCACAAACGGTATTGCAATGCTTGAAAATGAGGCCTAGGGTCCATACTTTTTCTAGTGCAATCTCTCAACAATGCTAATATAATTGGATCATATAACCATCCTTCAATGTGCAACGAAGAATCACTCCAAAGTTCCTATCTAGCGGAGAACATAAGAAGAAATCGTTTGTAGGGTACGCAACCACCTTGAAGCTATTCTTTCTGATCGATCTATCCAAGAGTTCGTACTAAAATAACACCAAATGATTTCAGATTCATAATACTCAATCCAACACGAAGAACCTCAAAGATTGCCCCAAGATTTCTACCGAAGAAACAAAGACAAGAACGTGCATCAACCGCTATCCATAGATTACCCCAATGTCACCTCAGGAGTCCGCGAGTTGAGTGCCAAAACATTCATCAAGTGAATGAATATGATACCCCATTGTCACCACGAGTATGTATTTGCAAGACATATATCAAGTGCTCTCAAATACATAAAAGTATTCAATCTGATAAAACGAAATCTCAAAGGGAAAACTCAATTCATCACAACAAGATAGAGAGGGACAAACACCATATGATCCAACTATATTAACAAAGCCATCGAGGTGGGCATAACCCACCTGGACGCGCCTCGGCCCCCAGGCATGCCCTGGTAGGTTGTGCTTCCCTCGGGGCACCCCCAGGTGCTTCTGTGGCCCACTGGATGTCTTCTGGTCCATAAAAAATCCACAAAAAGTTTCACGGTGTTTGGACTCCGTTTGATATTGATTTCATGCGATGTAAAAAAACAAGCAAAAAACAGCAACTGGCACTGGGCACTGAGTCAATAGGTTAGTCCCAAAAAATAATATAATGTTGCCATAAAATGATTGTAAAACATCCAAGAATGATAATATAACAACATGAATACTTCATAAATTATAGATACGTTGGGTACGTATCATTGACAAATATGGTAAATGGTCGCAACACTCTGTGGCCATGTAGTAGTGGTAGATGAGGACATGATGGCGCACGCACAACTAGACGACGGCAACCTTCTGATATATGTTGGGCCGACCGATGGTGTACTGGAGGTCGATGCCGACCACCTTGTACTTGTCTCGAGTAAGCAACTGCTCAACGGTGTTGATGCAGACGTTCACCATGGCCGAGTCGATGGTGTACACCACCAAGAGATCCGTCTCCCTCGCGTGGGTGTCCACTTTATGCTCGCCAAACTTCATTGGAGAGTCGCTATACATCCCATCTCTATGTGTCGTCGTAGGTGTGCTTGTTGTGTTGTGGGGCACGATCGAAAGGTTGAAGAGATTAAGGTTATAATGGCCGTGGGAATTAAAGGGGAAGCCGGGCAGCCTAGAATATTGGCACGCCCTGATGGTAGTTCTAATTTGCAGCGCGTAACTCCATCCTGCCGCACATAACTGCATCGCGTGGCAACTTGCGCGACGCAACTGCATGCATATGGGCCCCTAATGTCGCTTGAAGCTATGTTGGTATTTCCCCAAAGAGGAAGGGATGATGCAGCATAGCGGCAGTAGGTATTTCCCTCATATATGAAACCAAGGTTATCGAACCAGTAGGAGAACCAAGCAACCCAACGTAAACAGCCCCTGCACACAAATAACAAATCCTCGCAACCCGACGTGTTAAAGGGGTTGTCAATCCCTTTCGGGTAACGGTGCTAGAAATTGGTGAGTGACGGGAGAAAGTTGTAATAGATTGAATAAATAGATCACAAAAAAAATAAAGTGCATCAAGATATTTTTTGGTTTTTGGTTTAGTAGATCTGGAAATAAATGCAAATAAAAGTAGATCGCAAAGGCAAATAATATGGGAAGAGGCCCGGGGCCCGTAGGTTTCACTAGTGGCTTCTCTCGAGAAAAATAGCAAACGGTGGGTAAACAAATTACTGTTCAACAATTGATAGAGCTTCAAATACTCATGACGATATCCAGGCAATGATCATTATATAGGCATCATGTCCAAGATTAGTAGATCGACTCCTGCCCGCATCTACTACTACTACTCCACACATCGACCGCTATCAAGCATGCATCTAGTGTATTAAGTTCATGGAGAAATGGAGTAATGCAATAAGAACGATGACATGATGTAGACAAGATCTATCTATGTAGAGATAGACCCCATCGTTTTATCCTTAGTAGCAACAATACATATGTGTTGTTTCCCTTTCTGTCACTCAGATCAAGCACCGTAAGATCGAACCCACTACAAAGCACCTCTTCCCATTGCAAGATAAATAGATCAAGGTGGCCAAAAAAACCCAAATATCGGAGAAGAAATACGAGGCTATAAGAGATCATGCATAAAAGAGATCAAAGAAACTCAAATACTTTCATGCATATAAAAAGATAGATCGGATCATAAACTCAAAGTTCATCGATCCCAACAAACACATCGCAAAAGAGTTACATCATATGAATCTCCAAGATACCATTGTATTGAGAATCAAGAGAGAGAGAGAGAGAGATGAAGCCATCTAGCTACTAACTACTGACCCGAAGGTCTACAAAGAACTACTCATGCATCATCAAAGAGGCACCAATGGAGGTGGTCAACCCCATCCAAGATGGTGTCTAGATTGGATCTGGTGGTTCTGGACTCTGTGGCGGCTAGATGAATATTTCGTCCACTCCCCTAGGGTTTCTGGAATAATGGGGTATTTATAGAGAAAAGAGGCGGTTCGGGGGGCACCTGAGGTGGCACAACCCACCAGGGCGCGCCTAGGCCTCCTGGCGCGCCCTGGTGGGTTGTGCCTCCCTCGGGGCACCCCCCCAGGTGCAGCCAGGGCCCGTTGTGTTCCTTTTGGCCCATAAAAATTCTCCGTAAAGTTTCATGGCATTTGGACTCCGTTTGATATTGATTTTCTACGATGTAAAAAACAAGGAAAAATTAGCAATTGGCACTTTGCACTATGTCAATAGGTTAGTACCAAAAAATGATATAAAATGATTATAAAACATCTAAGATTTATAATATAACAGCATGGAACAATCAAAAATTATAGATATGTTGGAGATGTATCAGCATCCCCAAGCTTAACTCCTACTCGTGCTCGAGTAGGGAAGTGATAAAAACAAAATTTTTGATGTGGAATGATGCCTATCATATCATATCATATTTCTTTCTTTATAGCATGGACATTTGGACTTTTATATTGTTCAAAGCAATAGTCTAGTTTTGACATGATAATTTAAATACTCAAGCATATCAACAAGCAACCATGTCTTACAAAATATCAACGCTAAAATAAGCTATCCCTACCCCATCATGCTCAACCATTGATCCATTCATGAAACACACTCGCATATTAGCTATGTCCAATACTCTAGTACGATCATATTGCCTCCTAGTTGGTGCTTTTATAAGAGAAGATGGAGACTCGAGAAATAAAAATTGCATAAAGTAAAAGAAAGGCCCTTCGCACAGGGAAGTAGGGATTTGTAGAGGTGCCAGAGCTCAAAGCGAAAAAACTTAGAGATAAAACCATTTTGGGAGGTGTGTCCATCCCACCAACGAAAATGACTTAGAGTTCCCAATACTTTACATGCATAGATATATCATAGGTGGTTCCCAAACAGAATAAAGTTTATTCCTTTTTCCACCATACTTTTACTTTCCATGGCTAACCGTATCCACGGGTGCCCTCCATACCAACACTTTCCAAGGAATTTATTATTTGACAACATAAAGTAAATTCATTTTTTTGCATTTCGGGACTGGGCATCCCTAATAGCTTTGCCTTACTCTCGTGCAATGACAAGTGAATAAACACTCATCTTGAGAATAACACATCTAGCATGGAAAATATTAGCCACCCCTCACCGCTCCGTGAGCGAAACAAACACACAAAAGAGAAGTTTATTTTGAAAATTAGAGATGGCACATGAAAATTTTCTTAGAACGGCAAAAGAATACCGCATATAGGTAGATATAGTGGACTCATGTGGTAAAACTGGTTAAAGGTTTTTGGATGCACTAGTAGTGATCGTACTTAGTGCAAAATGAAGGCTAGCAAAAGATTGGGAAGTGACCAACCAAGAAATGAATAATGTCATAAGCAAGCATTAAGCATAACTAACACCGAATAATGCACCACAAGTAGGATATAATTTCATTGCGTAACTATTGACTTTCGTGCTTGCATAGGGAATCACAAACCTTAACACTGATATTCTTACTAAAGCATAATTACTCATCAAGATGACTGACATATCACATCATCATATCTCAAAACTATTACTAAGAATCAAGTTTATTTTGTCCAATGATCTTCATGATAGTTTTTATTATATCCTTCTTGGATATCTATCACTTTGGGACTAATTCTCATATGTTGCTTTTGACAAGCTCAAACAAATATAAGTGAAGATCATGAGCATAATATTTCTTTCTCTCAAATTAATTTAAGTGAAGCAAGAGAGAATTTCTTGAAAATTTTACTAACTCTCAAATATATCTAAGTGAAGCAAGAGAGCATTTCTTCAAAAATACTAAGCACACCGTGCTCAAAAAGATATAAGTGAAGCACTAGAGCAAGTCCATTGCTCCTAAAAATTTAAGTGAAGCATAGAGAGCAATTCTAACAAGTCATGACATAATTTTGGCTCTCTCAAATAGGTGTGTCTGGCAAGGGATCAAGACTTAAAACACAAAATAAAACAAGCAAAGACTCATATCATACAAGACGCTCCAAGCAAAACACATAGTATGTGATGAATAAAAATATAGTTTCGAGTAAAATACCGATGGTCGTTAGAAGAAAGAGGGAATGCCACTCGAGGGCATCCCCAAGCTTAGTTTGTTGCTCATTTTTGGATAATAGCTTGGGATGTTGGGGCATCCCCAAGCTTAGGCTCTTCTATCATTTATTCCTTCATCCATCGTAAGATAACCCAAAACTCGAAAACTTCAATCACACAAAACTCAACAAAACCTTCGTGAGATCCGTTAGTATAAGAATAATAAATCACTACTATTAGTGATGTATCAAACCAATTCATATTTTGTTCTTGTATTATATCCACTGTATTCCAACTTTTCAATGGCAAAAAATCATCAAAGAAAACCATAGAGCCATCAAAATAAGCACACAACACAAAGAAAACAAAATCTGTCAAAACAGAACAGTCTGTAGCAATCTGACTATTTCGAATACTTATGTAACTTCAAATATTCTGAAAAATTAGGATGACCTGAGAAATTTGTATATTGATCTACTGCAAGTGGAATGGGTATTTTATTGCTCTCTGATAAAAAAATGAAAATAATTTTTGTGAGCGTAAAAGTTTCTGTTTTTTCAGCAAGATCAAACAACTGTCACCCAAGAAGATCCTAAAGGCTTTACGTGGCACAAACACTAATTGAAACATAAAAAACACAATCATAACAGTAGCATAATTGTGCAAACGTACAAAAACAGGAAGCAAAAAAAGCAAAAATAAATTTTATTCATTGGGTTGCCTCCCAACAAGCGTTATAGTTTTACGCCCTTAGCTAGGCATAAAGCAAGGATCTAAGTTTTGTCTTCGAAGTCTTGGAAACTTTTGTAAGGGTTTTCTCAAATGCGGGAGGCTCTTTACGCTTCCCTAAATTCTCTGGAAAAGAAACCATCTTTAGATCCAAGATATCCAATCACTTGTTACAAAGAGTAATCAAGGTATTCATGTGATTGATACTACCATTGAGATGTTTGAGGGGTTCATTATATTTTTGTAATTCAACCATGTGTTTATGCAAATCACCAAGTTTGTCCAGCATTTTAACTCCCTCTGGGGTGAAACTAAACCCCTTCTTTTGAGGTGGAATCCCCAAAATTCCTTCTAAAATTTCATAGGCAGCATTGGCATCAAGCTCAATAAAATTCCCTTTAGCGGCAAAATCTAGGAGTTGTCCTATGTAAAAATTATGAAACAAAACCTTAGCGTCCCCCTTCAAATTGGAAATACAATACAATTCCATAAGCTTATACCAAGCATCTTTTAAAATTTCTCCTTGTCCTTGCTTGAAGTACAGCACTTCAAAATCTGGTGACAAAGGAGGAGTAAAGGAAGCAAAACACGTATAGATCTGGCAATAAAATGGCAAATGGAAAAAGAGAGGCAAATAAAATGGAATTTTTTTTGTGAAGTGGGGAGAGGAAAACGAGAGCCCAATGGAAAATAATGTAAATTACGAGGAGATGAGATTTGTGATTAGGAACCTGGTATATGTTGAAGATCCTCCCCGCAATGGCGCCAGAAATTCCTTTTTATGTCGCTTGAAGCTACATCCATATTTCCCCAAAGAGGAAGGGATGATGCAGCACAACGGCGGTAGGTATTTCCCTCAGATATGAAACCAAGGTTATCAAACCAGTAGGAGAACCAAGCAACACAACGTAAACAACCCCTGCACACAGATAACAAATCCTCACAACCCGACGTGTTAAAGGGGTTGTCAATCCCTTTCGGGTAACGGTGCTAGAAATTGGTGCGTGACAGGAGAAAGTTGTAATAGATTCAATAAATAGATCACAAATAAAATAAAGTGCAGCGAGATATTTTTTGGGTTTTTGGTTTAGTAGATCTGAAAATAAATGCAAATAAAAGTAGATCGCAAAGGCAAATAATATGAGAAAGAGACCCGAGGGGCGTAGGTTTCACTAGTGGCTTCTCTCGAGAAAAATAGCAAAAGGTGGGTGAACAAATTACTGTTGGGCAACTGATAGAACTTCAAATACTCATGACGATATCCAAGCAATGATCATTATATAGGAATCACATCCAAGATTAGATGACCGACTCCTGCGTGCATCTACTACTATTACTCCGCACATCGATCGCTATCCAGCATGCATCTAGTGTATTAAGTTCATGGAGAAATGGAGTAATGCAATATGAACGATGACATGATGTAGACAAGATCTATCTATGTAGAGATAGACCCCATCGTTTTATCCTTAGTAGCAACAATATATACGTGTTGTTTCCCTTTCTGTCACTGGGATCAAGCACCGTAAGATCGAACCCACTACAAAGCACCTCTTACTATTGCAAGATAAATAGATCAAGTTGGACAAACAAAACCCAAATATCGGAGAAGAAATACAAGGCTATAAGAGATAATTCATAAAAGAGATCAAAGAAACTCAAATACTTTCATGGATATAAAAAGATAGATCTGATCATAAACTCAAAGTTCATCGATCCCAACAAACACACCGCAAAAGAGTTACATCATATGGATCTCCGAGAGATCATTGTATTGAGAATCAAGAGAGAGAGATGAAGCCATCTAGCTACTAACTATGGACCCGAAGGTCTACAAAGAACTACTCACGCATCATCGGAGAGGCACCAATGGAGGTGGTGAACCCCATCCGAGATGGTGTCTAGGTTGGATCTGGTGGTTCTGGACTCTACAGCAGCTGGATGAATATTTCGTCCACTCTCCTAGGGTTTCTGGAATATTGTGGTATTTATATAGCAAAGAGGCGGTCCGGGGGGCACCCGAGGTGGGCACAACCCACCAGGGCGCGCCTAGGCCTCCTGGCGCACCTTGGTGGGTTGTGCCTCCCTCTGGGCACCCCCAGGCGCAGCCAGGGCCCATTGTGTTCCTTTTGGCCCATAAAAATTCTTTGTAAAATTTCGTGGCATTTGTACTCCGTTTGATATTGATTTTCTGCGATTTAAAAAACATGGGAAAAACAGCAACTGGCACTTGGCACCATGTCAATAGGTTAGTACCAAAAAATGATATAAAATGATTATAAAACATGCAATATTGATAACATGACAGCATGGAACAATCAAAAATCATATATACGTTGGAGACGTATCAGCCCCCGATGTGATCGTGCGCAGGCCCAGCCACTGGCGGAGCGTGCGCGGAGGGACACGAGAAGAGCGCTCCGCGGTCGCCTTAACGGTGAGCAACCATATATATGCATATAGCAGTTGGACACACAAGGAAAAGTTGTGCACAAGCCGAGCGCGCCGATGGACGCAAGCAGAGCACTCCGCGGTGCCTAACGGCGAGCACAGCGCGCCGCGGCACCTAACGGCGAGCAGAGCTTGCCGAGGGACGCGAGCAGAGGCCGGCACAGTGATACGTGGCAAATAAGACGAACTGTGCGAGCGATGTCAGAGACATCAAGCACAAATCAGATTAGAGTTGCGTGTGTGATACGTGACATACAGTTGATCCATCCGAGCTTTTTGTGATGGAATAAGCCGTGTGTGTTGTGGGCAAACGCTTGCTGGTATATAACCTTAAATTTAACCAACAAAGTGTTAATGCATGTTACAAAAATTGTATAACTGGAAACTATGTTCAGATACTTATCCAACGATATAATATTTGGCGACATGCATTCGTATTTATTAGTTACATCCTACTTATAAATCCTACTTATAATTAAATCGCAAACATTTTTTATTAACCGTATGTGTACGTGTCCTTTCGTCCTCCTCTCGCACGTCTTGTCGCCCCGCTGCCGCAGACGACTTCGAGCGCAAGCTTGAGCAGCGCGCGGGGGCGTTCTTTTGGCCAAATGGTGGTGAGCCCATTCCCGTGCAACTGCGCAAGTTCCGGCCCAAGCTTCCCGCCTGACTCGATGAAATCCCCCAAAATCCCAATGCTTACCAGCCTACTATATAAACCCTCACGGCCGACGAGTCTTGCGTCGCATTTTCCCCTTCCTCCCTATAGCTTATCTTGTCTGCTTCTCCCACAATCGCCAATGGCACCGGTCCGTCATCGTCACTCAGCCACTCCGCCATCATCAGAGGACAGCTCCAGCTAGGAGGCTACACCTCAGCGGCGGCGCAGTCCCGGCATAGTGTAGTGTGCGTGGCGTCCCTGTTGGGTGTGCGCGGAACACCCATCACACGCTCCGCCACTGCTGCCCGTCGACAGCTATTGCCGGCCGCCGTTGCCACCACACCACCGTCGAAAGCCAGGTCCATCGCCCGCTCCGCCACCGCGGCCCGAAGGCGGGAGGTGGTCGTCGTGGCCGCCACCCCACTGCCGGCCACCGTGGTCGTCACCCGCTCCGCCACCACGGCCTGAAGGCGGGACGTGGTGGTCGTGGCTGCCACCCCATCATCGGACTCCATGGCCGCCAGCCCACCGTCAATCCTCGGGATCATCACCCGCTCCGCCACCGCCGCCCGAAGGAGGAAGGCGAAGGTGGAGGCCCGCACGTGTGTCATTGACCTTGCGCGCTACATCGAGTTCCTGCGGGAGGAGGAGGAGGAGTGCCTCGTCGAGCACGCAAAGAGACTTACCACAACCATGGTCGTAGCACACGCCGACGCAGAAGCGAAGAATCAGGAGATCTATGAGCAGTTCGGCCGCTTCGAGAGGGGTCGTCTGGAGCGGCAGAGGGCGTTCAAGCTGGTGAGCGTCGGAACGTGCAGCAGCGGCAGGCACTGTATTGCAGTTGTCTAGCTCGTTGGTAGGCTCCTCCTCCTCTTCCTCTTACTAAGCGCGCTCGGCAGAGGAGAGGCTACTGGAAGTAGTACAAAGCCCCTCCGTAGTAGTAGTATTTAGGGGCTATTTTGTTTAGTTCATCTGACTATAGATGTGGTGGAACTGTACAACGTACTTAAAATTAGCTAGTATATATAGTTGAACTAGCTATTTTGGTACGTGGTTGGCAACAATTGGGGAAAAGTTTGGTCAGTTCAGATGTCGTGTTGAATTGTTTGTATAAATTAAGAACGACTGCTTAACCTATGAATGAAATCTATGCTTAATTACTGAATTTTAGTTGTAAAAATTATATAGTGCTAGTGATTTTTAGCTGCATATTTTGACAAATCGCAGTGTTACAAGGATTGACAAATGGCAATGTTACTAGATCAACAAATGTCAATCTTTCCAGTTTGACAAATGGAAACATACCCAATATGATAGATGCAAATCTTACCAAATTGTTTTTACGTGGTTGCACATTGGTCATCCAAAACAACCGTTTGTGTTCAAGGGATGTACAAATCCTGCTCGGCACATTTTATCTTGGCTTCATGGGGAAGCTGTCGTTTTGCATACGGGTGTTTTAACTAAAACATTTGTGATCAAGACCTGCACAAATCCTGCTCGGCACATTTTCCCTTGGCTTCCTGGGGAAGCTGTCGGTTTGCATATGGGTGTTCTAACTAAAACATTTGCGATGAGTGTTTTATATTTAAAAACCGTATTAAACTATGGCTTGGGCTCCATTAATGGACAGGATGCGAGCAAGGAGGGCGGCCATGGAAGTCAAAGGGCTCGCTTCCTGGTGAGCCCACGCGGCAGACAGCTCGCACGCTTCCCGGTGAGCCTGCGCATTGGAGTACAGCTCGCACGCCTCCCATTTAGTCATGCACCTGTCCGCACAACACCTCCTAGCCATTAAAAGAGTGAGGCATGGCATCCCGTGAATGGTTAACAGAACGCACACGTTTTAAATTATACAAAACGTTTGAGATGTTACAGTGGCAGCTATTTGTTTCAAAATGCCTTTGTTGGTTGTTATTTGAGTCCACCTTCTCTCAAAGTGGACACGAAAAATACCACAACATGTCGGGTGCCATTCCATGATAGCATGCCAAGTTTCATGAATTTCAAACGAGTTTTAGATTTACTAGAATTTAAAAATGAAGTATCTCAATGTTTTGCCGGCAATCAACAGTGTCCTGGTGTTTGAAATTCATTCCCATTTCTTGCATGGGGCCTAAGCATGCACGCAAGGACACATATTTGATTTTTCAACCAATTTATATGCACTGGAGCATGTGCATGTAGTTCAAATTTGAATTACGCACATAAAATGCCTAGAAAACCCAGTTAATGTATAAAAATGTCCAAATGAACCGCGAAAAATTCCAAAATTTAACACAACACTCCTGTTGTTCTATGTTGACACTAGAAATTTCTTGAAAGCAATAAGAGGCAACGGATATCGTTTCATCCCCAAAGGATGGACGTTCCCTACCGAAACCATCAGGCTTATTGTGAGAAGCTCTGGTTTGTGAGAAGCTTATACCCCAAACCTACCACAAATGGGACAAAAAATTTACCATGACATGTTGATGCCGCTCCATGATAGCATGCCAAGTTTCATGAATTTCAGACGTGTTTTGGATTTACTAGAATTTAAAAACTAGGTATCTCAATGTTTGCAGCCAAGTGACGGTGGCTGGGTGTTCAAAATTCATTTCCTTTTCTTGCATGGGACCTAAGCATGCAACCAAGGCCACAACTTTGATTTTTCATCCAATTTATATGCACTGGAGCATGTCTATGTAGTCCAAATTTGAATTATGCACATAAAATGCCTAGAAAACCCAGTTAATGTATAAAAATGTCCAAACGAACCCCGAAAAATTCCAAAATTTAACACAACACTCCTGTAGTTCTATGTTGACACTAGAAATTTTTTGAACGCAATAAGAGGCAAAGAATATTGTTTCGTCCCCAAAGGTGGGACGTTCCCTGCCGAAACCATCAGGCTTGTTGTGAGAAGCTCTAGTTTGTGAGAAGCTTATACCCAAACCTGTCCCAAATGGGAATTTTTTTTACCACGACATGTTGATGCCGCTCCATGATAGCATGCCAAGTTTCATGAATTTCAAATGAGTTTTGGATTTACTAGAATTTAAAAACCAGGTATCTCAATGTTTGCGGCCGACTGATGGTGGCAGGGTGTTTGACGTTCATTACCATTTCTTGCATGGGACCTAACATTCAACCAAGGACACAAATTTGATTTTTCAACCAATTTATATGCACTGGAGCATGTGCATGTAGTTCAAATTTGAATTATGCACATAAAATGCCTAGAAAACCCAGTTAATCTATAAAAATGTTCAAACAAACCCCGAAAAAAGTCCAAAATTTATTGTAACACTCATGTTGTTCTATGTTTACAATAGAATTTTTTGAAAGCAATAAGAGGCAACGGATATCATCTCGTCCCCAAAGGTGGGACATTCCCTACCGAAACCATCATGCTTGTTGTGAGAAGCTCTAGTTTGTGAGAAGCTTATACCCAAACCTGCCTCAAATGGGACAAAATTTTACCACGACATGTTGATGCCACTTCATAATAGCATGCCAAGTTTCATGAATTTCAGACAAGTTTTGGATTTACTAGAATTTAAAAGCAGGTATCTCAATGTTTGCGGTCGAGTGACGGTGGCAGGGTGTTTGACATTCCTTCCCATTTCTTGCATGGGGTCTATGCATGCAACCAAGGACACATATTTGATTTTTCAACCAATTTACATGCACTGGAGCATGTGCATGTAGTTCAAATTTGAATTATGCACATAAAATGCCTAGAAAACCCAGTTAATGTATAAAAATGTCCAAACGGACCAAAATTTAACACAATACTCCTGTTGTTCTATGTTGACACTAAATTTTTTTTGAAAGAAATAAGAGGCAATGGATATCGTTTCGTCCCCAAAGGTGGCACATTCCCTACCGAAACCATCAGGCTTGTTGTGAGAAGCTCTAGTATGTGAGAAGCTTATACCCAAACCTGCCCCAAATGGGACAAAAAATTTACCATGGCATGTTGATGCCGCTCCATGATAGCATGCCAAGTTTCATGAATTTCAGACGAGTTTTGTATTTACTAGAATTTAAAAACCAGGTATCTCAATGTTAGCGGACGAGTGATGGTGGCAGGGTGTTTGACATTCATTCCCATTTCTTGCATGGGACCTAAGCATGCAACCAAGGACACAAATTTGATTTTTCAACCAATTTATATGCACGGGAGCATGTGCATGTAGTTCAAATTTGAATTATGCACATAAAATGCCTATAAAACCCAGTTAATGTATAAAAATGTCCAAACGAACCCCGAAAAATTTCAAAATTTAACACAACACTCTTGTTGTTCTGTGTTGACACTAGAATTTTTTTGAAAGCAATAAGAGGCAACGGATATCGTTTCGTCCCCAAAGGTGGCACGTTCCCTACTGAAACCATCAGGCTTGTTGTGAGAAGCTCTGGTTTGTGAGAAGCTTATAGCTAAACCTGCCCCAAATGGGACAAAAAATTACCACGACATGTTGATGCCGCTCCATGATAGCGTGTCAAGTTTCTTGAATTTCAGATGAGTTTTGGATTTACTAGAATTTGGAAACCAGGTATCTCAATGTTTGCGGCCGAGTGACGGTGGCGGGGTGTTTGACATTCATTCCCATTTCTTGCATGGGACCTAAGCATGCAACCAAGGACACAGATTTGATTTTTCAACCAATTTATATGCACTGGAGCATGTGCATGTAGTTCAAATTTTAATTATGCACATAAAATGCCTAGAAAACCCAGTTAATGTATAAAAATGTCCAAACGGACCCCGAAAAATTTCAAATTTTTTGACGACACACCTATAGTTGCATGTTCACTGCAGATAAAAGTTCTAGCAATTCAAACTCCATCCTTTGTAGCTGTGAACCCATTATGTAATTCAAATCAAGACAAAAAATCAAGCAAATCGCACACATTTTATTATCACCAACCGTGTGAGATGCAGCACAAAATATCTTGGAGCACCGTCAGAGTATAGTACGCATATGGCTTACGCGAGAAGGTGTGTCGGGTACAGTCCATTGCCGGTGTGTTAAGCACACTAGCTTGCTCCCCAAATATCATTTAACTGTTCAATCATCGCCGGTGAAAGAATGGGACGTGGACCAGCATCGTGAAGGCAACTTCGACAGCCCACTTAGGCGAGAGTGTGGCCGCAACCGCCAGGCGCGTGCTAACAAGCTTCGTGAGCGCGACTGCAATCTGCGACCGGGCGGCCAAGGCAGCCCAAACGGCTGATGTTGCTTCTCAGGTGGCGGCAGCAACATCTGCCTCGGGGATAGCAACTGGCGAGAGCGGCACAACAGATGTCCGTTCCGCGGTGGTGGCCTTAGCCCTGATGGAGGCCGCTCACGACCATGTCGAGGCCGCCCACTCCTAGCTCGTGGCGGTCACCGCACAAATCGAATGAAGCTTCTCCGACAACGGTCGGCAACCCACGACCGAATAGTTGGCAATCACCGAGAGCGTTCGAGCAACCGTCCGTTCCTGCGCGACATACCTTGCCACGACAGAGCCCGCCAAAGCCCAGATCGCGGCCACCCACGCCCAGCTCGTGGCAGCCTATTCCAAAGATATGGCGGATGCGTATGGCGAGATGCTTGCCGAGTATGGTGCGATGGATGCCATGGAGCCCCTTCCCCAGGAGATCATCGGGCACGAGCTAGACATGGAGGAGGCAATGGAGATCGACGAGCACCAGCCATAGTAGTACTCTTTGTTTTTTTTAATTAAGAGCGTCGGTCTTTAATTTGTTAGAGTAATGTTTAGGTCAGCTAGCTCTATTTAATTGTTGAACTTGCTCGATTAAGAAGTGTGGGTGTGTTGTAGTCTCCTTTGTGTACCCAAATTAGGCAATGACGTGGATGACCACTATAACTAGGGAAATTCGAACCAAAATTTTTTATGTTCAAACTCATCACACACCGGTTAAGCTATCTGAATCGTTTGTGATGTTCACATATCGTACACAGTTCTGAATAAGGGATCGTGTCTGATGACACTTTGCGCGTCAGTTTTTTTGCTGAATTGATTCCAAATTTTCGGCTTCCGTGGAAATATCTATCTCCCCACCCCTCCCCGTTACCAAAAGCCACATTTCCCCTGTTTCCACCTTCCTTTCCAAGTTGAAACCTTCACTCCTTGCTTGCAGCGCCACCTCCTCGTCGGCAACCCTCCTTCACCCTGCTCGGCCTCGTCTATCCAGGCAGGTAATCCACACCCGACCCCCATCCTCCTCCTCCTTCCACATCCCACATGCCCCGACCACCAGCGTGACACCTTCCACCCAAATCACCGACCACTCCACCAAATAAGCGCCGCCCTAAGCCATGGTGCATGCAGTATAGCCAGGATATCAAGGAGCATTTGGCAGAGGAGAAGCAAATCACAACCACACGCGGGGATGAGGTCGCGATGGTTGCCATTCATGCCGACCCCCAGATCTTGGAGGAGCACCTCGCCATCGAGTCCACCGTCGACGCCTCGCGCGTCGACGATGCGACGCAGTTGGCTGCTTTAAACGACAGTTCGTGGCGTTTTCTCAAGCCCACCCTCGGTGCCTTCGACGAAGACTATGAGGTGTTTTCTTTGCATGCACGTGCTTACCTCATCTCGAGAGCCAGCAGGTTGGTTCCTGGAATGGCTCATGGCAACTCACCACTATGATGAGGGCACCCACAATGCGGAAGCCTCACCCTCTTCCATGTCCAAGGAGCCAATCGTCATCGATATCTCCGACAATGAGGAGTAGCTTGTCTTATTAGCTCACTATAAGGACCCATGTTTAGTTTGCTAGCTACTGCCTCCCTTAACGAATTCTAGTGAATTGTGCTATCTACTTTTACCATGCAATCTGTTGCTCTAGTGTATATGTTCTATATGTCATGCAATGTGGTGCTCACTTATTAACTGTTTGGTTAATTAGTTGTCATGTTCAGTTAACTGTTTCATTCAATTCTGCAAATGTGATGTTCAATTCTTCAGGATGCAATTTTGTGTTGTCTTCCATGTGAGAAATAAATTGAATTTTTCTTTACAAAATACATGAGAAACAAATACAGTTGCTATATTTCCAGGTTGTCAAGCATGCTTGGTTTTGCTAACTATCTGATCTTCTAGTATGTTATACATTATGCAGTGTGGTGCTCAGTTAATGTTTGATTCATTTGTTGTGGTGTTTAGTTAACTGTTTGGTTCAATTCTGCAATGTGATGTTCAATTGTTGTGGGTGCATTCTGTTATTGTATACCATGTGAGAAATAAATCAATTTTGGATGTACTAAATACATGAGAAACAAATACAATTGCTATATTTCCAAGTTGTTAAGCATGCTTGGTTTGGTTAATAGTCTAATCTTCTATTAGGAGTATGTTATATTGTGCAATGTGGTGCTCAGTGAACATTTGGTTCATTTGTTGTGGTGTTTAGTTAACTGTTTGGTTCAATTCTGCAATGCGATGTTCAATGTGGGTGCATTCTATTATTGTGTACCATGTAAGGAATAAATTGAATTTGGCTATACTAAATACATGAGAAACAAATACAATTGCTATATTTCCAAGCTGTTAAGCATGGTTGGTTTGGTTAACTGTCTGATCTTCTATTAGGAGTATGTTATATTGTGCAATGTGGTGCTCAGTTAATTTTGGTTCATTTGTTGTGGTGTTTAGTTAACTGCTTGGTTTAATTCCGCAATGCGATGTTCAATTGTCATGAGTAGAATTTTGTATTATTGTGCATGTGAGGAATAAATCGAATTTGGTTGCACTTAATACATGAGAAATATATAAAAGTGCTATATTTCCTAGTTCTTAATCATGCTTGGTTTGGATAAATGGGTTTTCCATGTGGCTTGGATTAATCTGATGAATCTGCAATGTGCTTATTTTTCATCAACATTTTACTAATAGCATGTGAACCCTTACTTAACCTGATGACTAACTACCTTATATGTGGTGCAGGGAAACAATGGGAAGCACTGAGGTTTGCACATTCATGGTCCTTTGTCTAATAGCACATTATTGTGCAATTGCAGGAACCATTCTAATATTTAGGTTTTTAACAATTTGGTCTTGCACATGTAGGTCCTGTTGTCAGAGGTCTTGACCCACTGTTCGACCCTTTTTGCATATGGTGAAATAAGTTGTCCATGAATATCAGTCAAGTCAAGAAACTCAGAAAGATTGTTAGGATAAAGAAATCAGCAACAAAAAAATAAGATCTTTGTCTGCACAATAAAGAAGACATCAGTTCACTACAAGACGGTACTGACTATTATACCTTGCCTTTTTATTCCTTTGCCCCATTTCCAATATAGAGAAGATATTTATGCACATCCTTGTTTTCGGCCTTTCCAAAGCAGTACACTGATGATTATCTCTCAAACCACTTATATGGCCAGGAGGCGAGGAAGGTATTCATACAACACCCACGGTTCAATATTGAACTGTTCCTGAAGAGGAAGAAGGATGGACGGTCAATCATCCATGGGCACTGGCCTAAAGTTGCAAAGACCTTCAACATCAATGAAGGCTCAATATTCGCCGTCTGCTTCAGTAGTTTTCCAGATGAGATACATCTGTCTATGTACCGTCTATGATGCTAATTTTGAAAGGTCCTAGATGTTGCATGTGAAACTTGGCGCTGGTGTAGTTGTGTAATGGGGTAGCTGAGTGCTGAAGCTATATGATGTTGTACTCTGATGTATTTCAATTATGAAAATGAAATATATTGTGTGCTTAATATGAAATGTCAATTAGATTAATAAATGGATTATTAATAATAGGATAATTAGCCTACTAATTGGGTTTTTTCTATTGCAAACAGTTATTGAGAAAACACCATGGGCGATGACTTCAGGCAGCGCACACAGTTTCTAGGAATAAACCGTGTTGGATTAATGAACAATCACACACGACACCCTCTTGAAAACTGTTTGCATTAGGCCACCTGGCGCAAACGTTTACCACATAAAAACTGTGTGATGGACATCCTTTGCCACACAGTTTCTTCTATGTACCGTGTGTGATGCATTCAATAACGCAAACGATAAAATTGTTAATACTGTGTGCAATGGAAATGCTATCGCAAATGATTTAACGGGGAAAATTGTGTGTGATGTACCTGTGAACATAAACATTTTCCTTGGAGCGACTATGTGGGATGTATATACGAACGGAAACGTTTATCGGGGACTAACTGTGTGGGATGTACTTACGACCGGAAATGATTTCGCCTGTATAATTGTATTGTTTTGAGCACTACTATATGTATAACCATATTTGATCGCTCGCCGGTCGCACACGCCTTATTTTGCCGAGCGTGTGTGCCAGGAGGGCATATCCCCGATGGTTTATGGGTCGTGTGGGAAGGACCCCCCCTCTATCGCCCACACTCACTAGGTGACGGTTCCAAATGTCGTCGCGGAAAGGGGTTAAAACCGTTTGTATAGCACCTCGCTATACTAGTGGAACATCACGTTATGTTGCCCCTTATGATAGCAACCTTTATTATGCAATATGTTGTTTTTATTCTTTGCCATCACAAGTTCGTACAACGCTCAATTTTCTCTTACACTAAATGATCTAACACTTTTAGAAGCAATTTTTATTGCCTTATTTCACCGATGACAACTTACTTGAAGGATCTTACTCAATACTTAGGTAGGTATGGTGGACTCTTGAAAATAAGATTTTGGTTTAAGGGTTTTTGGATGCACAAGTAGTATCTCTACTTGGTGGGGAATTTTTGGCTAGCAAAGATAGGGGATAAGCACCACATGTTGAAGGATCTATGACCATATAACTTCTATGTGAATACAAACAAATATAAATCATTATGTTGTCTTCCTTGTCCAACGTCAACAATTTTAACATATAATAGTTTGATGGGGGCTCACAATCACAAAAAATTTCCAAGATAGTGTATTTGCATGTGAATCTTCTCTTCCCTTATTAAGTCTTTCATGAATTGCATCATTGACCAATGCTATGTTTATCATTCTCCAATAAAATTTTCTGCTTATACTTTTCCTTATGTGGTATCACTACTTACCATAAGATTAGCATATGATCTTTTTCATTTATTTCCTTTCTTTTTATTGAAACATGAAAGTAAAGAAAGCAAAACTCAAACTAAACTTTATTATATATCTCGCACATGATTACAAAGATAGATCACTAAGTAAACTCTCGAAAAGAAAGGATCGAACTAAACTTTTATTCATCTAAAGCAAAAGAAAACTATGGATCGAACTAGGATAAGTAAAGGCAAAAGATAGTGGAGGTGATACGATACCGGGGCACCTCCCCCAAGCTCGGCACAAGCCAAGGGGAGTGCCCATACCCGTTACTCAATTTTCTTTTGGTGATGAAGAAGGAAGTGGGGTGATGAAGTGGTAGCGATCTTGTCTTTCATGATCATGAGATTCTCCAGTATATGGATGACGCTCCGGAGGGAGATGATGTGCTCTTGCAATAGAATATTTTCACGGGTGAGATATTTATTTTGCACATGAACCGTTTCGAAGATCTGAAATGCTTCGATCTCGGTGGGGGTGAGATGATCATAGTAAGGTTTAAGGATATCTTCTTCTTCTTCCTCAGCAGGCCAGGCCTGCTCAACCACCAGTGCTTGATCTCCGGTAGCCTCCTTGCTCTGTTCCCCTTTGACAGATTCTATCGGCTCTTCTCTCTCTAGCTCTATATTCATCAACCAAGCATCCTCTTCCACGTTGTTGGAGGAAGAAGAAGACATGATGCCTGGCTCAACAGATCTGACCAAAAACAGCAAGAAAAGAAAATAGAAGATTTCTCAGCGATATGGTGGTCAATAGGTTTGGGGGTATATAAAGATTTTTTATCTTGGGAAACAAGCAAATGGAAGAAAAACAGAGTCCGGAAGGTACCCGAGGTGGGCACAACCCACCTGGGCGCACCTGGCTTGCCAGGAGCGCCCTGGTGTCTTGTGCCCACTAGGGTCACCTTCCTGGTAGTTTCTTATTTTCCTAATTTTTGTTATATTCCAAAATGGACATAAAATATTTTTGTAGATTTTTCGGAGTCCATTTACTTACCGTATCACGTACCTCCTTTTTCACGATTTTGGAGTGTTCCGAAAGGTTTCTTTTATGCGTTCTTCTGGTGTCATGGTTTAGATAATATTGCCTTCAACATTAATGGGTGTACCTGAGATATAATATTTTATTCGTTGCCCATTAACAACCTTTGGGTTAGTACCTTCGGCATTATTTATTTTGATAGCTCCAGATCGATAAACTTCCTCGATAACTTAGGGTCCTTCCCATTTGGAGAGGAGTTTTCCTGCAAAGAATCTCAAACGAGAGTTGTACAAAAGAACATATTCTCCAACTTTGAACTCATGCTTTTGGATTCTTTTATCATGCCATATTTTAACTTTTTCTTTAAATAACTTGGCATTTTCGAAAGCTTGGGTTCTCCATTCATCTAATGAGCTAATATCAAATAACCTCTTCTCACCAGCAAGTTTCAAATCATAGTTGAGTTCTTTAATTGCCCAATATGCTTTTTGTTCTAACTCAAGAGGCAAATGACAAGCTATTCCATAAACCATTTTATAAGGAGACATACCCATAGGATATTTATATGCTGTTCTATAAGCCCAAAGTGCATCATCTAATTTGTTAGACCAATTCTTCCGGAGCCTATTGACAGTCTTTTGTAAAATTAATTTTATTTCTCTATTGCTAAGTTCAACTTGACCACTAGACTGAGGATGATAGGGTGATGCAATTCTATGGTTAACATCATACTTGGCAGGCATTTTACGAAAAGCGCCATGAATAAAGTATGAACCACCATCAGTCATTAAATATCTAGGGACTCCAAACCTTGGGAAAATAACTTCTACCCACATAGTAACATAATCAACAGCAACCAAAATATGAGTATACCCATTAGAGGAAGGAAAAGGCCTCATGTAATCAAATCCCCAAACATCAAATGGTTCAACAGCAAGTGAATAATTCATAGGCATTTCTTGACGCTTACCGGTATTACCTATTCTTTGGCATTCATCACAGGATAAGACAAACTTATGGGCATCCCTGAAGAGAGTAGGCCAATAAAACCCAAATTGCAATACCTAGTGAGCAGTTCTGTCTCTCGCATGATGTCCTCCATAAGCTTCGGAATGACATTTCCGTAGGATTTGTCCCTGTTCATGCTCAGGTACACAATGTCTAATAATACCATCTACTCCTTTATAAAGATGTGGGTCATCTGTGTCTTAAATCATAGAAGATTTTTTCTTTTGTTGGTATGTGAAACTAGGTGGTAAATATTTAGCAACAATATAATCAGCATAGTCAGCATACCAGGGTGTACTATTCGAAACATTTATTGCAGGTAATTGCTCATCAGGAAAACTATCATCATTAGGCAGTGGGTCATCAAGAACATTTTCTAACGTAAACAAGTTATCGACTATTGGGTTCTCCGCTCCTTTTCTATCAGTGATATGCAAATCAAATTCTTGTAGCAAAAGAACCCATTGAATAAGCCTAGGTTTGGCATCTTTCTTTTCCATAAGATACTTTATTGCAGCATGATCGGTGTGAACAATCACTTTTGAATCTACAATATAGGATCTAAATTTATCACAAGCAAACACCACTGCTAGAAATTCTTTTTTAGTAGTAGCATAATTTCTTTGTGCACTGCCTAGACTTTTACTTGCATAGTGAATAACATCTGATTTCTTATCAACTCTTTGTCCTAGAACAACACCAATAGCATAATCACTAGCATCACACATAATTTCAAAAGGCAAGTTCCAATCAGGTGGTTGAACAATAGGTGCCGAAATTAAGGCTTTCTTGAGTGTTTCTAAGGCTTCTAAACAATCATCATAAAAAACAAAAGGAATATCCTTTTGCAAAAGATTTATAAGGGGCCTAGAAATTTTAGAAAAGTCTTTGATAAATCTCCTATAGAAACCAGCATGACCTAGGAAACTACGAATACCTTTGATATCTTTAGGACATGGCATTTTCTCAATTGCATCAACCTTAGCTTTGTCCACCTCAATACCTCTTTCAGAATTTTTATGGCCCAAAACAGTACCTTCATTAACCATAAAGTGGCACTTCTCCCAATTCAAGACAAGATTTGTTTGCTCACATCTCTGCAAAACTCAATCAATATTGCTTAAACAATCATAAAAAGACTTCCCATAAATAGAAAAGTCATCCATGAAAACCTCAACAATCTTTTCACAAAAGTCAGAGAATATAGCATTCATACATCTTTGAAAGGTAGCAGGTGCATTGCATAAACCAAAAGGCATATGTCTATAAGCATAAGTTCCAAAAGGACAAGTAAAAGTAGTATTTTCTTGATCGTTGAGAAACAGGTATTTGTGAAAAAACGGAATATCCATCAAGGAAGTAAAAATGTGTGTGCTTGGATAATCTTTCTAGCATTTGATCAATAAAAGGCAGAGGGTAGTGATCTCTTCTAGTTGCTTTGTTTAATTTTCTAAAATCAATTACCATTCTATAGCCTGTAACAATTCTCTGTGGAATAAGTTCATTCTTACATTAGGAACAACAGTAATATCTCCTTTCTTAGGGACACAATGAACAGGACTTACCCATCTACTGTCAGCTATAGGATAGATTATACCTGCTTCCAGAAGTTTTAATATTTCCATCCTTACCACTTCTTTCATCTTCAGATTTAACCGACGTTGGTGATCAACAACGGGTTTAGCATCAGGTTCCATATTAATTTTGTGCTGACATAGAGTGGGACTAATGCCCTTTAGATCATCAAGAATATATCCAATAGCAGCTTGGTGCTTCCTTAGAACTTTCAATAATATTTCTTCTTCATGTTCTGAAAGGTTAGCACTAATAATAACAGGATATATTTTTCTCATCAAGATAAGGATATTTCAAAGTGTCTAGCAACTGTTTTAATTCAAACACAGAATCACCTTTAGGTGGAGGAGGACCTCCCAGAGTTTCAATAGGAAAATTGTGTTTAAGCAGAGGACATTGTTCAAAGAAAATCTTATCTTTTTCATTTCTTTCATGCATATGCAAATCATTTTCATGGTCTAGCAAATATTGTTCTAGAGGATCAGTAGGAGGTACAACAATAGAATCAAGAACAATTATTTCATCCTTACTAGGCAATTCTTTCTTATGATGCTTTCTACTAAAGTTGGGAAAATTAAACTCATGAGACTCATCACCAAAACTAACACCGACAGTTTGTTTCTCACAATCTATTTTGGCATTAACGGTGTTCAAGAAAGGTCTACCAAATATAATGGGACAAAAGTCATCTTGTGGGGAACCAAGAACAAGAAAATTAGTAGGGTATTTTATTTTCCCACACAAGACTTCAACATCTCTAACAATCCCAAGTGGTGTGATGGTGTCTCTATTAGCAAGTTTAATAGTAACATCTATGTCTTCTATCTCGGCGGGTGTTATGTCATTCATAATTTCTTGATATAAGGTAAAAGGAATAGCACTCACGCTAGCACCTATGTCGCATAAACCATGATAACAGTGATCTCCTATTTTAACTAAGACAACAATCATGCCAACAACAGGTCTATGTTTATCTTTTTCATCGGGTTTGGCAATTCTGGTAGCTTCATCATAGAAGTAAATAACATGCCCATCTATATTTTCAACCAGGAGATCTTTAACGATAGCAACACTAGGTTCTACTTTGATTTGTTCAGCTGGTTTAGGTGTTCTAATGTAACTTTTGTTGACCACAGTTGAAACTTTAGCATGTTCCTTCATCCTAACAGGGAAAGGTGGTTTTTCAATATAAGCAGTAGGAACAACTGCATCAACATTATAGATAATAGTTTCATCTTTAGTTATTATCGGTTCTTTAATTTCTTCTTTAATAGGTGGGGGATATTTAACCACTTCTCCTTAGGGAGATCAACATGAGTAGCAAATGATTCACAAAATGAGGCTACTATGTCAGAGTCAAGTCCATATTTAGTGCTAAACTTTTGAAAAGCATCGGTATTCATAAAAGATTTAACACAATCAAACTTAAGCTTAATACCTGACTCTTTACCTTCGTCGAGTTCCCAATCTTTAGAGTTGCGTTTAATTCTTTCCAAAAGATCCCACCGGAATTCAATAGTCTTCTTCATAAATGAACCAGTACAAGAAGTATCGAGCATGGATTGATAATTACGAGAAAGCCGAGCATAAAAATTCTGAATAATAATTTCTCTTGAGAGCTCATGATTGGGGAATGAATATAGCATTGAGTTAAGCCTCCCCCAATCTAGAGCGATACTTTCGCCTTCACAAGGCCAAAAATTATATATATAATTCCGATCACGATGAACTAGATGCATAGAATAAATTTTTTGGTGAAACTCCAATTTCAATCGATTCCAATTCCAAGATCAAATATCATCACATAGCCTATACCATGCCAATGATTTTACCTTAAAAGATAAAGGGAAAACCTACTTCTTATCTTCATCTCCGGGTAAACCTGCAAGCTTAAACAATCCACAAATTTCATCCACATATATCAAGTGCATATTAGGATGTTCGGTTCCATCTCCTGCATAAGGATTACTAGCAGTTGTTCTATCATACCCGAAGGAATTTCATATTCAATATTTTCAGTAGGTGTAGTAGGTTGGGGGTGGCTAATTGTGGTTCTAGTCGAGGTGAAGATACCCCGAACAAACCCCTCAAAGGATTGTTTTCAGTAAATTTCAGCACGAAGTAATAATTTTTCCTTACCAAGAGCGCTTCACTCCCCGACAACGGCACCAGAAAAGAGCCTTGATGATCCACAAGTATAGGGGATCAATCATATTCCTTTCGATAAGTAAGAGTGTCAAATCCAACGAGGAGCGGAAGGAAATGAGAAGTGGTTTTCAGCAAGGTATTTTCTGCAAGCACTGAAATTATAAGTAACGAGTAGTTTGATAGCAAGATAATTTGCAACGAGCAAGTAACGGTAGTAGTAACAAAAGCGCAGCAAGGTAGCCCAATCCTTTTGAGGCAAAGGATAGGCCAAAATGGTCTCTTATGATAAGCAAAGTGTTCTTGAGGGTACACAGGAATTTCATCTAATCACTTTCACCATATTGGCTTGATTTGTGTTCACTACTTTGATAATTTGATATGTGGATGGATCGGTGCTTAGGTGCTGTTCTTACTTGAACAAACCTCCTACTTATGATCATCCCCCTCGCAAGCATCCGCAACTACGAGAAAAGTATTAAGAATAAATTCTAACCATAGCATTAAACTTTTGGATCCAATCGGTCCCTTACGGAATAGCGCATAAACTAGGGTTTAAACTTCTGTCACTCTTGCAACCCATCATCTAATAAATACTCCACAATGCATTCCCTTAGGCCTAAATATGGTGAAGTGTCATGTAGTCAATGTTCACATGACACCACTAAGGGAATCACAACATACATACCATCAAAATACCAAACACATATCAAGTTCACATGATTACTTGCAACAAGATTTCTCCCGTGACCTCAAGAACAAAATTAACTACTCACAAATGATAATAATGCTCAAGATCAGAGGGGTATTAAATAGCATATTGGATCTGAACATATAATCTTCCACCAAATAAACCATATAGTACTCAACTACAAGATGTAATCACTAATGCAGGATGCTGCTAACGCGACACTATGATTAGAGACCCTTCAACGAAACTATGTGCGATGCAATAATCGCAAACGATGATGTAAAATAACCATCAAAAAGTTGCAAAATGTTTGTGATGGCAGGCACATCAAACATGGTTCAGATTTTAGTTGCGTGTGCGACGATGGGCATACGATTGATCCAGCAAAACTGTTTGCGATGAGGAAGAACAACAAAAACGGGCAGCCATATCAATGTGTGTGCGATATATGGCATATAGTTTGCTCCGATGAATGGTGTACTATTAGGGAATGCAACAGAAACGGTCAGCCAGATCAAGGTGTGTGTGATATACGGCATACGGTTCAGTCGGACAAACTGTTTTCGATTAGGCAAGAGAACAGAAACAGTTCATCTTAACAAGATGTTTATGATATGCGGCATTTGCGATGAGCCAAAAGAACACAAACTATTCGTGTAAACCAGATGCATGTGATACACAGCAAACAGCCCACTCGGATGAACTGTTTGCAATGAGAAATTATAACACAGACGGTTAGTATAGTAAGTTCATGTGCGATTCTGTTCGTACAAAAAACTTTGAAAAATGCAAACTAGTTGCTTGCGGTGGCTAGGAGTATCACACACGATGCGTCTGTGAGTACTCGTGTGCGATGATTAGTAAGTTACACATAATGAACAGCCACAAAGGGTGATATGCTGATCATGGAGTCCAAGAAGACCATCGTCGGAAGACCGCCGGCTCAGCCTTTTAGCCTATATTTTATTATAATTGTATGCATAAGTAGGTCGTGAGTGTTTTGTGCCTTGCCGCATGTGGAATTTTAAATTATCCTGAATATGTAAGACAATTAGTAACCATTGCCATTGTAAATTTGGCTCAACGGCGAGCGGAATGCGTGCAGGGACGCCATGGCGAGCAACCACGTGGTCAACCTTCTAGCCCCCCGCGGGAGACGCGACGGCGCATCCATAGGACACGATGGTGATATCATGACCGTGTGTGATAGTGGGCAGACACGTACATGTACATCCGAGAACAAGGGCCCACGTTTCGGTCTTCCGATGTGTGGCATACGGTTGATCCAAAAGAAATGTTTGCAATGAGGCAAAACAACAGAAATGGGGCTCTGTAGGCCCAGATCCGTCAATAAATTTTGACTTTGTTTCTCGTCACATTGCATATTACAACGCAATAAGTAATTGCAAATGTGTTTACACAAATCAAACTAATTTGTGTTCATGCCGATCAAACTAATATGTGTTCACACTTAGCACCGGGCTATAAAAACTACCCACTCGAAAATTACTTCACAGTTCCTCTCCTCATCACCCACGAAACTGGTCTTTCCTGTCAAGTCGTTCTGCCATGACCGGTAGGAGGAGTTTCATGTGGACATATAACCAGGCAGCAAAGACCAAGGCCGCGGAAGCACTAGAGAGGTCCCGCCGCGAAGCGGCAGCCGCAGCAGAGATGTGCCGGCGCGTCGTGGAGCCCTCGAACGAGCTCTCACGGGCATGCGAGGGCTCTCACAAGCGCACTGGCCGCGTCGGCGATCACGACGAGATGGCGTTGCTGAAGTCCTTGGCCGGCGACGACGACATTCTCACTGGCCTCATTAAGTAGCAAGAGCTGGTCGACGGCTTGATGAAGCTGCTCGAGATCAGCAATGCCTTGGTTGACAAGGCGACTGGCCTCATCGAGCAACTTGTGGGTGACAATGCGAAGCTCCTCAAGGCGCACGCCGAGAAGGAGGAGGAGGTCGCCGACTAGAAGATGCTGCATGAGCAGAGCAGTGCCTCAGGGATGACGCTGACAACGATCGCCGAGGAACTGATTGGTGACTTGAGGAAGCTACGGATCAAGCGCGAGCAGGAGGTGGAGTAATCTGTGGCTGCTTTCAAGCAAAGTCGTGAGGAATTTAAAAAGGAGCTGGAGGATGTCATCGTCTGGTGATCCATCGACGAGTAGAGACAGTAGCAATCCTGATCATTGTCTGCGATTTCCTTCTTCTCTTGCCCCCGTGTCTTCCGGGCTTTGCCGCATGTGGCATTTTAAATTATCCAGAATACATAAGATGATTATTATCTGTGCCATTGTAAATTTGTCGTTGTATTATCCATTGCCATTTTATTTGTGGTCGTATTATCCGTTGCACTATGTGGCAATTTCAATTAGGCCAGAATATGAGTTGAAAACACGAACAAGCAAATGTTGCCATGGGATCACAAGCAAACACCCTCTGTCCAGGTGCTTTAATTAACCCATTAATGGAGAAGTTTTGAGCGAGGCGGGCGGTGGCTGGTGCATGGAGGTCAAAGAGCTCGCTTCCCGGTGAGCATGGGAGGCCTTGCTGCTCGCACGTGTCCCGTCGAGCCTGCGAGGTGGACAGGACGCACGCATCCCGTCGAGCCTGCGCGGTGGACTGCTCGCATGTGTCCCATCGAGCCTGCATGGCGGACTTCTCGCGCTTGTCCCGTCTAATCAAACAGCTACACGCATGCCACCGAGTATGGTTAAATTTTGACACAATTCATATAATACAACCGTTTGCGTTATTAACGTGTCAGCTTTTTGTTTCAAAAAGGGCTTCATTGGCTACTAATGTGTGCGCCTCTTCTCAAACTGGACAATTTTTTTACCATGGCATATATGTGCCATGTCATCAAACCATGCCAAGTTTCATGTTTTTGGGTGAGTTTTTGATTTACTGAGATTTAAAAACCGAGATTCTCAATGTTTCAGGACGACGACAAGTTTGTAATTCATTCCCATTCCTTAAATGAGACCTAAACATGCACCCAATGACACATGTACGATTTCCCACCCATTTTGCTTCACTAGAGCATGTGCTTGTAGTTCAAATTTGAATTATGGACTACATTAAATGCGTAGAAAACTTAACTAGTAATATGTACAATGGCTAAATGAACCCTAAAAAGTTTCAAATTTCAGCACGACACTCCTGTTATTATATGTTGCCTGTAGAAAACAAAGTTCAAGGCAAGAAGAGGCATTGATTATCGTTTCGCCCACCGAAACACAAGGGTTGCGAGAAGCTTCGTATTGTAAGAGGCTTGTAATATAGCTTCGCCCAAATTGGCTAATTATATGTACCATGCAGTGACATGCTGCCGAGGGAGTCCTGGATTAAGGGGTCCTCACGCGTCCGGCCTATGTGACATGGGCCGGACTAATGGGCTATGAAGATACAAGACAGAAGACTCTTTCCCGTGTCAGGATGGGACTCTCCTTGGCATGGACGGCAAGCCTAGCGTTCGGATATGAAGATTCCTTTCTCTGTAACCGACTTTGTACAACCCTAGTCCCCTCCGGTGTCTATATAAACTGGAGGGTTTAGTCCGTAGAGGCAATCATAATATTACAGGCTAGACTTCTAGGGTTTAGCCCATTACGATCTCGTGGTAGATCAACTCTTGTAACCCCCATACTCATCAATATCAATCAAGCAGGATGTAGGGTATTACCTCCATCAAGAGGGCCCAAACCTGGGTAAAACTTCGTGTCCCCTGTCTCATGTTACCATCAACCTTAGACGCACAGTTCGGGACCCCCTACCCGAGATCTGCCGGTTTTGACACCGACATTGGTGCTTTCATTGAGAGTTCCATTGTGTCGCCGCCAGAAGGTTCGATGGCTCCATCCATCATCTGCAACGATGCTGCCCTAGGGGAGGTTTTTCTCCCTGGCCAGGTCTTCGTATTTGGCGACTTCGCACCGCGGGCCAACTCGCTTGGTCATCTGGAGCAGATCGACAGCTACACCCCAGGTCACCAGATTATTTTTGGAAACCTGGATTATGTCGCTGACATCCGAGGAGACTTGATCTTGCAAGGATTCACGACCCCAACCTCCGCTCTGGACTTAGATCCGAAGCGCCTCGCCAGTACCGAAAACAAGATTTCTAAAGCCGCCGGACTATTTGTGGCCACTAGGCCCAGTACGGGTGAGGGAGTCCTGGATTAGGGGGTCTCCGGATAGCCGGACTGTTGGACTATGAAGATACAAGATTGAAGACTTCGTCCTGTGTCCGGATGGGACTTTCCTTGGCGTGGAAGGTGAGCTTGGCAATACGGATATTTGGAGCTCCTCCCTTGTAACCGACTCTGTGTAACCCTAGCCCCCTCCGGTGTCTATATAAACCGGAGGGTTTAGTCCGTAGGACAACAGACAATCATACCATATGCAAGCTTCTAGGGTTTAGCCTCTATGATCTCGTGGTAGATCAACTCTTGTAATACTCATATCATCAAGATCAATCAAGCAGGATGTAGGGTATTACCTCCATCAAGAGGGCCCGAACCTGGGTAAACATCGTGTCCCCCACCTCCTGTTACCATCCGCCTTAGACGCACAGTTCGGGACCCCCCTACCCAAGATCCGCCGGTTTTGACACCGACATTGGTCCTTTCATTGAGAGTTCCACTGTGCCGTCACCGTAAGGCTTGATGGCTCCTTCGATCATCGGTAACGATGCGGTCCAGGCTGAGGTTTTCCTCCCCGGATAGATCTTCGTATTTGGCGGCTTCGCACTGCAGGCCAACTCGCTTGGCCATCTGGAGCAGATCGAGAGCTACGCCCCTGACCATCAGGTCAGGTTCGGAAACTTAAACTACACTGCCGACATCCGCGGAGACTTGATCTTCGACGGATTCGAGCCTATGTCATGTGCGCCGCACAATCACGACGAGCATGACGTAACTCTGCCATTGGATAGTGTTCGGGAGATCACACCTGCAACTACTCCGGCCCTCAATCCGGAGCAAATTGCGCCATCCGAGGACGGGGGGATAGACCCCGCCATGGAGGCCGCACTCTCAGTGGCGATGGAGCCGGATACTGACTTCACCCCTTACGAGAGTCGTGTTGCCGAACCACTGGATTCGTCTCCGGCCATGGACTCCGAGCCGCCTGCGTCCGTGCCTATCAAATCCGATTGGGCGCCGATCATGGACTTCACCTCCGCGGAAATCTTTCAGCACTCACCTTTCGCCGACATACTAAATTCATTAAGGTCTCTCTCCTTGTCAAGAGATCCTTGGCAGAACAATGTCTGGCTAGAATGGGATGCGGACGACAAAGAAATTCGCTGCCCACCCACCACCCACTTAGTAGCCTCTGTCGATGATTTAACCGACATGCTCGATTTCGACTTCGAAGACATCAACGGCATGGACGATGATGCAGGAGAGGAACAGGAACCAGTGCCCATAGGGCGCCGGACAACCACTTCACCACATGACATATACATGGTGGATACACCCAAAGAAAACAATGACAAAGAACGGCACGATGCAGCGAAGAATAGCTCCCTCGAGAAGAAATTAAAGCGTTGGCGTAGGCGCCGCTCAAAATCCCGCCTCAGCAAAAATAGCGATAACAGCGCAAGAGAAAATAACACTCCGGTCGACTCCAGAGGAAAGGACGACCACATTAACCCAGCGGCAGAGCACGACGAAACTACAAACAGCGAACATAGTACGGATCTGATGTCCGAACATGGCGACGCTGAGGATAAACCTCATCAAACCCCCTCTGGGGAGGAAAACAGTCCGGATGAAGATGCACACATCATCCCGGAAACGTGCTTGGAGCAAGAGAACCTCCGCAGAAGGCTTATTGCCACAGCGAGGAGTCTGAAGAAGCAGAAGCAAAGGCTTAAGGCCACACAAAATACGCTCAACAGCAGGTGGAACAAAGTGCTCGACAATGAAGAAAAGTATGGTGAAAGTTACCACACAAAGAGCTATCCAAAGCGCAAGCTATTACCTGAATCTGACGATGAGGCCTTAGAGCCCACACAGCCAAAAAATAAAACGGTCAACCGGCAGGATCAACCACCTTGTGACCGCGATAAAGCGGCTAAGAAGGCCACACATAAGTTAACACATGATCTACGTGAGGACTTGCACCAAAAATCCAGTATGACCAGATCCATCTATGGATCTACGAAGCGCACTCCAGCACAAAACCAAAACCGAATACTACAACCGTCTGAACGCCATGATACATCCAAATACAGGGGTGCTGCACACCCCCTATGTTTCACCGATGAGGTGCTGGACCACGAATTCCCAGAAGGATTCAAACCAGTGAACATACAGGCGTACGACGGGACCATAGACCCTAGGGTCTGGATTGAGGACTTTATCCTCCATATCCATATGGCTCGCGGAGACTATCTCCACACCATCAAGTACTTGCCCCTCAAGCTTAAAGGACCATCTCGGCACTGGTTGAAAAGCCTCCCCGAAAACTCAATTGGCAGTTGGGAGGAGCTCGAGAATGCTTTTCGGGCTAATTTTCAAGGGACCTATGTCCGACCTCCGGATGCAGACGATTTAAGTCATATAATTCAACAGCCCGGAGAGTCAGCCTGAAAGCCTTGGAACAGGTTTCTCACTAAGAAGAACCAAATCGTCGACTGCCCGGACACCGAAGCCTTAGCAGCTTTTGTCACATCCCTAGTTTTGGTAATGCCTAGTGCTAGCATCTGGTGTTGCATCATGTTTAAATTTTATCTAAATTTGAAATAGGGGTGATCAATCCCTAGCACCAAAAGAACTCAACTAGGTTCAACTTAAAAACATTTTCAGTAAACCCAAAGTGCCTCAAGAAAAGTTCATGATTTTTGGTTAAGGTAGAAACCTCTGCCAAAAATGATGAATATATTTCTAGGACATTTTTGGATTTTTGAATTAACTCATATTGTATTTGACTTGGGGTTATAAATTCCTATAAATACTTTTATAACTCCAATCATTCTGAAAAATATTGTGGGGCTTTGGGCTAGTTCATATTGCATCCACAAATAATTTCAGAAGCAACAAAAATGGTTTAGTATTATTACTAAATCAAAACAGAGCAAAATAAATAGAAAACAGGAAGAAAAATAGGAAAAGAGAGGAACCTACCTGGCCTTACCTACCTGGCAGCCTAGCTGGAGGCCCAGCTCCTCCAGCCGGCCCAGCCCACTATCAACTGCCAGTCGTCTCCCACCTCTGCCAGAAGGCAGAGGCATGTCGCCCGCACGCGCACCGGATGCCACCTCCTGCTTCCACCTCCTACTTCCTCCCCCCCATCCTCGACCGAGCGCATGGAGACGCCCCAAGCCCCTGGTCCTTCTCCCTCACTCTCTGCTCTCCCCCTCGCCCTCTAGCCCCCTTCCCCGACCTCACCAGAGAGCGCTCCGCCGTCGCCGTGTTTCACCCGCGTGGCCACCATCCTCCTTTCACCGCGCCGTCGTGTCCGGCATCTCCGCTGTCGAGCACCACGTCTCCACGCCGAAGGAAACAAGCCAGAGGGCTCCGCTTCATCGCCATCGTCGTCGCCTTCGCCATCGGCCGCCGGAGATCCGCCTCGCCGCCCACTCGCTCCGACGCTCCCCCGGACCCGCCGTCTGCACCGGCCAACCCACCATGAGCCACTGACCCTCTTCTTTCCGTCTTTTCCCTCGCGCGCGTCCCATACCCGCCGTCCCGCAAGCTCCCGAGCTCACCGTCGGCATCCTTGCCGCCGTCGTGGCTTGAGCTCGAGACAGCCGCGCCCTTGCACTGCATCGAGGTGCTGATGACCCCAGGAGGCCGCCTAGCCCCTTTGCTCGCTTGCTCTAGCGCCGCGCCCATGCAGGTAGTAGCTCCGGCCGCCGCCTCACTCACCGCCGTCAGCGACTCCGGCCACCCTGCGTCCTCCCGCTGGTCTCCCTAGATGCGCACGAGCACGGGCTTCCTTCTGGTGCCCCTGGCACGTCGACCCGTGGCCTCTGGCGAGTTCCGAGCGGGCTCCGCCATGGTTCAAGGTTGCCGCTGGCTGAACTCCGGCGAGCCGACATGGCCGCGTGATTAGCGCTAATCATGGCCAGCTAACCCTCCCCAGAGCCACTGACTACTGGGCCCCACGGCCTAATTAACCCTACTTAGCTCCTATTTAGACTAAACTAACCCCACGGCCCCCACAGGTCAGTTTGACCTGGCCACGTCACTGTTGACCGGACCCACCTGTCTGTGACACTAAGTGTCTCACGGTCACTGACCAGTGGGTCCCACTGGTCAAGTTTGACCTAGACCGTGCCCTGTTGACCTGCTAACATCATGATGATGTCAGGCTGACGCAGTAATCCTTTTCTGGAATTTAAATAAATCTTAAATCATTTGTTTAATTCAGAAAATATCCAAAACTTTGAAAAATCATAGAAATTAATCTATAGCTCCAAATGAAATAATTTATATACGAAATATTATCAGAAAAATTCAAGGAATCCATCTGTACCATTTTCATGCATGTTTGAACCATGTTTGTCCTCTGTTTTGGACAAAACGAATAAAGGGGCATTTAATTAATCATATATGGAGTAGGAATTTGAATCATGTATTCAAATCAACTTCATTTAAATCATAGCTAGATGCATTATCTCAAATCATAACATTATTGCCATGTCACATTCATGCATCATACTGTTGCATTGCATTGATTGTGTTTCTTCTCTGTTACCGGTATTTGTCCCCTCTCGGTAGACGAAGTTCCGATGATGGGTTCGATGACACCAATGAAGAATTATTATATCTTCAGAAGTGCCAGGCAAGCAAAAACCCCTTGTTCATTCCGATACAATCCCACTCTCTCGCTCCTGCTCTCTTTTACTGCATTAGGACAACAACGATTCAACTGTTACATGTTGCGGTAGTCGAACCCCTTTCCTTGCATGACCTGTCATTGCCACAGTAAATAGATGAAACCCACTAGCATGAGAAGGAGTTGTTTGACCCCTGATGTGCCTACTCATTCATGCTTGTTTGTCATGCCTGCTACTGCTTAGAGTTGAGTCAGGTCTGATTCATCGGGGATAAATTGGAATGTGGTGAACATGTCCTACCGTTGAGAGCTAAGTGTGTGAACACAATTTCGTAAAGGTAGCGGTGAGAGGCCATGTAGGAGTACATGGTGGGTTGTCTCATTGCAGCCGTTCTTAGGAACTGAGTTCTATGTTTGTGATCCATGAACAGTTACTACCACACATTGGGTTCCGGTAACTCGACCCCTCTCGACTTATTAATCCACTCGATCTCTGTCCAGGAGTTGCAACTAGTTTCTGGTGTTTGTAGGTAGTGTTAGTAGTCTACCAAGTGGCACCCGGTACAGGTGGGCTTGGGACAGACTAGGCACAGTGGCCCGGTGTACCAAGTGGCAGCCGGATGGTGGGCTTGGGAACCATGTACGCATCGTTTGGGGCCGTGAGCGACACCCCGGCCGGATCTCCTTGCGGATGGAACCCGAATAGGCGATAAACCTGGACGAGAGACTTGTGTGGTTAGTCAGGTCATGGCCGACACCCTCGCCAGGCTTCCGCTTGAAGGTTGCCGAGATACATGACATGTACATGGTGATAAGTGGTGAGAGCGTGTGTGAAGAAGTACACCCCTGCAGGGTTATCATTATCTATTTGAATAGTCGGATTCCTCGGATATGGAAACTTGGACCCCTTGCATAGTTCATAGACAAGTGGAAGTGGATACTCTAAAATGCGCAAAATAAGCGTGAGTGCTATGGATGGCGTTCTCGTAGGGATACGGGAGCGGATCCATAGTGGAGTATTGATATGGTGCATATGTGGACTCGTGTGCGCCACCTCAAAGAGTTACTTGCAGTCGTAGTTCAGGTTACCCACTGAGTCAAAGCTGGCTTGCTGCAGTCAAACTCCACCACCCCTTTATTGATACTGATGCATATGTAGTTAGTTCTGATGTAAGTCTTGTTGGGTACATTTGTACTCACGTTTGCTTAATTTATGTTTTGTAGAGAGACGTCAGTCTCGCTAGTAGTTCCGTGTGGACTTCGACATTTAGCTTGATACCTCAGCTACGATCTTGTGCCCTCGGCAGGATCTGGTAGATAGTCAGGCTTCTCAGCCTTTTTCATTTGTAGAAGTCTGTACTCAGACATGTTAAGCTTCCGCATGTGCTTTGACTTGTATGCTCTGAATGTTGGGTCATGAGACTCATGTTTGTTTTATCTGGCTCTTCGGAGCCTAATGAATAAATACTCTGAGTCGTAGAGTCTTGTTGTGATGCCATGTTGTATTGCACATGTTGAGCATATTGTGTGTATGATTGAAATTCTTGGTATGTGTGGGATCCGACAACCTAGTTGTTTATCCTTGGTAGCCTCTCTTATGGGGAAATGTAGTCTTGTGCTTCCATGAGCTATAGTAGTCCGCTACAGCCCGGTTCACCGGAGTCCTGCTAGCCCAGCACTACTGCTCCGGAACACTTGACTGGCCGACATGTGATTCACTTTGTTCCTGTGTCTGTCCCTTCGGGGAAATGTCACGCGGTGAAATCCGGAGTCCTGCCTAGCCTGCTACAGCCCGGTTAACCGGAGTCCTGTTAGCCCAGTGCTACAGCTCGGATTCGCACGTTGCTGACCGACATGCTCGATGTTGATTCATGTATGCCTGTCTCCATAAGTTAGTGCCACTTTGGGTTCACGACTAGTCTTGTCGGGCCGAGTTCTTTGTCATATGGATGCTAGCGACACTATCATATACGTGAGCCAAAAGGCGCAAACGGTCCCGGGCCATGGTAAGGCGACACCCGTGCGAATACCGTGCGTGAGGCCGCAAAGTGATATGAGGTGTTACAGGCTAGATCGGTGTGACCTAGAATCGGGGTCCTGACAGCTTTGGTATCAGAGCCTGACTGCCTGTAGGATTACCAAGCCAAGCTGGTCGAAGTCGTGTCTAGAAATGCTTTAGTTATATAAGGGAATTGATTGTGGATGGGGACATAAGGCTCTTTTTACTCCTTTACCTTATGCCCTTCTTCTCTGAGTCAACCTCTTCTTTTCTGCGAGGTTAAGAACTAGGCTTCTCTTCTATCTCTCAGGATCACGTGTTACTAATCCGTAGAATCTTAGGATTGTTGATTCCAGGCCTCAGTTCAGTTTCTACTACTTTTAGTATGTTGTCAGTGAAGGAAATATGCCCTAGAGGCAATAATAAAGTTATTATTTATTTCCTTATATCATGATAAATGTTTATTATTCATGCTAGAATTGTATTATCCGGAAACATAATACTTGTGTGAATACATAGACAAACTAAACGTCACTAGTATGCCTCTACTTGACTAGCTCGTTAATCAAAGATGGTTATGTTTCCTAACCATAGACATGTGTTGTCATTTGATTAACGGGATCACATCATTGGGAGAATGATGTGATTGACATGACCCATTCCATTAGCTTAGCACCTGATCGTTTAGTATGTTGCTATTGCTTTCTTCATGACTTATACATGTTCCTATGACTATGAGATTATGCAACTCCCGTTTGCCGGAGGAACACTTTGTGTGCTACCAAACGTCACAACATAACTGGGTGATTATAAAGGAGCTCTACAGGTGTCTCCAAAGGTACATGTTGGGTTGGCATATTTCGAGATTAGGATTTGTCACTCCGATTGTCGGAGAGGTATCTCTAGGCCCTCTCAGTAATGCACATCACATAAGCCTTGCAAGCATTACAACTAATGACTTAGTTGTGAGATGATGTATTACGGAACGAGTAAAGAGACTTGCCAGTAACGAGATTGAACTAGGTATTAAGATACCGACGATCGAATCCCGGGCAAGTAACATACCGATGACAAAGGGAACAACGTATGTTGTTATGCGGTCTGACCGATAAAGATCTTTGTAGAATATGTAGGAGCCAATATGAGCATCCAGGTTCCGCTATTGGTTATTGACCAGAGACGTGTCTCGGTTATGTCTACATTGTTCTCGAACCCGTAGGGTCCGCACGCTTAACATTATGATGAAAGTTTCAATATGAGTTTATATATTTTGATGTACCGAAGTTTGTTCGGAGTCCCGGATGTGATCACGGACATGACGAGGGGTCTCGAAATGGTCGAGACATAAAGATTGATATATTGGAAGCCTATGTTTGGACATCGGAAGTGTTCCGGGTGAAATCGGCATTTTACCGGAGTACTGGGAGGTTACCGGAACCCCCGGTAACCTAATGGGCCTTAATGGGCCTAGTGGAGGAAGAGGAGAGGAGGCCTAGGGGCTGCCGCACGCCCCTCCC